>NC_142888.1:26509166-26877500 GCF_051225735.1 Oryctolagus cuniculus
GCATTGATGCGTTTTGGATTTTTGGATTAGGGATGCCCAAGCTGTAATGGCAAAATTTAGATCATCAAAGTTAGCTAATGGAAGTAAACTTTCTAAACTATAAATAACCCTTACAGATAACAAGTTTTCAGTGACTTTGATTTACCTATGAGGAATTTCAAGTTACATATTTTAAAAGTCTCCTTAACTAGTCATGTTTTTTTAAAAAGATGTATTTATTATTTGGGGGGGGCGGGTCTTCCATCTGCTGGTTCACTCCTAATTGGCTGCAGTGGCTGGAGCTGGGCTGATCTGAAGCTGGGAGTCAGGAGCTTCTTCTGGATCTCCAATGCAGGTGCAGGGGCCCAAAGATGTAATAATCCCCTAGAGTTTTTGATAGGTCTTCATTCTCACTTAAAATCTCATTACACCCTTGGCTCCCCCTAGATTGAACCTCTGTGGCCTCAACTTTTCATCTGTGACAAAGCTTAAAGCTGTCACAACTGTCTATGAATTACTTAATCTGAGATAGCATCTCCCTTGTTCCCCTCACCTCCCTCCAAGACATTTGAAAATGTTTAAATGAGACTTATTTCAACATTAAAAATATAGTAAAAGCTTGATTGTTTGAGACTGTCTCGGGTAAAATTCACTTAACACTATTTTTTAAAGTATTTACTTATTTGAAAGGCAGACAGAGATAGAAAAATCTTCCATTCGCTGGTTCACTCCCCAAATTGCCACAACTGCCAGGACTGGGCCAGACTTAAGCCAGAAGCCAGGAGCTTCTTCCAGATCTCCCACATGGGTATCAGGTACCCAAACACTTGGGCCATCTTCTGCTGCTTTTCTCAGGCCATTAGCACTGAGCTGTATTGGAAGTGGAGCAGCTGGGATATGAACCGGCACCTTTACCTGCTATGCCACAGTGCGGCCCCTGTTCCCCCTTAAAGAAGTGTTTGGAAGACAGTCACTGGTACTACTTCTGAGATGAGGAGAACTGGGTACATTCATGTAAGTCAGCAAAAGTATCAACCAGCAGGTTCCAAAGGAACAACACATATTACTACAGGGGTTTGTTTTTAATCAACAGTTCCCTCTTAGGCTTTAAGATCATTGTATTTACAGGGAAATTTTAATTATTTACAACCACAGCAAGAAATAGACTTAAAAATCATTGTTAGGTTACCAAGTGACTTATTTTTGAAGAGTCTAATTTTTTATCTCTTTCAAATTATTTTAATATGAAATATTTTTAAATAATTAGAAGGTATTCTCTGTGGTGGGGTTTCTGAAATAGAAGCCTGGCTTTTAATTCCACTTCACTAACTAGATTGGTATGAATGAGGAGAACTGTGTATCTTAGTGATATACTGCACTTGCTGTTTACACTGCTTCTGTCTGACAGGTGGGATTAGTATGAACAAAATATAATATTTTATTGCCTTTTCAAAAATGATTTGACATAATTTGTTTTAGTGAATTTAATATGTTTCAATCAAGTTACTACTGTTTCCCTAAAAGCAAGAAGTTAACTTTTTTCATTAATATTACAGGGTTGGCTAGTAGATCTTCTCAACAAATTTGGCACTTTAAATGGGTTCCAGATTTTGCATGATCGTTTTATTAATGGATCAGCATTAAATGTTCAAATAATTGCAGCCCTTATTAAGTAAGTAATATTTTAAAATATTCAATACATTATAGAACAAAATTGAGTTATTCAAGTGTGATTTTCTTTTAAACTATTAATTTAATTTTTATTTAATTTGAGAGACAGATGGAGGGAGACGGCTTCCATCCCATCCATAGACTCACTTCCCAAATGCCCACAGCTTGGTACTCAATCCAGGTCTTCCACGTGGGTGGCAGAGCCCAGTTACTTAAACTATCATCTCTGTCTCCTAGGGTCTGCATTAGCAGGAAACCAGAGTCAGGAGCCAGAACTAGGAATCAAATCCAGTCACTCTGATGTGGGATGGCAGGCATCTTAGCCACTAGGCCAAATATTCACACCTGAATTTTTTTTAAACAACATAAATAGACTGAGAATTTAGTCCTAATTGATTTTAAGTAATTAGCATTACAGACTTTTGTGTCTTTTTATTTCAGACCATTTGGACAATGCTATGAGTTTCTCACTCTTCATACAGTGAAAAAGTACTTTCTTCCAATAATAGAAATGGTTCCACAGTTTTTAGAAAATTTGACTGATGAAGAACTGAAAAAAGAAGCAAAGAATGAAGCCAAAAATGATGCCCTTTCAATGATTATTAAATCTTTGAAGAATTTAGCATCAAGGGTTCCAGGACAAGAAGAAACTGTAAAAAATTTAGAAATATTTAGATTAAAAATGATACTTAGGTAAGTTATTTATCTTTTGAAAGGATTATTTATGTGCATTTTTAGTATTGTACTTACCACTGAATTTCTTTTATAGATTATTGCAAATTTCTTCTTTCAATGGAAAAATGAACGCACTGAATGAAGTTAATAAGGTGATATCCAGTGTATCATACTATACTCATCGGCATGGTAATCCTGAGGAGGAAGAATGGCTCACAGCTGAAAGAATGGCAGTAAGTGTTTTGATTAAGAATCTTCTTGAAACAAAAATTAGAATAACTATAGCTAAAATTAGTATTTTCAAAGTAACCCCTGACATTGGACATTTTGATTAATTTATAATTCCATTAATCCCAGTGATTTTTATAGTGACTAGAGTTTTTTAATTATTAGTTATGTGAGTAGCTTAGCACATGTTTGATAAACTTATTAATGAATGTAGTGTTGTAAAGTAATTCATTTGGAATTTGTCAAAATAGAATTAACAGGTGATCTGGGGAATGAATCTGGTAGTATCCTGTACGTAGTGAATGAAGTGGCTTATTGTTCATTTGACCAATTCTTGTTAAAGACTTTAAAACAGGAAATGTAATTATTAGAATAAGATCTACATGGACTGTTTTATAATGATTTCGAGAATTTCATTTTTAAAGCATTTATATAATTTTGACATTGAAAGTTTAGGAATTTACCATATTTTGTACATAATGTAGTTTTAAAATGAATAAGTATGTCATTTAAGTTAAAAATGAGTTTTTTTTTTTTGAGTGAATACTGTGTGACATGAATCAATAAGTTTAATAGGGGAGATAGTGATTAGATTGTGATAAAAGATATGTGGAAAATGCTTACACATGGGCCCTATGGTGGGGCAGTCTGGTGGTAGATGTCTGGTTTTATGCATGTAATTTGCCTTTCTGCTTTGTGGAAAGTCAAGCACAGAGCTACTGAAATGTATGGTTTAAGGAATGGTGCTATTCCTAGGTAGTACAGAAATTGGCTTGTAGCCATTTTACATTTCCTTACTTTCACCATATTTCACAAAATTATTTTAATTGTTTAGTCCTTTATCAGCTGAGAAGTGTACTTGTTTATCACACGTTGAATATTTTTATTCTCAAGCTAAATACTGTAAAATCATACAATATTGATTACTACCTTTTTGTATCAGCATTTATTAGTGTATTTTGCTATAAATTAAATGCAAGTCAAGCAACCTAGCACAGTGTTAGACAAGACTGTGGAAGCAAGCTGACTAGATTCAGATTCTAGTTGTAGTACCCATGAGCTTATTTTTCTGTAGTAGGATAATATATCTCTCACCAGGATTATTTGGAAGATTAAAGATCTAACGGATCAGCAGGAATAGTGTCTGCTGCCTGGTAATCAGTTAATAAGTAAAAGTTAAAAAAAAAAAAATGCCTTGGGGGCTGGCATTGTTGCGTAGTGGGCATAGCCACTGCCTGCAACACTGGCATCCCATGTGGGTACTGGTTGGAGACCCAGCTGCTCCATTTCCAATCCAGCTCCTTGCTAATGGCCTGGGAAAGCAGCAAAAGACAGCCAAAGTTTTGGGCCCCTGCACCCATTTGGGAGACCAGAAAAAAGCTCCTGGCTTCAGCCTGGCCCAGGCCCAGCAATTGCAGCTACCTGGGGAGTGAACAGCGGGTGGAAGACCTCTCTCTCTCTCTCTTCTTTTCTCCTTCTCACTCTAACTCTGCCTTTCAAATAAATGAAATCTTTTTTTTTTTTTTTAATGCCTTTTCTGGGGTAAAACATATATGAAGGATCCAAACATCCTAAAATTGGCCCTGTGTCCCTCTACCTAAACTGTGGTGATTGTTGCATTTCAGTAATATTTTTTGAATAAATGCTGAGGTTTAGAATCTTTTTAATGATTTCAGTATTTCTAATTTGTGGGAGCATTTTTTTTATGTGCAAAATTAAGCCCTGTGAAATTGTGATTTTTTTCATAATGTTCCATTAAAATAATGCATATACATCTTTGTCAGTATTGAAATCCTACTTAGATTGCTTATTATGAACAATACCTACATTTTAAAAAAAGCTTCTGTGTTTTAGTTTCTGCTTTGAAACAAATCTTTGAATTACATTTAGGAATGGATACAGCAGAACAATATCTTATCCATAGTCTTGCGAGATAGTCTTCACCAACCTCAGTATGTAGAAAAGCTAGAGAAGATACTTCGTTTTGTCATCAAAGAAAAAGCTCTGACCTTACAGGATCTTGATAATATCTGGGCAGCACAGGTAAGAAATTTAAGATGGTGATTATTTAGTTTTTAAAGGAAAGATGCTCAGACTAAATAATAAAAGAATGTGTACTGAAAGAATGTAAACTCTGGTTTTTTTAGACTTGAGAAAACTTCATCAGTGTCACAAAATTTGAATCACTTGATTAAAGACCTGTAATGACTATCCCAAAAGATCGATAACTTTTCAGAGGGATTATTAACTTTGGTTTCAGAGCTGGAAAGTTATTCAGATTATCATAATGGCTGATTTCTACTCACGAATCACTTGGGAAGCATAGTTGACGTCAAGATTACAAAGCTTTGTTTTCTCAGTCTATAGAAACCAAAAATAAAATAGTTTTTCCTTAGAGTGCTTAAGGTTCCATTTTGTAAACAATAGAATTAGTTTTCTCCTATTCAAAGTATTAAAATTGGCATATGATAGGGATTCACATGAATTGCCAAAGTACATGTTAGCAAACTGTGATAGGGGTTGTCACGGATTGGCAAAGTACATATTAGCCATGTAGATCAAGAAATTGAGAGGCATTTTGCCTTATGATTAGGATGCCCATGTCCTGTATCAGAGTGCTTGAGTTTTTAGTTCCTGACCTCTAGCTCCCTGCTGAGGCAGCAGTGATAGCTCAAGTAATTGGGTTCCTGCCACCTCTGTGGGAGAACTGGATTGAGTTCCTGGCTCCAGGCTTCAGTCTCTGCCAGAGGGGTGGAGAGGTCATGACGGATGTTTAGGGAGTCAGTCAGCAGATAGGAGCTCTCTGCCTGCCTGCCTGCCTCTCAGATAAATTTTTTTTTTAATGCAGTTGACAGTTTTAGATGGCAGTGCTAAAGTATTTGTAATGTTAGGAATTTATTTGGATTAAACAGTTAAGGAAATGCTTTATGGTTATCAGCAAGCAATATACACTACTTACCTGTTTGCGAATCAAATCCTAATGTCTTACTATCTTCTTTGTTTTTATTTTTCAATAGGCAGGGAAACATGAAGCCATTGTGAAGAATGTACATGATCTTCTGGCAAAATTGGCATGGGATTTTTCTCCTGAACAACTTGATCATCTTTTTGATTGCTTTAAGGTAATTGTTAACATTTAACATAATAGTTACCATTTTATTTGGAGTAGAACTCATTCACTAGATTGTGAGTTGTTCTAAGCCATTAAATACTTAAATAGAAATCTCAGTGACCCATCTCTGATGTGAAGGAATCGGCCAATTTTGCTGTCCCAGTGATAACTTGAAGTTTGCTTTTGTATTAGTCGTAATAACCCTCATAAATAAGAAATCTCATTCTTTTTTAAAACTTGGATTATCATTTTGGATTTCTTTCCTTGGCATTCCATGCTTTGGTTATAGGTTTTTTTTTTTTTCCCCTCCCCCAGAAACCTTTTATTTAAGGAATACAAACTTCATGCATTTCATAAGTACAACTTTAGGAATATAGTGATTCTCCCACTGTACCCACACTCTCACCCCTCTTCCTCCTCCCTCTCCTATTCCCATTCTTCTTCTTCTTCTTCTTTTTTTTTTTTTTTACTAAGAGCTATTTTTAAACTAGTTATAGGTTTAAGCAAACTATAGGACTGCAGGTCAGGGTGATTATTTACAATGAAAAGTAGGAGGTGACAGCAAGGGAATACTAATAACTTGCCATTCATATTTTGTCTTACGCTGATTTCTGAAAAGGTGCATGACCAGTGATGACCCTGACATAAGAAAAAAGAGACTAATTATTACATTTTTGGATCGTCCTCTTCTCAGGATGATCTAAATATAATAATTCCTTCATAGGTTTTCCCCTTTGGCTTAACAAATGTTTATTGAGCACTTGTCATTTGGTAATAGCTACTGTTTTTTTAGTTTCTGGTAAATCTATCAATTTTACAGAGTATGTCTTAAAAATTTCCACTAAAGATCATTTAAAAGAAGTATGAAGTCTTGGGTCACTTGTAGTTCTTTACAGGTTACAAGCAAATGATCTCAACCTTATATACTTAGCCCAGGGTCTAAATTTTAAATATTTGAGTTCTTATCTTTGTTTTCAGCAGTGGTAGAGTTTTGTATCCTCACCAGCAGTTGTTTTCGTCAGCATTAAGAATTTGTCAGTCTGCTTGGTGTGAAATGATACCTCATTCTGGTATTAGATTTTACACCCTTGATCACTAACATTGAAAATCTTTTCATATATTTTTGAGCTAAATTCTGTTACTTTTTTATAAATGCTTGCTCTAGTCTATTGCCTGTTTTTTTCCTATGGTAGTGGTTGTGTTTTTCTTACTGATTGATCAGAGTTCTTGATACACTCTGAATACCAGTCTTTGTCAGTTCAAGATTTATAATTGGTTTACCTTATATGTGCTTTGGAATTAACAATTCCTTAATATCATCAAATAGTGTTAAAACTTTGAGTTGTCTCAGGTCATACTTCATTTTAGAAGTTGGAATCGATGTCCTAGAATGGTGTTTTTCTTAATTCTCTTTGAACGTACAGTTTCCCTGATTATCTTTTTCTTTGCTTGCAGTGTATTTGTTGAAAAAACTGGATTGTTTGTTGCCTTGATGTATGTCAGTAGTTTGATATAGAAGCTTGATTTTTGTTTTTTCTTTTGCTGGAGTGCATCATAGATGGCAAGGGCCTCTTTGTTCAGGAAGAATACCTGGTTATCTCTTATACTAATGCTTGTTCTTAAATGTACTATAATCTATTATGTCAGTTATTTAGTTTTCACATTCCTTTGAGCAGACTTGGAGAAATTAGAAGTATTTATGTACTCAACTCATCTTCAGAGACATCCACTTGTAAATGTCTGTAATAATTGTCCTGAATTGATCCTCTCAAATTAACTTAGTCACTCTTCTGGTGTTTACCATTAGGTTCATTTCAGTTTATTTTCTGATGTATACTAATTAGCAACTTTGTACATGAAACTTTAACTATATTGTCGAGCAGTATCCCTGGCCCCTACCCACTTAATGCCACCTATCCCCCTTTTCTCCCCAAGTTGTTAACTGGGCATTCAAAATACCATTTTAGAGGTTTGTTCCCCCGTTTTGTAGTTTTTAAGTTAGTATGCTCATCTCCTGCATCAAAATAACATCATTTCTATAGAGATTTTTTATTTTGGATAATAACTTATACTGTCACTTTTTTGTTTTCAGATCTGTAATGCACATTACTTTATAATTAGATTTTTCCTTTTATTTATATTTAAGCCTTGGCTTTTTTTTATTATTATTTATGTATGTATTTGAGAGGTAGAGTTACAGACAGTGAGAGGGAGAGACAGAGAGGTCTTCTGTCCGCTGGTTCACTCGCCAGATGACTGCAATGGCCAGAGCTGTGCTGATCTGAAGCCAGGAGTCAGGAGTTTCTCCCGGGTCTCCCACGTGGGTGCAGGGGCCCAAGGACTTGGGCCATCTTTTACTGCTTTCCCAGGCCATAGAAGAGAGCTGGATCGGAAGAGGAGCAGCCAGGACTAGAACTGGCACCCATATGGGGTGCAGGCACCACAGGCAGAGGATTAACCTACTGTGCCACAGCGCCAGCCCCAGCTTTTTCCTTTTATTATGAAAATCTTTGCATCAAGTTATCTTTGCTATCATATAACTTTCAAGTCACAAGTAACAGACTAAACTAAAGACATTGGTTCTCAATAGGAGGCAGTTCCGTTCACTGGCGACACTTAACAATGTCTGGGGACATTTTTCATTGTCAAAACGGGGGGGAAGGAATTTCTGTTGAACTCCACAGGGTAGAGGCCAGGTGTATTGCTGAATATTCTACAATGCACAGAACCTCCCACAATAAAGAGGTTTCCAGACCAAAATGTCAGTAATTATGATGTTGAGAAACCCAGGTTTAACATTTCTCAGCCCTGTGAATGTATTAGTGTTATCTCTCAGGTGTCACTTGAATAATTCTGTCTCAACTATGTTATTTTTCTGAGAAACTGAACATATGAACTCAGTGACAACTTAAGCAGCAATGACTATATATGTGTTATTTTCATGTCATTTAAATTTTTTTCTAGGCCAGTTGGACAAATGCAAGTAAAAAACAACGTGAAAAACTGCTTGAGCTGATCCGTCGTCTTGCAGAAGATGATAAAGATGGTGTGATGGCACACAAAGTGTTGAACCTTTTATGGAATCTGGCCCACAGTGATGATGTGCCTGTTGATATCATGGACCTAGCTCTCAGTGCCCACATAAAAATACTAGATTATAGTTGCTCCCAGGTAAGGATCTGCTGCTTTGCTCACTTTTTGTGACATTTCTCTTTGATGGCAGGATGGTTCTAGGCTATTCCGACATTATTTTTTAAGTAATGTTCAAGAATTTATGGACTTTGTTCCTACAAGCCTACTCTCCTTTATCTAGGTCTCTACAGCAAGGTTTTGCAAATAATTTAAAAAACATTCTAGCCTTCTTGGGGAAAGACAGTATCAGCAGCAGATTATTTAGTAGTAGTACTATGAAATTTATGGTGCTAAAACACCAGTCTGAAATCAATATCATAAAATAGTAAAGCTGGTCTGGGACTTTCAGAATTAATAGAAATTAGGTTTTCTTTGCTCATAGGGAAGTGAAGAAAAACTAACAGAATTTCCCAAACAATAAAACATTTAGTTGGTATGTTATGTGTTGATACTGGATTCTGTGATACAGGAGATTCTCCTAAAATGTAATACTTAGCTCTGGAAAACTTTTCTTTTTTTAAAGATTTATTTATTTATTTGAAAGAGTTAAACAGAGAGAGAAGGAGAGACAGAGAGAGAGAGGGGTCTTCCATCCACTGGTTCACTCTCCAGATGGCCACAACAGCCAAAGCTGTGCCAATTTGAAGCCAGGGACCAGGAGCTTCTTCTGGGTCTCCCACACGGGTGCAGGGACCCAAGGACTTTGGCCATTTTCCACTGCTTTCCCAGGCCACAGCTGAGAGCTGGAAAGGAAGTGAAGCAGCCGGGTCTCGAACCAGCGCCCCCATGGGATGCTGGCACTGCAGGCAGCGGCTTTACTCGCTACGCCACAGTGCCAGCCCCTCTGGCAAACTTTGAAAGCCAGACTTTCTGTCAATTTGCCTAATACTTGACATCGATACTTTCGTGTAGGTATATTGAGTCTAGGTAATTAATGCTGAACTTTTACAATAGTGCTATCCTTTTTTGAAGTTTTGGCAGTAAATGTAAAATAAAAATGTACTTAAAACTTTTTTACTGTTAAATGATTTACTACAATTACAGCCTAAAGTTTGTGATGCTAACATTACAAGAAAAGCTTTTATTAATTTTTCGAAATAATGTGACAGTAGAATTCTCCTGAGTATTGACCCATATTAAACATGGAAATTGTGTGTTTAAGGATCGTGACACACAAAAGATCCAGTGGATAGATCGCTTTATAGAAGAACTTCGCACAAATGACAAATGGGTTATTCCTGCACTGAAACAAATTAGAGAAATTTGTAGTTTGTTTGGTGAAGCACCTCAAAATTTAAGGTAGGATATTTAAATGTCTTTATGTGTTTTGTTGAAAAGAAACAGCATATCAGTTGGCAAAAGCAAAGTTTAAAGAAAGAAAAATAATGAGGTGACAGGAGTTTGGAACAAAAAATATCCTTTATCATATCCATAATGTAAATGATGAAAGATAAATTTTTTAATATTTAACTAAGATTCTTTGCAGTGGGTATCTTTAAATACACTGTTTTAGATGCCAAATACTGATTGCCGAAATAATTTGTCCTTGTATTTTTCTGATAGTAGAGTTGGAACTGATAACATGAAAAAGGAAACTAGAAAGTGAGCTGGATATAGTGAAAAGAATATTCACAGCTCGGATTTGTAGATGTGAACCTTGTGTCAAACCAGTCATATAATGAGTGATTCTCTAAAGAGTCCTACTTATGTGTAAGATTAAATGATTGCCATTCTCCTTTCCAGCTCTAGATTACTATGATTATGCCTAAGATGGAAGTTGAAAAGGTCATACATAAACACACACACGCACACACACACACACATACCTAAAAAAGTTCATGCAAAATTTAAATTACACGTAAGTTTATTTTGGTGCAAACAGTTTTTTAAATCTGTGCTTAGTTTTTTCAAAATAAGCATTGCAAGACCCTGCTTATGTGTGGATTTCAAACAGTTTTGACACCAAAATAAACCTTTTTTTAAGATTTATTTTATTTATTTGAAAGAGTTAAAGAAAGAGGTAGAGACAGAGAAGCCACAATATCCAGAGCTGTGCCGATCTGAAGCCAGGAGCTTCTTCCAGGTCTCCCCACGTGGGGCCCGAGGACTTGGACCATCTTCTACTGCTTTCCCAGGCCGCAGCAGAGAGCTGGATCAGAAGAGGAGCAGCTGGGACTAGAACCGATGCCCATATGGGATGCTGGCGCTTCAGGCCAGGGCATTAACCTGCTGTGCCACAGCGCCAGCCCCAACCAAAATAAACTTTTAATCCCATTTTCCACAAATTTTTTTTGAAGTTTGTTGAAATTTGTCTCATTTTTTTCCAAGGCTAGAAAAAATAATATGAAATTGGAAAAGCTATTGAGTTAAACACCATATATAAAAAAAGTCCAGACATGTATCTTAATAACATTTCTTTGGGAGGCATGTGTTGAATATAATTGAACATCTTTTGGCCTTTCTCAAATTTTTGGCAAGTAGACATAGTTTACATACTTTACCAAGGAGCAATGGCCTTATGTCCGGTAGTAGTAATGTCTGTGGAAGTTGATAGGTTTCAATGAGGGTGACAGATAGAAAGGACCTAGGTCTCTCTTTGGTGACACTTATAAGTAAACTTGGCTATAAACCAAGTATCTAAGAATGTACCTTGAATAATAAATAAAATCTTACTGCAAGTATTTTTAAGTTCTTCACTTGTAAATACAGTGCAGTCTTGCAAGGAATGTTTGTATACTTGTTGAAATAATTATGTAATCTGACACAAGTGCCTTGGTACTACTATAGTATTATTGTAGAGATGAGTCCTTGAAGTAGACCCCTGTGGCTTAGAGTTGGAGAAAACATATATGTGGTTTTTATGTAAAAATAATGTCTTTTTTAAATCACTAAATATTTTCTTAATAAATTGCTTGATGTGATTAATGGGAATAATTGGACAAAAGTATAATTTTTAGGTTTTATGATTTGTAGGTGAAAATTTAGGTAGTATAAGCTCTTTTGATTATAACAGAGTTTAATTGCCTAATTATATTGTTAAGTTCTTCTCGTTTCAGTCAAACTCAGCGAAGTCCCCATGTATTTTATCGCCATGACCTAATCAATCAACTTCAGCACAATCATGCCCTAGTTACTTTGGTAGCAGAAAACCTGGCAACTTACATGGAAAGCATGAGATTGTATGCCAGAGGTATGTATATGTAAACTAAAATTAACTGTTGGGAAATTAGTGACTTTTTTTTTTCTTTTTGCTAAGTGCTTAGCCTTTGTCACTTTGCTTATTAAATTGATTTTTCTTCTGTGCCTGAGGAGATCTGCCTTCTTATTTTACAATTGTTGTTAATTTCTTTTTTCTTTTTCTTTTTTTCTTTTTTTGACAGGTAGAGTTATAGACAGAGAGAGAGAGACAGAGAAAAAGGTCTTTTTTTTTTTTTTTTGACAGGCAGAGTGGACAGTGAGAGAGAGAGACAGAGAGAAAGGTCTTCCTTTGCTGTTGGTTCACCCTCCAATGGCTGCCTCGGCCGGCGCGCTGCGGCGGTGCACCGCGCTGATCCGATGGCAGGAGCCGGGTACTTATCCTGGTCTCCCATGGGATGCAGGGCCCAATTACTTGGACCATCCTCCACTGCACTCCCAGGCCACAGCAGAGAGCTGGCCTGGAAGAGGGGCAACTGGGACAGAATCCGGCACCCCAACCGGGACTAGAACCCGGTGTGCCGGCGCCACAGGCGGAGGATTAGCCTAGTGAGCTGCGGCGCCGGCCTAATTTCTTAGTTATGTATTTGACCTGTCCTTACCACCACCTTTAGGAAAATTTGTCTAAGTCTTTCTTAAATATTTATAATAGTTCTTTTATAATCCTAAATCAGTGTTTCATAAGTGCTTCAGGCTTTATGGATTAAAAATTTACAAGACTATACAGGAGGCTACAAGAATCCCAGCATTTACATTGGTTTTCAAAATGTGGAATTGTTTAAGCACATTCAACAGACCATTTTTAGATACCTGTTATATGTGGAGCTCTGTCTCAAGAACTCTTTTTGTCCTCTGACAGTTGTGTCTGAGTCTATGTGTGCTCATGTATAGGTGGTTTCTTACTACATATTCTTCCTCTGACTTATGTCAAATTCATAGACAGCCCCCAACAAAGGCACTTCTTGTAAGCACGTTTATTTCTAGAACCATAGATATGAGAGCTTTATATTGACATTCTTAGAGAAAAAAATAAGCCCAATACTTACCAAATATGCCACTCATTTAGAATGCTATATATAGTATAATCTGCAGAAGCCAATAGTGTACATTAAAAATGAGGATATTTATAAAACTCACTATTTGAGGATAGCAGACTTTTTACGTTGTTGAATAAACCCCATGGTCCTTAGAAATGGATTTTTGCTTGAAACCTAGCAGTATATACATTCCCAAGTAAATTTCAGATAAACATAAGGGAAAAATGAGAGAACTCTTTATGTTGCTGATTTTCTTTTAACTCTTTGTTCTTCTCTTTCTCCTTTGAGCCAACTAAGTCCTCCTAAGTAGTAGATTATAGAGCTAGACAAGCTAGACAATCATTGTAAGCATCAGGCAGCTGTTGGGCACCATACAGTGTTCTTTTATCATTTCAGTCTTTCCCTGAGTTCCTTTAAGTACCATGAAGCATAATCAAGACAAGATAGGCATGCAGTCAAGTGATTTATGTTCTATATGAAAGGCACCCAAAATCAGTGAGAGAAACGAGAGTTGTATGCAGTATAGTCGAGCATAGTCGAGCATTACTCAGATTCTTCCTTGTGATCTCCTCTTTGTGGTACAGAGCTCTCATAGTGACCAATGCTGGCCTTCCCCTAAAGTGGTGCCATATAAATCATGCTTCAGTGTTCATTTTCATTTACTTTATTTGCATGTGTTATTTTATTTCATCTTCAAAGGTTGGAAACTATTCTTTCTGGGTACTCAGGAGAGGGGTTTGTGCACTTAAGCCTCACTAAGGTTTTTTCCATTTTAGTCAGATTTCTATGTGAGTTATTGCCTCATGCCAAATTTATGGTTACAAGAATGTTTACATTTTTCAGCTGCCTTCCTTTATTGTCATTATCTCCACAAACTAGGACTTGTGAATCTGCATAGTCAGATTGCCTAGGTTTGAATTATAACACAAACATCAACTGTATGGCCTTGGAAAAATTTTTTGTGGTAGTACAATGCCTGGCACATGGTAAACACTTGGTTTTTTGCTGTTTTCCTCTGAATTCTTTGACATCATATACCTTCTAGAAATTTCTCGTAACCTTGATATCTTGTCCTCTTCTAATTTTTTATACATTGATTAACACTGTTCAGTCTTTATAGATATTTAAATGAGGGGGTGAGATAATTTTTAAGTCTAGTAAAATTCTCCTATTCAGTTTTTCACAACATTAAATCACTTTTGTGGTAACCTTACCTACCAACTTTCTGGGCTTGCAATTCTAAAGGAAATTAGGGGTTTTGCCTCTGTATAATAAAAGTGTCACATGAGTTCCATTACTTAAAAGATGAGACATAAATCTTCCACAATTCACTGATATTCTCAATTTTTTATAGTCTTTTCACCAGTATTAAGTTTTTGTACTATCCATATTCCATCTCCATTAGCATCTTCAGCTTCAAGGAGAAAAACATTTCTGAGTAGTGTGGTCAGCTTAAGACCTTATTTCAAGTTTTAGCTTGTTCCTGAATTCTTACTGAAAGTTTAATTTACCATTTTTCCTTCTTTCTGGGTATCGTTGAATGATTTGTTGTCTTCACATTTTGCATTCTGTTTTCTAGACTGCCCTTTTTCATTACCTCTTTTCAGTCTCTTAACATCTAGCTCTGATAATTTTAAGGAACATCTTTCATGAAAAGATTTCTTCACAAGTGTCATTCACCAGCAGTGTGTTGTTAGGATGCAGATCTTGGGTTAGACTTTTTCTGTAGCTCTGACTCATTCCTACATATCAGCCTTGAAGTACTAAGTCTGTGTGGGTTCTTTGTAGTTTGAAAAATAGCTAGTTTTACTCATTTTTATGGACAGTTTATATCTGAAGAAATCCATTGGTAATTTAAAATATACATGGAATTAAAAGATGTTTATTTTGGTGACAAAATACCTTGAAATGTATGCATTCATGGAATCTACAGAAGTTCATGATAATGCATATTATGAAAATATGCATCTATTTCAATGTTGTTTTTGCACCAAAACAAGCTTATTTTTTAATTGATTTTCCCATAAGCTTTTCGCATTGTCCTTGTAGCTGTTTCTAGGCCTAGAACAGGGGAAGTGCTTGATATCCTTGAACATCTTACTCTACAAATTACTCATCATGTTGCCATGTCATAAGGACACAGGTATTAACTGTCATTAGCCAAAACTGTGTCAAAATAAATGATGAAAATAATTGAACCCATTGAATAAAATATCAATATATTGACATAAAATACCAACAAGTAGATGTAGAACATAAACTGATGGATTTAACTTTTAGAATGGTAGGGTAAGCTGTTCAGTAAACTTTCTTTTTTTGTTTGTTTGGTCTTTTTAAAGATTTATTTTATTTCTTTGCAAGGCAGGGTTAGAGAGAAGGAGAAAGATCTTCCATGCACTGGTTCACACCCTAAATGGCCACAATGGCCAGGGCTGGGCCTGGTAGAAATCAGGAACCTAGAACTCCATCCACGTCTCCCACATGGATGGCAAGGACCCACATACTTAAGCCATCATCTTCTGTTGCTTTCCCAAGCTCATTAGCAGGGAGCTGGATAGAAAGTAGAGTAGCCAGACATGAACCAGTGCCCATATGGGATGTCAGTGTGACAGGTGGTGGTTTAACCTGTTGTACCACAACATTGGCACTTCAGTGGACCTTTAAAAAAAATATGTGGAAGTTGTCCTAAGACGATACAGCAAAAAAAAGGGGGGGGGGGGATTGACATTTATTCAAGAAAATCTATTAATTCTCAGATAAAACAGGGTTTTGTAACATTTGAGCCCTAACTTGCTCATTTCTCTCCATGCTTAGTTCTATCCTCTGGAAACTCTGCTTCCAGTAAGTATGACTAAGATGCAAAAACTTCCTCTCCCTAGCTGCTAGTCTCAGACTAAAGTTTCACCACATAAGGAGCCAGTTACTTTCTTATCCTCCTTAGTCCTGTGTCACAGAAGGTCTATTCTAGGCAGACAGGCTAAAAGGACTAAGACAGACTGAGATTACTGGGCTATTTACTCCCACCCAAGCTTGCTCCTAAGGTAGAAGTTCTGTGCCAGGAAGGCAACCTAAGAAAATCTGTCCCCTACCACCAGCACCTGATCACAAGGCAGGGAGGTATCTTTCTAGGAGAAACTGGCTACTATCTTGCCTCTGGCTCCTGTACAGAGGGTGTAGATGTTCTTCCTAGAGAGAGAGAGAAACTATGAGGACCAAAAGGTTAGCAGTTATACTTGAAAGGACTGCTTTACCAGAGCATGCTGTGCTTAAGGATAATATCTGTAATTTGGGAATTTTTTGAAGAAAATTAAAAGTGTACCTATAGCTTCCTAGTACTGGTATCAACAAATGGAACAGCAGAACAATGAGATGTTTAACCAAAAGATCTAGATCTAAATGCTGTGTTGTATGCATTAGCCTGCATTCATTCAGAAACAGAGCAAAACATGGGGACAAGTTGAAAACTGCACATGGATCCATAAGCAAAGGATAAAAACCTCATTGGCATAGATGATAGGGTACTTAAAATCTGACCTAGTAGGACTGGGTGAACAATAAGTTACCCCTGAGTCAAAGGCACCTCCTAGGAAGCCAGAGTTAAAAGTTGGATGTATCCCTGGCAGTGTGTGTGTACCCACAACTTCATCCTCTCTGGAGTGATTGAAAAGGGAACATCCAAGCTACTAGTCTGACTTAATGTGACAAAAACTCCTTGGAGTGTGATCACATCATCCAGCCCACATGTACATCCAGTGGTAAAGGGTAAAAATGTAACTAGTCTAGGGAACTGGAGCACAGTCTTAAAAGAACCACTTAAAAGAATAATAACCCAAATGAAAAATCCACTAGAGGATTTCACTGGTATATTTGAGCTGGTAAAACAATCAGTGACTGAAAGGTCAATAGAGATTATGTGATCTGAAGAACAGAAACAAGGATGACAAAAATAATGGAATCACAAGAAAATATGGGAATCTGTTAAGCACACCAACATACATGTAACAGGAATACCTAAGAATGAGGGTGAAAGGGAGACAGAAAAAGACATCACTGAAAACTTACCAAATGGGTGAATGACACTAACATATCCAAGGATTCTAGAAAATTTCATCCAGGATGAATGTGAGGAGATCGAGACACATCACAGTCAAAGAGAAGATCTTGAACTTAATAAGAAAAATGATTCGTGATGCACAAGGATGCTTCAGTAAATGCTAACAGCTGGCTTCTCAGGAACATTGGAGGCCAGAAGGCAACAGTACAACATACTGGGGTGGGAGGATGGACCTGACAACCAAGAATCCTGAATGCAACAAAACTATGTCAAAACTGAAGGCAAAGTAAATTTACTCCCAGATAAACAAAGACTAAGAAAATTAATTGCTGTGCTATCAGAATTGCCTTATCATAAAGGAAACAATTAGACTAAAAGCAAGTTGCACCAGATAGTGAATGAAATCTGCAGGAAAAAAGAAATGGAAGACCTGAACACAATAAGCCACTCAGATCCAACGGACACCTGTAGAACCCTGTACTCAACAATTGTGGAAACTAGTCCTGTGCCTTTCATTACAAAAATGCTCAATGAACTAGAAATAGAAAACTCCTCATCCTTATCAAAGGTATCTCAGTAAATCCACAGATAACATGCTACATAATGGTGAAAACTGATTGCCTCCACACTAGAGTCAGGAATGTGAAAAGCCACATTTGGTTTTGTTTTAAAGATTTATTTATTTGAAAGGCAGGGTGACAGGGAGAGATGGCGAGGGCTTCCATCCACTGGTTCACTCCCCAGATGGCCACAGTTGGCCAGGGCTGGTCCAGGCTAAAGCTAGGAGTTAGAAACTCTGTTCAGTCTCCCACATGGGTGGCAGAGGCCAAGCACTCAGACCATCTTCCACTGCTTTCCCAGATACATTAACAGGTAGCTGGATCAGAAGTGAAACAGCCAGGACTTGAACAAGTGCTATAGTTGATGCCTATTTTAAGAAACAGGCCAGCCCCCAGCCACTTCTGTATTAACATTCTTCTCAAGATTCTAGCATGTGAAAGTAGGCAAGAAGAAGTAAAAGGCATCTAGATTGGAAAGAAAGAAATAATACTAAATTCACAGATAACACCATCTTAATTCCAGAAAATCTGAACAATCCACTAAAAGGCTGTTATAATAAATGAGTTTACCTAGATTACAGGAAACAAAATTATACAAAAGTTGGTCTTATCTTGATAAATTTAGCAATGAACTACCTGAAAATGAAGGTTAAGAAGTCTCATTTACATTAGCATCAGAAAATACAAAATAGAGATAGGCATTTGACACAGTGGTTATGATACTGCTTGGGATGCCCAGATCCTGTACTGGAGTGCCTGGGTTCGAGTCGTGGCTCCTCTTCTGATTCTAGCTTCCTACTAATGCACACCTTGGGAGGCAGCAGTGATAGTTAGGTCCCTGCCACCTACGTGGGACACATTGATTGAGTTCTAGGCTCCTGGCTTTGGCCTGGCCTAGTCCTGGCTGTTGAAGGCATTTGAGGAGTGGAGCAACCAATGGGAGCTCTTAGGCTTTATCCCTCCCCCTCCATTTTTATTTCTCTCACTTAACCTCTCCCTCTCAATTATTTTTAAAAATATATTTATAAAACTTGCACAGTGGAAACCATAAACTTGTTGAAAGTAACTAAAAACTGAAATAAGTGTGAAGACATCCCATGTTTATGAGGTAGAAAACTTAAGATATTTTTGTAAGTTTGAATGTGTTCCCCAAAGTTTATGTGTGGGAAACTTAATCCACAATGCAACATTATTAGGAGTTGGGCCTTTTGAAAGGTGATTAGTTCATGAGGGCTGTGCTCTCATGGATAGATTATTAATGTTATCATGTTAATGTTTTTAATAATAGCAAGTTCTGCTTCCTCTAGCTTCTACCCACTCTTGTCTTTCTGTCTTGTAAGAGACACAGCAAGAAAGCCCTCACCAGATGCAGGCCCCTTTGCTTGGACTTGCCCTGTATCCAGAGCTGTAAGGAATAAATCTGAGTTCTTTATAAAATTACCCAGTCTTAGGCGTTCTGTTATGGTAGCACATATGGACTAAAAAAATAATGCTCTCTAAATTGATTTCCAGATTCAATCCAATCCTATAAAAATCCGTACTTTTTTTTTCTCTGCAGAAATTGACAAAGCTGGTCCTAAAATTCATATGCAAGGGACTGAAAAGTAAAAATCTTGGTGAATGCCAAAGTTTACAAACTCACTTCTTGATTTCAAAACTACAGTAGAAATAAGTGTGATGCTGGCATAAAGACAGATGTTTATCCAAAGGAATATTTTGACAGTTCAGAAGTAAACCCTTACATTAATGGTCAATTGATTATTTATTGTAACAAGTGCCAAGAACATAGCAGTAGAAAATGAGTTTCATTCAACTGAACAACTGGCTATGCAGATCTTAAAGAATGCAGTTGTATCCATTCCCTCACACTCTATAATATGTTAACTTGAGTCATAGACCTAAGAATAACAGCTAAAAGTAACTCTCAGGAGGGAACATTGGGGTAAAATCTTTATGACCTTCAGTTAGGGAAAGTCCCAAAATATGAGGTGGTGGAGGTAAATTGGACTTTACCAAATTTAAAGCTTATCTACTGAAATGACACCATCAGGAAACTAAAAAGAACTCAAGAATGGGAGAAAATATTTATAAATCACACCTGTTTAAGGGACTGGTGTCCAAAATGTATGAAAATATGCCTACAACTCATTAATTAAGGCAATATTAAGAAATGGGTGAAGGAGCTGAAGTTTTTCCAAAGATGGCCAAAGTGGCCAATAAACACTTGGGAAAAAAAAATGCTCAATAGGGAAAAACAAGTCAGAATCACAGTAAGATATACCACTTTAAACCTACTAGTATGAAAAGGCAACCGTAAGGCTCAATGAGAATGTGGGGGATCGTAAAATGATATAACCACTTTGCTAAATAGAATGGCAGTTTCTCAAGATGTTGAACAGAGTTTACCATGTGATATATTCCTGGTTGTATCCCCAAGTGAAATGAAAACAAATCCATGTGAAAATATATACACAAATGTTCATAGCAGTGTTACTTTTGATATTAATAAAGTAGAAACAACCCAAATATTCTTCAGTTGGTAAATGAACAAAATTTGATATACAATGAAATACCAGTCACCAATTTAAAAAGAACATGTATGCTACAACATGTATGAACCTTGAAAATTTTATGCTAGGTAGATAAAAGCTAGGTTAGAAAAGACTACATTCCCTTTATGTGAAACATCTCATCCTCTCAGGACTTTGAGCGAGGTAAAATCGGAAAGTTATTTATACAGGTGGTTTTTTATGACAGAAACCAATTTGTTAGTTTCAGCCATGATTCACCATCTCATTCATCTAGGTTGATAGACACCTGAGTTAATTTATTCTCCTGTTATTTTCAGCAGGATATCTGCCACCTAAAGAACATGAGTTAATGGATCATCTTCCTCATTTAACTGCTCACAGAAATTAAAGTATTTGTTTAGAATGTTCACAAACTACCAGCCATCTTGTGTTTTTTTATTTTGTCATTATGTTGTGGAAGCTTCTCTAGTGAGCAGTATCTATTTCTGTTTAGTGTAGAGGGATCTTAATCTCTAGGCTTTTCTTTATTGTTTGGTTTTCATTGAATGTTTCCAAGGTTCTGGTCCTTGATGAACAAGATATGGGCACCTACATAAAAAGAGGGGATTGTTGAAGCTAGTGGAGAACTCTGATAAAAACTACTTTGGCCAATAGTCAGTATTGGCATCAAGTATTGTCACAAAGTGATGTGATGTGATGTGCTTCCTGATAATGATGCAGTGAGGAGGACATAGCATCACTTCTGTGGTACTTACACCAGAATGCGAGCCTGAGGCTAATTGCAAGGAAGCATTGTAGAACCAAAATTGGATGCCATTCGACAAAATTGGTTGATAGCTTTTAAGATTATGAAGGAAAAAGGATGATGAATTTTCCACTTTAAAGATCAAAAATGTATGACAAATAAATACTATGTGTCTTGTATCCTGGACTTTGAGAAAGGAAAGCATAAAAGGAAATCTTTGGGATAATTAAAATTGATAAAACTTTAAATGGAGTGTGGATTAATTCAGTGGTTGTCCAAGGGGATAAGGATGAGCATGAATATTTCTCAGTGTCTGGAGCTGTTTTTATTCTTATTAACTTTGAGATGGGGTCCAAGATGCACTTAAATCAACTGAGTGGAGACCTGGGGTGCTACTTAAATAACTGTGATGCACAGGACATTTCCTAGCACATTTCTGGTTATATACAAGGAAAGCTTATTTTTGTGGGGAGGATAGGTAAAAACTGTCATTTATTAAACTACCAATTATTAATAGGTTTCAACTTGCCTTTCAGCGACAAAGGACTAATGACTTTTTAATTGATTTAATTCCTTTGATTGAAGTCAGCAGTGATGTGGCTATCCATGTGTATAATGCATATTTTTTCTTAATTTACAGACCATGAAGACTATGACCCACAAACTGTGAGGCTGGGAAGTAGATATAGTCACGTTCAAGAAGTCCAAGAACGGCTTAACTTCCTTAGGTTTGTTTTATGCAATTAGTGTTGCTGTCCTTAAGACAAAGACAGGAATGCAGAGTGAATGTGTTGTATAGCTGTGTCTTTGTTGATGGCCTTTTTCCCTTGCCTCCATTTATTCTCCCACATAAAAGTCCTTAGATAAAGTTCATTACTAAAAACTTTAAAATTATTGGCTAAATTTTAATGTTTTTTGTAATATTTGAAGAGAATACATTTTAAACTTCCAGGTAGACTTCTGGTCTTCCGTCTTTGTTTAGGCTAGAAATAATTACTTTTGTTTTTGTTAAGATTATTTAAAAGGCAGAGCAGCAGAGAGAGAGAAACAGATCTTCATCTGCTGGTTCACTACCCAAATGGCTGCAACAGCCAGGGCTAAGCCAGGAGCCAGGAACTCCATCTAGGTCTCCCACATGGGTAGCAGGGGCCCAGGTATTTGGGTCATCACATACTGCCTTTCCAGGCACATTAGCGGAAGTTGGATTAGAGGTGGAGCAGCCAGAACTTGAACTGGCACTTTGATTTGGGATGCTGGCATTACAGTTAGCAGCTTAACCCACTGTGTCACAGTGTTGACTCCCTAATATTTACTTTTAAAAGACAAATTTTTACATTTGAGGAAGAATTTATTTCATTAAGCCAAAGCAAAATATAGTCCAAGACTAGATTTGCTCAGTGAAAATTTAGCTTTTAATGATTATAAACCTAAAAGATTTCAAGTACCTTTGTTAACAATTTTGATGCTATTAAGAGTTCTTGGCCAGCTAGGCTCACTAGGCTAATCCTCTGCCTGCGGCGCCAGCACCCCGGGTTCTAGTCCCAGTTGGGGTGCCAGATTCTGTCCCAGTTGCTCCCCTTCCAGTCCAGCTCTCTGCTGTGGCCCGGGAGTGCAATGGAGGATGGCCCAAGCCCTTGGGCCCTGCACCTGCATGGGAGACCAGGAGAAGCACCTGGCTCTGGGCTTCGGATCAGCGCAGTATGCCGGCCGCAGCGGCCATTGGAGGGTGAACCAATGGAAAAGGAAGACCTTTCTGTCTCTCTCTCACTGTCCACTCTGCCTGTCAAAAACAAATTAAAAAAAAAAGGCTGCAAAAACAGATATGGCTCTGGATATCAGTTCCCTTATCTGTAAATTAAAACAGGGTTAGGTAGAACTAGATGCTAAAATCCCTCTTCAGTAGTACTATGCAAGGATCAAATAAAACCGTAGAATTGAGGTAAAATTATTGAAATGGAAAAGTAACTTGTCAACATTAAGTATGTGCACTTTACTCCCCAACTGTGCATGCAAGTCACCATTATGATGTTAGCTAAACATTCTGTGTTATTCAGAGTGAAAGGAAGTATTCTGTGACACAGACACAGCAGGACAGGATGAGTAAATTGGCACTAAAAGAAATTAGATAACTGAAGGAAGAGACTGTAACTATAACAGAATTCCCGTTTGTTATTGGATGATGTTAATGATTAAACCAGTCACCAAACTGAAAAGACCCTGGAGGACATCACTGGATAATGGAAGCATCCTGTTGATTATTGACATAAAAATCTAAGTCACATGTAGGTTATTGTTCTTAAAGATGGCCAGGTATTGAGTAATGAGTTATAGGTCATCAGAAAGTATTAGCATTTAAGCAATTTTAATTCATAGATATCAATAGGTTAATTATCTGTAAAAGTCACTTTCCAATGATGCTATATAAGCAGATTGTAAAGTATTTTATTTTAAATTTAAACACTTTGGAAAAGGCTGGTTTTGAAGACAAATGGTTTGATTTCAGGGAATGAGCATTTTATTCATAATCACACACCTGGATTCTGGGCACATAGGGAATGTCTGGTATATGCTTATTGACTGAGTTAATATCTAGGATGTTGTGTGTGTGTGTGTGTGTGTGTTTTTAAGATTTCTTTATTTGAAAGGCAGAGATAGACACAGATCTTTCATCTGCTGGTTCATTCCCCCAAATGGCTGCAACAGCTGGAGCTGGGCCAGGCAGAAGCAGGGAGTTTCATACAGGTCTCCCACATGGTTGTAGGGGCCCAAGTACTTGGGCCATCTTCTGGTGCTTTCCCAGGTACATTAGCAGAGAGCTGGATTGGAAGTGGAGCAGCTGGGGTTTGGTGCCTGTATAGAATGCCAGCACTACAGGTGGAGGCTTACCTTTCTATGCTACCGTGCCGGCCTTAATATGTAGTATTTTTTAAGTGCCAAATAAAAGTTGAACTTTTATTTTTTCTTCTGAAAAAACTAATGTCTTTTTATCTGTAGTTAAAATGCAATTGTTGTAAATTATTTCATACATATACACCTGGCCTTTCTGCTTAAAAATTATATAAATTTAATTGTTTTTTGTTCGTTTTTTCCAAGATTTCTCTTAAAGGATGGCCAACTGTGGCTATGTGCTCCTCAGGCAAAACAGATATGGAAATGCTTAGCTGAGAATGCAGTGTACCTTTGTGATCGTGAAGCCTGTTTTAAGTGGTATTCCAAATTGATGGGAGATGAACCAGACTTAGATCCTGATATTAATAAGGACTTCTTTGAAAGTAATGTGCTCCAGCTTGATCCTTCACTGTTAACTGAAAATGGAATGAAATGTTTTGAGAGATTCTTCAAAGCTGTGAATTGTCGAGAAGGAAAACTTGTAGCAAAGAGGAGAGCCTATATGATGGATGATTTGGAGTTAATAGGGTTGGACTACCTTTGGAGGGTAAGTGAAAAGTAGGAACTGTTAACTTTATCTGATGTTGTTTCCCAAATAGATGAGGAATTGCATATAAATTGTTCTGTATATAAATTATATATTCTGCTCTGATGCTTATACCAGGAATCTGGAGGTAGCAGTTGTTTGTTTTTATCTTACTGTGTAATTTGTCAGTGAGTTTTTCTTCTCTCTCCCTTCTCCCTCCTTCTGCTACTGATCCTATTGTCTGCTTAGAATCTGTGTGTTTAGATATGTTTGGAATTTAACCATACAAATCTCATGCTTCCTGGTAGAAGTCAATGTCCGTGCCCCCCACCCCATCCCATTCAGTGTAAATCTGTTTCTTCCCCTTCGGTATTAATTTTAGGTTGTACATTTAATGCTAGCACAGAAGGTAAGACTTTTATTTTATAAAGATTTATTTATCTATTTGAAAGTCAGGGTTACACAGAGAGAGAAGGAGAGGCAGACTCCCCAGTTGGCGGCAACAGCCTGAGCTGTGCTGATCTGGAGCCAGGAGCTTCCTCCGGGTCTCCCACTTAGGTGCAGGGGCCCAAGGACTTGGGCCATCTGCTGCTTTCCCAGGCCATAGCAGAAAGCTGGATGGGAAGTGGAGCAGCCGGGACTCAAACCGGCACCCATATGGGATGGCAGCACTGCAGGAGGCGGCTTTACCCGCTACACCACAGTGCCGGCCCCTGTAAGAAGACTTCATTTAGAAGAAATTGTGAATGTATTCTTTGTTTGCACTAATCTAAATACTTGGGTGAGTAAATATCTATTAAGGCTAATCTTTCCATCCTTACAGTTTATGTATTGTTCCTGTCTTTAAGAATTTGAGGGGTTATACAGCAGTTTATATTGTTTTTTGGATTTCTATGAAATATTTTTGTGGAAATGGTAGACTTAAGATGCTTACTGTGGTGTTTTAGTATTTAAAATCTATTCATTTATATAAATGGTTTTCAACATTTTTTAACAGCAAAAGCAACTCTGAAAATCAAAATTTTCACAAATTGCAAAATGTAAACCTAGTTAAAGGCAGGAAGCCTGTGTTTTTGCTCAGTCTTCCCATACTCCTCCCCCGTCCTCTCCCCAAGCCTCTGTTAGTCCTGAAACATCTCAGATCTCTAGTGTTGTAGACATAGTTTGAAAACCACTAATAGACATAGTTTGAAAACCACTAATATAATTAGATGAATGGTAAAGATTTATAGAAACTGGAGGTGAAAAGAGGGGGTAGCCCTTTTATGCTGAACTGTTTCACATAGTCCTTTATTTTCTTGAAAGCTTTACAACTTGGTTATCAGGGTGTTAAATTATACTGGTCAAAGCATATTTTATCCTTAGTAAAATGTATCTCATTCCTAAATTGCATTATTCAGAGACCTGGCATTTTGCATTTATTCTTTTAGCCTGTTTCTTTATTTAATTTAATTTTACTTAATTAACTTGATTTTCACAGTCCACATACCATTAAATTATTGAATGATGTATTTAAAAATAACTGAGGGTATGTTTTGGGCTTAAATACCATCTGAAATATTTCTTGGGGCCGGCATTGTGGCGCAGTAGATTAAGCCACCCCCTCCAATACCTGCATACCCATTTGGGCGTTGGTTCAGGTCCTGGCTACTCCACTTCAGATCCACCTCTCTGCTAATATGTCTGGGAAGGCTGCAGAGCATGACCCAAATGCTTTGACCCCTGCTGTCCGTGGGGGAGACTCAGAAAAAGCTCCTGGTTCCCAGCCCAGCCCAGCCCAGCCCAGCCCCAGCTGTTGCAGCAATTCAGGGAGTGAACCAGAGGATAGAAGATCTCTGTGTCTTCTCTGTAACTCTGTCTTTCAAATAAAATAAATAAATAAAATATTTCTTGAAAGGGATTATCACTTTAATCTTTTTGAACCTAGGTGGTAATTCAGAGTAATGATGATATTGCCAGCAGAGCTATAGATCTCCTTAAAGAGATATACACAAACCTTGGTCCAAGGCTACAGGTCAATCAGGTGAGAATTTCATGCAATGAAACTTTCACTGTTAGAATTCTGATGATGAAACTGTTGCTATAAGAATGTTTTTCTTTAGTTCAGAATGAACTAGAAATTGTTTTAACTTCTATTAAAGTATTTTTAGTCTGTATTTTCTCTTGTATAAAATACGATCTAAGTAAGTCTTGCCTCAATAATTATCTTGAGATGATTGAGGTTATTTTGATTTAAATTATTATGTTAAAACAGCAGAAGAATTCTACTGAATTTATTTTGATACTGTCACCTAATTCTGAAGTCCACTTTTGACTAGTTATACTGGTTAACTTTATGCTAATTTCTTTTTTAAGAAACTGGATGTGTTTTGTTATCAATGTAATCATTATTACTTGAGAACAATTTTAAATCGGGTATTCCCGTCTTTAATTGAATTGCTGTATGTTTAATTGTTCTATTTCAAAGCAACTTGAGCAATCTCTTTTGGCCCATTTCTTGTAGGTGGTGATCCATGAAGACTTCATTCAGTCCTGTTTTGATCGTTTGAAAGCCTCCTATGACACTTTGTGTGTTTTGGACGGTGACAAAGATAGTATTAATTGTGCAAGACAGGAAGCTGTTCGAATGGTTCGAGTATTAACTGTTTTAAGAGAATATATAAATGAATGTGACAGTGATTACCATGAGGAAAGAACAATTCTACCTATGTCAAGGTTTGTGAATAACTGATATATTTGTATTTATTCTTAATTATTTGGTATTTTCCTAGCCATTTCATAAAGATAATGATATATACAGGTAAAAGGAGAGTGAAAAAATAACTCCTTTTTTGAAAATATTAGTGTTTTGCCTATTAAAAACATCATTTGCATCTTACAGAATCTTTATAATAGTTAACCATTCCCCACAATCTACTTTTATTTTGTTAACAGTTTTTTGGCTAAGGCATTCTCATTGAGTCCTTTTTCCTCTTTGCATTTTTTGTGGGTTGTTTTGTTGTTCCTTGTTTTTCCCTTTGGCAGTATTTCCCATTAAATGCTATGGTGATATTTTAGAGTTGAAGTATCTTTGTTTTGATTTCACTTACTTACATTGTTAAAGATAATAGTGAAGTAAGACTGGAAAGTAATTGGAAAGAAATCTTAAAAGATGCCTTGACAAATAACTAATAACACTAGAAATATTTTCAGATGATCTAGTAATATTTCTCTTTTAAGTGTTCTATTAACTAAGAAATTATATAAAATTGCTCCTCAAATCTGATAATCTATTTTGTATCTTACCTAAAAGGCGATAATATGCCAGCATGCATATCATCCTGGAGTGAATTTTCTTAAGAACTTTTCAGAAAATTTATGTTTTAATTTTGTTGATGTTCTCAAGATGAAGTGTGTCTTTCACATTCAGTAGTAGTCTCAGTGAGTTGGAGTTTGGTAGTGTAAAAATCAGGGAAGTATTATTTATGTCTCTAATTTCTTATAGGTAGATACCTCATTTTCTGGGGTACAAGGTGTACAAGAGTAGTAACAATGGAATGTGATTCTGTTTTGAAGATTACTTATATTATTTGTCATTAAAAGTAACAAGAAATATTTATATTCGAGTTGCTAAAAATATTAACAATAACTCACTTCTCTTGCTTAATAATAAAACATTCAGTACTACCTTATTACCAGGTTAATTTTCTTGACAAGATTTTAAAGTCTTCTGAGCATGATAATGTTTTGCCCTTTTTTCTCTCCTCCCTTCTCCCTACAGGGCTTTCCGTGGTAAACACCTCTCTTTCATAGTTCGATTTCCAAACCAAGGCAGACAGGTTGATGACTTGGAGGTATGGTCTCATACAAATGATACAATTGGTTCGGTTCGACGATGTATTCTCAATCGTATTAAAGCCAATGTAGCCCATACAAAAATTGAGCTTTTTGTGGGCGGTGAGCTGATAGATCCTGGAGATGATAGAAAGTTGATTGGACAGTTAAACCTAAAAGATAAATCGGTAAGTATATATATATATATAGTTACCAAACTTTTTAGCAAAATCAAATCTGAGACTGTTTGATTTATTTAAGAAATGCTAGGGCCAGTATTACAGCACTCAGCTGCTTTCTTTCTGATTTAACTTTTTGCTGAATGCAGCAGATGATGGCTCAAATACTTGAGTCTCTGCCACCCACATGGGAACCTGGATAGAATTAGGGGCTCCTGTCTTCTGCCTGGCCCAGTCTCAGCTGCTCCCTCTGCCTGTCTTGCTCTGTCTCTGTCACTGTCTTTCAAAATGAGTCTTTGGAAAAAAGTGCTAGTTGAGAAATTGTTGTATATGGTGTTATGTTTTAGGTATTTGGGTTACAACCCTAAGTAGACATCGTGAAACCTACCAGTAAAGGAAAGGATTTCTAAAACCAAAATGAGTTAAGTGGCTATAAGAGACAGTTTTTGTTTTTTTTTTTTTTTTAAGTATTTTTCTAAAAGTGTTGCTTATTTGCTTTTGTTGGTATATCACTAAATCATTTGTTTCATGTAAGTATTTTTCCTAGTGTTTAATACTAATGTGATATCTCATTTTCAGCTAATTACAGCCAAACTTACACAAATAAGTTCCAATATGCCTTCAAGCCCTGATAGCTCTTCTGATTCCTCAACTGGATCTCCGGGAAACCATGGTAATCATTACAGTGATGGTCCCAATCCAGAAGTGGAAAGCTGTTTGCCCGGAGTGGTGAGTAGAGAAAGTTCTTAACTACTATATGCAGGGTATTATAGTAGGTCTGAACATAAAGATCTTAAAATAGTTCCTTTTCTCTTGAAGATCTTATTGTTCATGAGGCAAAATATCAAGTAGCTATCCACTTGGCCATCAACTTCAGAATGGATCCTTCTAATGTGACAGAAGTTGTGGTGTAGCTAATTAAGCCACCATTTGGGACTCTGGCATCTGTTGTCAGAGTGCTGGGTTTGAGTCCTGCCTCTGCTTCCAATTCAGCTGCCTACTAATGCACATCTTGGGAGATAGCAGATAAAGGCTCAAATATTTGAGTCTCTGCCACCTACATGGGAGACTGAAGAGCCCTTGGTTTCAGCCTGGCCCTTCCCTGGCTATTGCAGGCTTTTTGGGAGATTGGTTCTCTGTCTCTCTCCTCTCTCCTCTCTTCTGTGTCTCTTTCCCCCATTCCTTTCCCCTTTCCCTTCCCCTTCCCCTTCCCACTCCCCTTCCCACTCTCCCTCACCTTTCAAGCAAGTAAATGAATGGATCCCTCTGAAAGGTGATTGTAACTCAGTTGAAATTTAAAACATGATTTCCTTATAGTATTGTTATATAGAATTAATCTGTTGTAGATAATGATAACATTGACTATATAAATGTAGAAAAACACTACTGATCCTCCCTTTAAAACCACTTATATGTGAAAAATATCTGCAGTCTTTCTTAGATCATCAATAACATTTTGTAATCAAAGAAAGCAGTAACAGTACTCCTTTTCTTACCCTCTTTTTACCTCTCTCCACAAAAGTTTTTTTTTTTTTTTAGTAGAGATTTATTTATTTGTTTATTTAAAAAACAGTTACAGAGAGAGGGAGAGAGACAGAGATCTCCTGTCTGCTGGTTCACCCTTCTAAATGGCTGCAACAGCTGTGGCTGGGCCAGGCTGAAGCCAGCAGCCTGGAGCTTCATTCTAGTCTCCCACATGAGTGCAGAGGCCCAAGCACTTGGGCCATCTTCCACTGCTTTCCTATGCAAATTACAGAAGAGCTGGATTGGAAGTAGATCGGCTGGGACTTGAACTGGCTCCCATATAGGATGCTGGCATTACAGGCAGTGGCTTAATTCACTATACCACAATGCCAGCCCCCACTCCACAAGAATTTTAATGGCTAAAATAGCCATTTGCAACATGAAGAATATGAGTCCCAATAATTGGATTAGGTATTTAGTAGTATGTCCAAAGTCTTAAGTTGTGTGTGTGAAAGCAGTAGTTTAAATAGGACAATAAAAGAGCTACCACAAAGAAATAACCAGAGATGACTTGGATGATATATTCAGTCTGCATCATGAAGGATTTGTAAAGGTGAGAAGATGGGAAAGACAAAAGTCTCCTATGTAATCCAGTTTTATTCTTTTTAAATAAAAATTACTGTTAAAAAAAAAAAAGATGAGAAAGGCCATTCTGAGACTAGAAATGGCAGAAGCAGGGGCTGACATTGCAACTCTGGTATCCCATGCGAGTTCTGGTTTGAGTCCTGACTGCTCCACTTCTAATCCAGCTCCTTGCTGGTGTGCCTGGGAAAAGCAGCAGATGGTGTCTTGAGTGCTTGGGCCCCGGCCACTTACAGGGGAGACCCAGATGCAGTTCCAGGCTCCTGGCTTTGGCCTGACTCAGACTTGTCCTCTGCAGCCATTTGGAGAGTGAACTGGCAGATAGAGGATCCCTCTCTCCCTCTCTCCATCCTTCTTCTCTCTCTAACTCTACTTTTTTAAATCTTTTTTTTATGACAAAAGTGTGAAGATTAACAAATAGAAACTTTTGGGAGGAACATTTTATGCAATCAGATAATTTATAGTTATTATTTTGGTTATTTTATATTCTAGATAATGTCACTGCATCCCAGATACATCTCTTTCCTTTGGCAAGTTGCAGACTTAGGTAGCAGCCTAAATATGCCACCTCTTAGAGATGGAGCAAGAGTACTTATGAAGCTTATGCCACCAGGTAAGAATTTTAAAATGATGATAAAGTATAAGCTGGACAAAAAAGGGATATATTCACAAATTCTGTTGCTAAATGTACCATACTTTGTGGTATAGATTACAAACAGCAGAGCTTAGTAGTTGTGTCAGAGATCATGTGTCCCTCATGCCTGCAATACTTACACTTTAGCCCTGGAGGATAGTACAGGTTATATGTCATCCACAACATTTTTTTTATTCCTTAGAAACAACCACTTCCAAATTTTAGCTTTTGTATTATATTTGTTGGTGGTATCTTGGTCTGGCTATTTACTTGTCAGTTTTTCTACCATTGAGTCTTCTCACAAACCTTCTAATCACCTGACAACATAATTTTCCATTTCTTGCATTGTGCAGTCCCATCAGCTCCACTATTATCCTGGAGCTCCCCCCAGTCTGATCTTTGCCTACTATACATCTGTCATCTGGGGACTTTTTTCTACAACTTTTTTGTGTCAGATCTATATTTAGTGGTTCCTGTGTTTTGGACTGTTCTTGAGAAACCTTCTGATTTTGTTGAAGTATACTCCTGTACTTAGGGTGTGTGGGAGGTTCATTGTTTTTGAGACATGCCTTATTTGAATGCAGTCCAACCCTCACATTTGATTAATAGCTTGGGTATAGGATTCAAGATTGAAAATATTTTTCTCCTAAGCTGGTGATATACTTTTAAAAGACGAAAGCCCTACTGGTTTCTATTTCTTTGCATGTGATATTTGGGGTCTATCCTTGAGTTTTGAAACTTCAGGATAATATGCCTTTGGGATAGGTCTGTTTTGTGGTAGATACCCATTGGGCTTATAGATTCCACAGTTGTGAGAGATTTGTAATCTCTGATAGTTATTACATTGTCAATATTTTTCTTTTTGTGTCTTTCGAATGTCTAAGTTTGGTGTTAAATCTACTAGATCTGATATTTTTACCTTTTCTAATCAGGTTTATTCTGCCTTTGGTCTGATTTCCTTAACTTTATTGACCTTTCTCTCCAGATGTTTTAGTGTTAAATTTTCAAGATCTCTGTCCAGATAATCCTTTTTCATAGGATTTTGTTTTTCACAAGTACATTTCCAGCGTTTCTGTATATTCCTCTCAAATGTAATGATCCACACAGTTATGTACTGAAAATAACAGGACTTACAGAGAAAAAATAGTATAAATCATTCAACTCTATACAACTTTTTAAAAACAGTATATTTTACCATAGATGTTAGGTTATTCTCTATGGTTGTTTCTAACCTTTACAAAACAAGTTGTAGACATTGTATCTTTTTGTCTCCTTACTTGCTTCAGACTTCAGTTCCTCTGTTTTTAGGCCTTTGTCTCATCTGTACCTTCCCAAGTGCTTGTTATTTTCAGATCTTCATCTTTCTTAGGGTTCAGTGGAGTGCTAACTTATAGATACTGTCTTCCCCTTTTTGCCCCCAAAAGCATTTCTTGGTTCAACTAAACCTGTCTTCTAACCATTCTACACCATTGTAAATTTGGTGACAGCTCTCAGGTGTTACTTCCCCTTCTTTTTTTGTGTTCTTTGGAGTTTATTTTTATAGTCATTTATTTTTAATAGGCCTTAAGGTGCATTGCTGATAAAATGCAGCTCATTACAGCATATTTCATAGGCCTAGATAACTCTTAAAACTTTCTTGTGCTTCAGTTGTTGCCTTTTTCTAAAGTAAGCACCTTGTTGGGCTTTGCTGTCTTGCTGTCTCATTCCTGTGGGACAGAATCAGTTTACATTATTAGATTCTTAGCTGAGGCTTCTCTCACTTTATTTAATCTGTATCTGTTATACTGTTTAGAATTTATATTGTTTCATTTACTAGTGTCTCAATAACAATTGCTGCTTTCTGTATGCAGATTCAGCCTTCACAGCATAGTTTAAAACCCACTGCAGAATACTCACCTTGTGGTTTGAGTTAATACCACCAGATGGCGTGAGTTAGCTCTTTACATGCAGCTAAGTCAGGAAACCTGATAGTGCTTTTTTTCATATTTTTTATAATCAAAGTACCTAAATTTGAAACAGTCAACTTTGGAGAAAGCCAGTGATGGTTATATTACAGTAGAAAAATGAATACCTGAATTCAAATTCTGATTGTTGTAGCTGCTACTTTACAACCATAGAAATAAGTTTTCTTAGCTGTACAGAACTTCCCTACCTGTAGAAGTGAGCTGATAACTTTTTTGTAGAATTAGGTGAGTATAGGAAATTTCTAGCCTAGTGACTGTACCTACATTTTAAAATCTTAACCCACTCTGTCACTGTGATTATTATAGACACATGCTCACAAACTCTATAAAGGAAACAGGAACTCTTTGAAGAAGTAGTAGTTGTAAATTCTGTAATAGCTAAACATATGAATTGATTTGCTTTTAGGGAATAATTTGGCAATGTATGTCAGGTCTTGGACTCTATGTCCAAATTCTTTATGCTTGTGGGATTTTTTATGATGAAACAATTGCAATGATTTAGTTGCTAGAATCTTTAGTGTAAAAAAAAACCAGAAGGTAGGGAGACATAAAGAATAGGATTGTACTTGTAAAATATGTCACTTTAATAAAGGTCACATAGAAAATGAATTTTTAATGAAGATACTCAAATATTTTATTATAGAAACTTAGTATTTCAGTTAGTTAAGCTACATCTCACTATCTTGTAACAGAGACAACCAAACATTTCAGTACAGGTTGAAAAATTTTTGGTCAGATATGACAGCTATTTCCAGGCTTATAGAAATGTAATTTACCCTAAGAAAATTATATTGATTTTTAGTTGTCTGTATTTTATTCCTCAGAAGAAGTTTTCACTTATGAAAAAAATGGTCTTATTTGTTTAACTGTAGCCCTTGGAAATAAGTTGATTAACAAAGTATTTCTGAAGTTGATTATATTTAAATTTTAGTGTTTGATGGCTAAGCTTAATTAAGTTTTTAAAAACCTTATAATTTTACTGTAATTTGAATTGATATTACTGTATCAGTAGTATCAGTAATTGATATTACTGTAATTTGCTTGATATTATGACAGAAGAAAACCAAGTTCTGCTTACTTTAAAATGAACATTGGCTACTATGCCTCTTTTTATTTTTAATGTTTGCTTTTTAAGATTCAGTTTCTCTTGGGTACCACTAAAGTCTCCTTCGGTGAAGCAAGCTGGTTAATATATAGTGTCATAGAGACAGAGAAGTTAGAGGGAAGAGTGTGTAATTTTGTTGTAGTTTTGTTTTTTCAGTTTCCAGTAACTGAAGAAGGTGGCATGTTGTTTTTGAGATCTCTGAGTAAGAGATGCCTCCTTTTTGTTTAGGTTGACTGAATTAAGAACCCTGTTTGCTTTTTAAAGATCAGTACAGAGCAGTGTCTTATGAACTTTGAGCCTATAGCTTAACTGAATTGATTGTTAATTTGTATGAGAATAGTCTTCATAATATCAAAATTGAAATGTTATGAACACATGACATTATCTTTCATTTCAAACCATGTTCTTTTTCTTACAGATAGCACAACAATAGAAAAATTAAGAGCTATTTGTTTAGACCACGCCAAACTTGGAGAAAGCAGCCTTAGTCCATCTCTTGATTCACTTTTCTTTGGTCCTTCAGCCTCACAAGTGCTATACCTAACAGAGGTTGGTTTTTTCCTTTTGAATCTGTTCCATGTTCTTTAAATGGGCCTTTTATATGGTAATTGAAAATGTGTGTAAGATTATAACATTTTTGAAATAGTCAAGAATTTCTTAGTGATGATAGGAGAAACAAAAGAAATTATTTTTTAAAAACCTTTTAATGCAGCCCCCTCCCCCTTTTTTTTTCCAGGTAGTCTATGCTTTGTTAATGCCTGCTGGTGCACCTCTGGCTGATGACTCCTCTGATTTTCAGTTTCACTTCTTGAAAAGTGGTGGTCTACCCCTTGTCCTGAGTATGCTAACCAGAAATAACTTCCTACCAAATGCAGATATGGAAACTCGAAGGGGTGCTTACCTCAATGCTCTTAAAATAGCCAAACTCTTACTAACTGCCATTGGCTATGGCCACGTTCGAGCTGTGGCAGAAGCGTGTCAGCCAGGTGTAGAAGGCGTGAATCCCATGACATCGGTAATACAGACTTTTAAAAAATCTTTTTATTATTGTAGATAATTTTTTAAGTTAAATTTCTCTCGACTCCAGAGTCCAAGGTTGACTTAGAGTGTTAAAAGTTCCTTTCTAGTGGTACCTTATTTTAGATTTTCCTCTATTGTATTTGTGTTAAAAATGCGAATGGTCTTCATTGCCTATATTTACTGATTTGAGAGGATGTTTCCTTCCTACCCACTTAAATCCTCTTGACCTTTAAATTACCCTAAAACCTAACAAAAACCTAATTATGAATCTGATTAACGTAAGCATGGCAGAAGCATTAAGGCACTAGTGGTAATGGGAGACATCATTGAATTAGCCCATTGCCAGCTTCCCTTCCCCCCAATGGGCTGAATTTCCAGTTCTAAGCATATTCTGACTTTTACTTTGCCTTGGTGGCATTCTTGATCCATGTCACCAAAAGTTCTCCAGACATGCCAGAATTTGATGCCTGTTTATCAGAGGTCAAACTATACATTTAACTATAACTAACATTTTAGTTTAGTTCTTTCGTAAAAGTCATAAATAATGGTTTTACCCAGTTATTGATAGAATAGAAGATAAAAGTTACAGTAATAATGATTTTCTTCTTTAGAAATATCTTAGGTCTTAATTCTGGAGATGGAATGTTAATAATAATTATATATAATTGTTTTGAGTGTGATAATGTAATGTTTGAAACAACCCCTTTATTTCTGAAATAATTGCTGAAGTGTTTACAGGTGAAATTATAATAACCAGGATTTACCTGAAAACAGTCCTGGAGTTAGGGCGGGGGTAGATGAAGTAATTTTGGTCCACTGTTGATAGTAGTTGAAGCTGCATAATGGGTGCATGGGAGTTCATTATACTATTCTTGTTCTACTTTCATATTTGTTAGAGATTTTCCTTATAAAGAAAGCTTAAATTTTATATTTTGCATCTTCATTAGGATTTCTTTAAGCAATTTTTATTGGGTTACAAAAAAGGTTCTTGTTAGGATAAAAAGATTCTTGTCATGATCCCTGAGAAAGGTGTTCAGTGAAATACACGGTAAAAAGTTACATGCTTCCATTTTTACCTTTTTGCCAGTGTTAATTCTGAGATTGTACCACTCTGGGTAAAGGTACATAATAACCTCTAATCTCAAGGAGTTCATTGTAGGGAGCTAAATGCAAAATTAGTAATATAGAAATATGTTTTACATATATTTACCATATAAGGGAAAGGAATTACAACTTGAAGGCAATCAGAATTGCCTGGCTATCAGCTACTTTAATAGAATGCAACTGGTTTTTTCTCATGACCTTAAAAGCTTGGTTAGAGGACCCATGTTGTGGTGTGCAGTGGATTAAGCCACACTGCCCGTGACACTGACACCATTTTGAGTCCCAGCTGCTTTCCTTCCCATCCAGCTCCCTGCTAATAATACATCTAGGAGAACAGCAGAGGATAGCCCAAGTGCTTGGGTCCCTGCCACCCACGTGGTAGATTTAGATGGAGTTCCAGGACGTGACTTGAGCCTCATCAAGCCCTGGCCATTGCGGCCACTTGGGGAGTGAAGCAATGGATAGCAGATTATCTCTCTCTTTGTCACTCTGCTTTTCAAATAAATTAGATTTTTTTGAAGGCTTAGTTAACACCTTTAAGTTAAAACATTGGTACCTTTTATACTTGGATCCTACTTTTTTCTTTTTCTTTTTTTTTTAGTATTCCTTCATTTTTCTCCTTTTCAAAGAAGAATTTAATGACAATGGGGAATTCAAGAGGGTTCTGCCTAGGGACATGTTTGTAAAAGATTTATAATACTTTGCTGAATTTCTAGCTGAGTTTGGAACCAATAGGTTCAGCATGTCATTTAACCCTTGCAAGTTAAGCTGAGCCCAGATGTAGAGTTACAAGTTGGATTGCTTGGAAATGGAAGTTTACAGAGAGACACGTGGCATTCTAATGCACAAGAAAGAGAGGAAGCCCACCCTTGGGGCTGCTTGAAGTGCTTTCTGTGTAAGTCACCACAGGTTCTAGAATGTATATATGGAAGGTGGTCATCCTGAGGGAGTGGTGATGGATGAGAAGCAAATGATTCAGTCTGATTATATACAAATTATTTACTCCAAATAAAATGGTTAACTTTTTTCAGGTCAACCAAGTTACTCATGATCAAGCCGTGGTGCTTCAAAATGCCCTTCAGAGCATTCCTAATCCATCATCTGAATGCATGCTTAGAAATGTGTCAGTTCGTCTTGCTCAGCAGATATCTGATGAGGTATGTATTCTATTATAAAGTTGCTATTTTTATATGTGTGTGTGTATATAATATATTATTAAAAGTTATATTGTAAAAGCAGTTGAATTTTCCTGGACCCACTTAATCACTGTCTCCTAACTAGACATCAATTTTATGTATTATTAATATCAATACTTTGTTCTTAATCAATTTGATGTATATAAACTAGAGTCCTTTTAAAGTACACGGGTCAGTGAATTTTTGACACATAAAATATGTGAAACCACTGTCACAGTCAAGACACAGAATATTGTCATCACTCTTTGCTTATACCCCTTTGCAATATGTTTTTCTTTCCACTTCTGGCCCCCAAGTAACCAGTGGTCTTGTTGTCCCTATGGAGTAGTTTTCATTTTCTAGAATTTTAAACAAATGAATCATACAGTGTACCTATTTTTGTGTATGACTTGTTTCACTAAGAATAATAATGCTGAGAATTAACCTTTTTTATGTGAATTGAGTTCATTCCTTTTTATTGTTTGGTAGTATCATAATAAGTATTCCACATTTTGTTCATATATTTAAGGAAGTATACTTGAATGTTTTCCCTTTTTTGTGAATAAAGCTGCCATGAACATTTTGTATAGGTGTGCATTTGGACGTAAATTTCCATTTCTCTTGGTTATAAAACTAGGAGTGGAATGAATGTCATCTTTGTAGTGTTCTTTTTTAATACTTAGGGAAGTAGTTCAAGGCAGGATATTAACTTGGAAAGCACATTTTGAAATATTGCTTCTTAAGAAAAAAGGGGGGGTAGTTCAACTTGGGAACCTTAAAAATGATGGTACTTATTCGTGGCAACTCCTGTTTGCTTTGCAAGAAGAAATTTTTTTTTTTTTTTTGTATTCTGGTGATTATTGTACTCTTATATTCTAACAACAATTTTAATCACTCTTACAGGCTTCAAGATACATGCCTGATATTTGTGTAATTAGAGCTATACAAAAGATTATTTGGGCATCAGGTTGTGGGACATTGCAGCTAGTATTTAGCCCAAATGAAGAAATCAGTAAAATTTATGAGAAGGTAAGAAGTATCACAGAAATAGATTCCTTTTAAATAATGTTTAATTGTACCTTGGGAAATAGTTGGAAATTAACTGGTAGCTATAGTTGAGATTGTAGTAAAATTTTACCTTGAAAATGAAGTACTTAAAATCTTGCCGTGAGACTGCTTTTTAAATGAAACTGCCATTTTCTGCTTCTCACTAGGGTCAGATGTAATTGTCTCATACTGAATTCTTTCTCTCATTCTCTTTATTCTTTCATCTTTCTTCCCTGTGTAAATTTTGCTCTAGTTATCAGTTTATGGTATCATAGAATTTAAGTATTTTTACTTGATTTCCTAAAGCAGTCAAAAATAAGAAGAGTGTCAGGCAAAGTATCATTTATCACCTTCTGTTAGATTAATAAGCACATAATTTACAGGAAAGAGAAGTTGTTGGTGCAGAAGTACACAACTCACAAGGTCCCTAGGAGCCTGAAGAACAAAGTAGGTGGTGTGCTCAGTGATCTCCTTCAGGCCTCCTTTGGATGTAGTAAAGTATTAGAATTACACTTCATTTCCTATCTTTCACAGTTATCCCTCCTTATCCATGGGAATACATTGAAGACCCCCAGTGGATGCCTATAATAGTGGACAGTATTAACCCTATTTATACTGTGTTTTTCCTATACATTACATACCTGTGATAAAGTTTAGTCTATAGGCACAGTAAGATTAAAATAACTAATAAAATAGAAAAATTGTAACAAATATTACATTGATATGGCCTTTGAAAATATCTACTGTACTCACCCTTCTTGAAATATGAGAAATCACAGTGCCTGTACAAGATGAAGTGAAGTGAATAATGGACATAGACGTTATGATAGAGCATTAGGCTAACTACTTAAGGGTTGCTTGAACACAGCACTGCAGTACACTAGTCAACCTGATAACCAAGACAGCTAGGAGTATTAAATGAGAGTAGCATATACAGTGTGAATTTGCTGGACAATGGGATGATTCACATCCAGTGGAACAGAGTAGGATAGGCAGAGATTTTATGCTACTCTGAACATCATGCAATTTAAAAACTTAAGAATCCATTATTTGGGGAGTTTTCTATTTAATACTTGTGGACCATGGTTGATGACAGGTAATAACAACCATAGAATACAAGCATGCAGATGAGGTGGGAGGGCATCATGAGTACTGTAGTCATTTCCAAAGTATTCCAAATGGACCTTGAGAGTTTCAGGTAGAGACGGAGGCCATGTGTGTGGGTAAATTTTAAGCACTAGCTGGAAGTTGGTATTTTTCTTATTGCTTTTCAAGGTGATTTTCTCCCAATTATAATTTTACAGACTAATGCAGGCAATGAACCGGACTTGGAAGATGAACAAGTTTGCTGTGAAGCATTGGAAGTGATGACACTGTGTTTTGCCTTGATTCCAACAGCCTTAGATGCGCTTAGTAAAGAAAAGGCTTGGCAAACATTCATTATAGACTTACTGTTGCACTGTCACAGCAAGTAAGTATCTTTTTTCATTGTAAGGAGTTTGATGTTATTTTTGTAAGCAGAAATAATTTATGTTGGCAAAATGCATCCCAGAAATATTATGTCTGTAGTACATTGGTGCTGAGAAAAACATTATCTAACAATCTTTTGCTTAACCTAAATTTGTTTGGTTACAGTTTCTGCAGAATGCCAACGTATTCTCAAAGTACTAATTAAGTTACTGTAATTTCAGTTTCACCTAAGGTATATATATGTTATGCCTCCTTTTTAAAAAGCCTGATTTATACTATTTCATTATTATATGACATTAGCCACCTGTCTTGGATTTCTAGATGCCAGGGTTTTTTAGTCAAACTGATAATTTTATGTTAAATTCATGAGATGGGGCTGTTGTTAAGAACTTTTGCGATTTACCCTGAAAATAATTATCAATTATAAAGCCCTCATTGCCATTTCAGGAGCGTCTAATCAGTGACAGTAATTTTGCTTCCAGCTTTTTTGTGGACGTTAATCAGATTGTAGAAAATGTTAGTTTCCATACTCATATCAAACTGGTTTTGACCTTCATATATAAGGAAATTTAAACTTGCACTCTAATTAATGTCACTGTTATGTGTCATTAGATCTGTCTTATATCCTATTTTGTGAAAAGACACAGAAAATGTTCACTTGGTTTATTATTGTCACATGCCATTCAGCAAACAGAATTCTTTGCTGGAAGGTTAGTGTTAAGTCAAAATAAGCAATTTGCTAAAGTGAAGGCTAGTGGTAAATAAAGCTTTAAAAATGTATGAAATATAGTGGAATATTCAACTTGGCCACTCTAGAAGATGTTCTACAGTGCCTGGGGCTCAAGTGGGAATGTCTGCTATTTTAAGAAGTTCCTTGAATAATTTTCTTGGCGATATCCAGTCCAGCCTATTCAGAAACTCATTTAAATAGGACCCCCACAAATCAGGGTATTCAATCATACATACTTACAGTGATAGTTGGTTTATAAATTAGGTATAGTTACAGATTAGCAACAGCTCTGCATATCGTAAAGATAAGCAAGTCTAGTTGCACTTAGTAATGCGTTTATGGAGTGGTAAGAAAGAGGAAAGATGATTAGCCAACAGTTTTAATGAGATCAGACTTGGAGATAGCAAATTTGTATTCCTGTTGATTATTTTAATTGATACATTTAAAAAATTTTTTATTTAATTGAAAGGCAGAGAGACAGAGGCAGAGAACTTCTATATACTGGTTCACTCCCCAAATGCCTGCAACGGCTGGGACTCAGCCAGGTCAAAGTAAGAAGCCTTCTGCCTCAATCTTCCACCTCCCACATGGGTGGCAGGAACTCAGGTACTTGAGCCTGCTGCTTTCCAGGGTGTGCATTAGCAAGAATCTGGAATTGAAAGCAAGGACTTGAACCTAAGCACTCCGATATGGGATGTGAGTGTCCCAAGCAGTTGCTTTACCACTGTCTCAAATGCCTGCCTCTTGATTTTTTTAAAAGCTTTAAATTAAGAATTTGTTTTACCTCTTAGGCATGTAAAAACTTGATTGAATGGTTTTCTTTGCCCTCTACCCTTTATAGAAATTTCCTTTTATGTAAGTTAGAACCATTTCACCTCTCTCTTTCCTAAAACTTATACACAAGGACTATAGAAAGCACTTTATCTCTGTATATCTCTGTTATCTTACCTGTAATAAAAGGAATATTTTAAGGTTGTGAGCTTTCTGAACTTAGGAATTTGATTTTCTGAGTACTCACTATAGGTTTAAAATCTTTGTTTATAGTTCATAAGAATTTGGTAGCAAACCTGATCTGAATGTTAGTTGGCATTAATTTTCTAAAATCTGAATCCACAAACATCTGGCACCAAGGGTTTCATGTTAGGACTTGTGAGCTTGCCTATCTGAGTCTGCTCCTCAGGTGGAGTTTATACCTGAATAATCACATAGATACACTGAATAACCAATATAGATATTATAAAACATTTCTTAATCTCCATAGCAACTTGAAAGTAGACTGCCAATTGAGGCACTAAGACTATTGAAATTATATGACTGAGTCCTGCCATCGCTAAATACCCAAACTAAGGTTGAAAGTTTTCTGCCTCTTGAATTCTGATATATTTGTGCCACATGGTTTGAGTTTAATTACAATCCACCATCAAATATGTGAGTCCCTACTATGTGCTTGGCAATTAAAAGCCAGTCCAAAAATGGGTGTTTAATCTAGTATGGTTTTGGTATGCTGGTATCCTTCATCCAAGTGCCTGGATTTGATTTCCTGACTCCAGCTTCCTGTCAGTAGACACAGTGGTAATAGCTCAGGTTATTGGGTTCCTGCCACCTGTTTGAGAGACCTGGACTGTGCTCCTGGTACTGAACTTGACTGTTGCAAACATTTGAGAAGTGAACCAGCAGATAGGAGCTTGCTCTATTCTGGTGTTCTCTTTCTCCTGCCTCTCAAATTTAAAAATAAATAAATAATCCTAACTCAAATAAGGTAGTTACTGTATTCAGGAATTTGAGACAGAAATGGTGCCACAAAAGGTAAAGTACCTTGAGAATTGGAAGAAGAATAAATTGCTTTCTACCTGGAAGGAGCAGAAGTGATGGTTTTATGCAGGATGTAGCATGTGAGTAAATGTTTGGATAGAATTTATATTTGCTTAAAATGGATTATAAGCATAGCTAGTGTTTTCTCCCTTTCTCTCACCCTCACTCCCAAGTCTGTTTCTTTGACTTCATGTATCTGAGTTCCATGCATTTTTTTTCTTACACTGCTTCTACCTGCATCTAAGCAACCAGCACCCATTGCCTGAATAACTGCAATATCCTTGATCTTCCCACCCCTCGTATTTACACCCCTCTGAACAGTTGACCACTTTACAAGCAGAGTAGTCTTTGCAAAACAAAAACCAAAGTACTTTACTGTTTAAAATCTTGCAGTGTCTTCCCATTACCGTTGAATTCAGTCCAAACATTAAAATTTGGCTTATGAGTACTCCAAAACCAGGCCATTCCCTCTACTTGTAAGTTTTTAACTTAAATGCCCCATTTTCCAGTAATTTTTCTTATACCTAGAATAGGACAGTTTCCCAGACCTCTGTTCCTGTTAGTCGATCTGCTTCCATATCATAATGCTGACCTTATTTTATTGTAATTAGTTGCAATTGAAATTTAATTTCTTTAGGTGTGATATACTTTTCCAGCCCTCTCCAGAGCCTATCACTTTATACTCTGCCTACTTAACTCATTTTTATATCTCTCTGATCCCTGAAGACATTTGGCTTGCTACTTCTGGGATAGGGCTTTCAGAGCAGAGCTGAGTGTTCTGGTTTCAGGTTAATGGGTGTCAATTTGACAGTCTATGATACAGAGATCTAAGTAGTAGTAAATTTCAAAATAATATTCTTATTTATTTGGTAAGTATTTACCAAATACCTATTGTGTACTAGACACTATTCTTGTCACCAGGGGTTTAGCAGTAAGCAGAATGGACAAAATCTCAGCCTTCTTGGAGATGCCAGAAGGGTCGAGGAAGGGAAGATATAACAGGAAAATATACCAGTATGGTATGTAGATAGTAATTGCATATTACTATCTGTATTATTTAAATAGTAATAAATGCTGTGGAGAAAAATAAAGCAGGCAAGGGGAATATAAAGAGTACAGGAAATAGTGGGGTTGTTTTTATAGAGAGACTAAAGAGGGCTTCACTAAGGAAGTGACCTTTAAGCAAAGCTCTGAAAGAGTATGGTAATGAAATGTATAGATGTTGAGAGAAGTATTTTATAAGTCATTCCAAGGACGTTGACTTATACCCTAGGTTGAGATATAGGAATCTTGGAGGGTTTTGAGAACCTAACAGCATTATAAATTTATTCTTCTTCTTCTTCTTTTTTTTTTTTTTTTTTTTTGGACAGGCAGAGTGGACAGTGAGAGAGAGAGAGAAAGGTCTTCCTTTTCCGTTGGTTCACCCCCCAATGGCCACTGCGGCCGGCACACCGCGCTGATCCGAAGCCAGGAGCCAGGTGCTTCTCCTGGTCTCCCATGCGGGTGCAGGGCCCAAGGGCTTGGGCCATCCTCCACTGCACTCCCAGGCTACAGCAGAGAGCTGGCCTGGAAGAGGGGCAGCTGGGACAGAATCCGGCACCCCAACCAGTGTGCCAGCGCCGCAGTCAGAGGATTAGCCTATTGATCACGGCGCTGGCCTATAAATTTATTTTGGTTGATATCCTGAGAATAGGTTATAAAGTAGCATGAGAAGCAGTTAGACCATTTCATTATTCCAAATAAAAGATGACAGAAATGATAAGAAATGACCAGATTATGGTATGTTGTTTTGATAGAGACTACAGGAGTTGTTTACAGAAATATGTATTCCTTTTGAATCACTCTAGAAGTCTGCATATGCTTGGGGGTGTTGGATTAGCGATTGACAAGCACCAATTCTTTTTGTACCCTCCCCTATTTTATTTGGGCTGCATACCTAACTTGTTTAAGAAAAAATAAGCTAGGCCACTGGGAGTGAGATACACCTTTGAAAATTTGATAGAAGTTATTGATTCCCTCCCCCCCCCAAAAAAAAAGTAGGTACTGCTAACTTTGCTTTATTTGGGTTTTCTACTTCTCCCACCCCCCCTCCCGCAATTTTACTTCTATTCACAAAAATCCTGGGAGACTTTTTTGAATCCCTCTGGTTTTTAGGACATGGATTGTTTTCAGAGACCACCTTAAAAATCCAAGAGATGGTATGGGCATTTGGTGCAGTGGTTAAGATGCTGCTTGGGACTCCCACATCCCCTATCAAGAGCCTGAGTTTAAGTCCAGCTTCACTTCCAATTCCTAATTGATTCCATTAAGGCAGCAGGTGATAGTTGGAGTTCTTGGGTCCTTGTCATCCATGTGGGAGACCCAGATTGAGTTTCTTTTTTTTTTTTTTTTAAGATTTGTTTATTTTACTTGAAAGTCAGAATTACATAGAAAGAAGAGAGACAGAGAGAGAGAGGTCTTCCATCCAATGGTTCACTCCCCAATTGGCCACAATGTCCGGAGCTGCACTGATCTGAAGCCAGGAGCCAGGAGCTTTTTCTGGGTCTTCCACACAGGTGCAGGGGCAAGGACCCAAGGACTTGGGCCATCTTCCACTGCTTTCCCAGGCCATAGCAGAGAGCTGGATGGGAAGTGGAGCAGCTGGGTCTCAAACCGGCACCCATATGGGATGCCGGTGCTTAAGACAGGGCGTTAACTCGCTGCACCACAGCGCCAGCCCCCCAGATTGAATTCTTGGTTCCTGGCTTTGGCCTGGCCCAGTCCCATCTGTTAACAGGCGTTTGAGGAGTGAAGCAATGGATAGAAAATCTACCTCCGTCTGTGTGTCTCTGCCTTTCAAATAATTTTTTTAATCCAGGAGATGAGTTAGTACACCAAATGTATAATGTCAGGTTACTTTTACTTGAATTGTAAATTAGGTTCTGAACTCCCTGGCAAGCTAACACAGAGTTAGAAACAGTTACCATGAAATGTAGTTGGTGATGTCTGTAAGACATTCATGTGCTTAGTAGATCCTATATTGTAGGTTCTAGAAAGTTTACTTCCTTATGGAACAGGCCATGATAAACATGTAGTATTACACTTGTAACTGGTTCTTGAGTACCTACTATGTGCCAGACAGTATTCTAAATCTCAACTCCATGCAATGTTAAATGGATGATACCTCCATGCTCTTGGCATCTCTACCATCTTAATTCTAATAAGATCTAGGTACAGGAGCCCTGGCTGCTGCACTTCCGGTCTAGCTTCTTGCTAATGTGCCTGGGAAGGCAGTAGATGATGGCCTGAATGCTTGGCCTCCTGCCATTCACGTGGGAGACCCCGTTAGAATTCAGCTTGGACCAACCCCAACCATTGCTGCCATTGGGAATGAACCAGTAGATGGAAGATATCGGTCTTTCTGTCTCTTTCTTGTCTCTCTGCCTTTCAAATACATTTTTTGTTTTTTAAGGCTTGCTTACTTGCTTATTTAATTAATTAATTAATTAATTTGAAAGGCAGAGTTACGCAGAAGCAGAGGCAGTGAAAGAGAGAGATCTTCCATCTGCTGGTTCACTCCCAAATGGCCACCATGGCCAGAGCTGGCCAATCCAAAGCCAGCAGCCTGGAGCTTCTTCCAGGTCTCCCACTTGTGTGCAGGAGCCCAAGGACTTGGTCTGTTTTCTTCTGCTGATTTCCCAGGCCATAGCAGAGAGCTAGATTGGAAGTGGAGCAGCTGGGACTCAAACCAGTGCCCATATGGAATGCCAATAATGCAGGCGGTGGCTTTACTCGCTACACCACAGCTCTGGCCCTGTAAATAAGCTTTTTAAAAAAATATATTAAATGTGAAATATTTTTATTTCAGGACTGTTCGTCAGGTGGCACAGGAGCAATTCTTTTTAATGTGCACCAGATGTTGCATGGGACACAGGCCTCTACTTTTCTTCATTACTCTACTCTTTACCGTTTTGGGGGTGAGACTTTTTAAATATGCTTATCAATTTGATTCATATCTTTAAACATAAAATTCATAAATTAGTGATTCTAGTTTGCATTAAAATTAGGTCAGTCTGTTTAATAAGATACCAGTGATTTCTCATACTATTTTGGCCTTCTGCACTCTTTAACTCTGGGTTTTTAAAAAAGGGGATTCTAAGCATGAATGTGTAAATTCATATTATTCGACTTTTTTTTTTTTTTTTCCCAGAGCACAGCCAGAGAAAGAGCTAAACATTCAGGCGACTACTTTACTCTTTTAAGGCATCTTCTTAATTATGCTTATAATAGTAATATTAATGTACCCAATGCTGAAGTTCTTCTCAATAATGAAATTGATTGGCTTAAAAGAATTAGGGTAAGTTTGTCATTAATAGTGTTTGTCATGTTATTAATACATAGAACATTTTATTAATAGGTGGTTTATTAAATGGAAAGAGTAACAAAACAGACCAAAGAATATACTTCACACTGTTGAATATTAGTAATTCATGATTCCCAGAATGAATACTTTGTGTATAAAATGCTTTGCTTAATTGAGACTTGGAACATTAATGTTCAGCTTCTTCCCTGTTAGTATTTTGAATCTTTTTCCAAATTCTCATCTTTTTTTTTTTTTTAGAAGAAATTTAAATTGTTTTCATCAAATGAGTAGGATGGACTAGCATGTTTTGATCATTATGCCAGATAACTTTTTCTTAGGCAGAATTATAGGAATTTATTTTCTGAAGAAATTTGTGGTTTCTAGTCTTCAGATTAGCATTTCTTCTAGTAATTTATAAAGCCTACTTTTAGAAAGTTCTGAAGAAAACTTAAACTTGCTTGAATGGAAGGGTTTTAGAGGAATTATATCACTCCAGCTCTGTCTTATTCTAGGTCCTGCCTCCCTTTTGACCTCCCTTAAATAAGTTATTTGATGGTATTTTCTTTGGCAGGATGATGTTAAAAGAACAGGCGAAACAGGAGTTGAAGAGACCATCTTGGAAGGCCACCTTGGGGTAACAAAAGAGTTGCTGGCCTTTCAGACTCCCGAGAAAAAGTTTCATATTGGTTGTGAAAAAGGAGGTGCTAATCTGATTAAAGTAAGCTTTGTAAAAGAATGTCGTATAACCTTCTAAATGTTTATCAAATATGTATGATTAATTTATAGTATCATATCTTTGTATTATTTTGATGTTATTTCTTTATTAAGTACTATAGTACTTAATCAGTTATTTCTTAATACTTATTTGTTTATCCTGAGGAATTAAGTATGTTTTATAGTATATTGTGTTTTAAAATGTAATCTTTTTAGAAAATCTAAGTTTTCTGAGTTGTAACAAGATCTTAAATAACATTGCTAACGTGTAATTCTTTTTTCAACTCTTTAGGAATTAATTGATGATTTCATCTTTCCTGCGTCTAATGTTTACCTGCAGTATATGAGAAATGGAGAGCTCCCTGCTGAACAGGCTATTCCAGTCTGTAGTTCACCAGCTACAATTAATGCTGGTTTCGAGTTACTTGTAGCATTAGCTGTTGGCTGTGTGAGGAATCTCAAACAGATAGTAGATTCTTTGACTGAAATGTATTACATTGGTACAGCAATAACTAGTAAGTATTTCAAAATGCAAAATGTGTTTAGTAATTATTTCAAATTCTGTTTTCATATTCTTTTTAGTAAACATCATGGTTTTGTTTCATCTATTGGTTTAACCATTTTAACAAATGGGTGCACGGTTAAAACTAGTATAAGCAGACAGCCTTAGTAAAAAAAATTTTTCAAAATCATTTAATGTTCTCCTATAAGTGGTATAAGTGGTTGGCAAAGTAAACTTCATCTTGTTAAATATGAAATAAAACCCAAATTCCACAGAGTAAAAAGCAGCCATAGTAAATTCCAGAGTTCAGATTTACAACTTTAATTTGCATGCATTAGAAAAAACCTTTCAGGCCCCTGCTTAGAAAGTCATCTGTGTGTGTGTGTGTGTGTGTGTGTATTTATTTATTTATTTATTTGAAAGAGTTATACAGAGACAGAAGGAGAGGCAGAGAGAGAGAAAGAGAGGTCTTCCATCCACTGGTTCATTCCCCAATTGGCTGCAACGGCCGGAGCTGAGCCGATCCGAAGCCAGGAGCCAGGAGCTTCTTATGGGTCTCCCTTGCGGGTGCAGGGGCCCAAGCACTTGGACCATCTTCTACTGCTTTCCCAGGCCATAGCATCGATCTGGATTGGAAGTGGAGCAGTCGAGACTCAAACTCGTGCCCATATGTGATGCCGGCACTGCAGGCGGCAACCTTGCCTGCTACACCACAGCACCAGCCCCTAGAAAGTCTTCTAACATAGTTTTCTTGTGAGTTTGAAGAAAATCTGATTTTGGAAGATTAGGATGTACACTTTGTGTTCTCAGGAAATGCCCATGGCAAGCTCATGAAATAGACCACAACATAGACTCTAGACTTTTCATATAAGGAACTGATGCTCAAAGGGGTTGAGGGCAGTAAATCACAGAAAAAGCAGAAATAAATACAACTGAAGCTGTTTTGTTTTTAAGAGAAAACTAGTTTATAACACAAGAATATAATTGATTATAGTAGATCCTAAAATAATTTTTGATATGTTGTATTTCAGAATATAAAGAAGTTTCCAATAACATCTTAAGAGTTTCTGGTTAAACTGCTTAAAAGCTTAGACCTTTATTCTATCACGTCTACAAACAGTTGAATTTTTTTTGTTATATTTCTGTGGTAAAAATCTCAAGTACTAAAAGAATATACACTAAAAAGTGTTTCTGCCCATTTGTTCCTTCAGTCACCTTTGACACCTAAAACCATTCTCAATTCATATATATCCTTTGGCATCTCTTTCACAAAGTCTACTTAGAAATCTTTAGTCTGCGTTTTTAAACCAAATGGGTATATAGTACACACAATGTTATTTGTTTGCTTTGTTTTCCACTTAGTGATGTATCTGTCATTGTTCCCTGTCAACACATGAATATTTACCTAGTTCCCTTTATTGGCCATATACTTTTCAGGTTCACTATACTTAATTTTAATTAGGTCCTACACACTGATGTTATTTACATTGTTTCCTGGCTTATACTAAGATGGAAGGAGATAGGAAGATGTGATTTGCACTTCTCACAGAACTTTCAAATCCACTATTTCCTTTGCTTCTCAAAATAGCACTATCAATATAGGCAAAATCAAATATTGCTTTTACTATTAGATACACTAGGAGAAACAGAAGCTCACCTGTAGGTGAAGCCAAAGAGTCTGGAAGTATTAAAATCAGAATGTAAATCCAGATGGTCTTAGAATTATTTAAAACTGAGCAAGCTGTGATGTGTGTTGATGTATTTATATGAAGCTTCATGCTATGATGTGTTTGCAGGCACTTTTTAAAGCATAAATATACAAAATATTATGGCAGTTCTTGACTAAACAAAGATAAACTAAAGTTAGCACATAGACGTTAGTGGTGTGTCTTCTTGTATAACTACTTCAGAGACTGCCACAGAGTAAAACCATCAGGTAAAATATAGATTTGTGTGTATTTGGATAAGAATCTGCAGTGGTGGGGCTGGCGCCGGGGCTCACTTGGTTAATCCTCCGCCTGTGACGCCGGCATCCCATATGGGCACAGAGTTCTAGTCCCAGTTGCTCCTCTTCCAGTCCAGCTCTCTGCTGTGGCCCGGGAAGGCAGTGGAGGATGGCCCAAGTGCTTGCGCCCCTATACCCGCTTAAGAGACCAGGAGGAAGCACCTGGCTCCTGGCTTCAGATAAGTGCAGTGCACCAGCCATAGCGGCCATTTGGGAGGTGAACCAACAGAAGGAAGACCTTTCTCTCTGTCTCTCTAACTCTGTCAAAAAAAAAAAAAAAAAAAAAAAAAGAATCTGCAGTGGTGCTTGTTGCTGCCGTATCTTGGATTTGTTGTAGGGCAAAGCAAACTTAGGGTACTGCTTCAGGTGGCTGTTGGGATGGTAGAATTGTTGTTGCTAGTGTTGCTTTATCAGCCTAACAAGTTGAAAGGATGAAATGGTTGTGTTCATGCTACAAGAATCTTTTCTTTTCTCAGCTTGTGAAGCACTCACTGAATGGGAATACTTGCCACCCGTTGGGCCCCGCCCACCAAAAGGATTTGTGGGGCTGAAAAATGCTGGTGCTACTTGTTACATGAATTCTGTGATTCAGCAACTCTACATGATTCCCTCCATCAGGAATGGTATTCTTGCAATTGAAGGCACAGGTAGTGATGTAGATGACGATATGTCTGGGGATGAGAAGCAGGACAATGAGGTAAATCTTTTTTTTTCTTTGTTTAAAGTTTCTGATACCAGATACTGTTTTCTCTAAGAAAGTATTGTACTTTCTTTTGTTATTGTTGTTTTAAGATTGACTTAGTTGAAAAGCAGAATTAGAGAGATACTTTCCATCAGCTAGTTCACTCCCCAAATGGCCACAACAGACCGAGGCTGGGCCAGGCTGAAGCCAGGAGTCTCTAATTCCATCCAGGTCTCCCACGTGTATGGTAGTCTCTTAGCACTTCACTGGACAGTGAGATTTTTCTTGGTTTTTGTTTTGTTTATATTCTTATTTCTTGCCCTAGACAGTAAGTTTCTAATGGGCAGGGACTGGAGATTGTCTGTTTCTGCAGCAAAGGTTTGAGATGCAATTCAGGGAATATAGAAAGATGTTCAATTAACCGTAAAAACAACTAAATTCTACTCTGTAACTGTCATGTGATTGTGACCTCTAGGGATTTCTGTCTTCATATTACATCTTCTGCCTCTGTATTTTTAAAGTTATGATAAAATACCCATAAAATTTACCATCTTAACCATTCTGAAATTAGCAGTTCATAATGTTGTACACCATCACCACTGTTTATCTCTAGAACTATTTTCATCTTACAAAACTTTGCCTATTAAACATCTCTCTCTTCCCCCAAGAACCCCAACCCCTAGCATCCACCTTTCTGTCTCTTTGTTCTTGACTACTCTTCAAAAGACCTCACATAAGTGGAATCACGCACTATGTGATTTTTCGTGACTGGCTTAATTCATTTAGCATAATGTCCTCAAGGTTCATCCATGTTGTAGCATGTGTAAGAATGTCCTCTTTTTTCAGGCTGAATAAACTTCCATTATTTGTATATATAGGTTGAGTATCTTACCAAAAATGGTTGGGACCAGAAGTGTTTGAAATTTATTTATTTTTAGATTTTGGATTATTTACATAGACTTTGCTGGTTGAACATTCCTAATCTGAATCCAAAATGCTACAAAACCTGAAATTTTCACCCACTGATGCTCAAAAAGTTCTGGATTTTCATATTAGTGATGCTTGATCTGTACCGTGTGTCACTCATGCATTCACATCCATTGGTATGCACTTGGGTTGCTTCTCCATTTTAACTGTTATGAATAAGGCTGCTGTGAACATGGGTGTACAGATTATTCTTTAAGACCCTGTTGGCAATTCTTTTGCCTACCTGCCCAGATGGAGAAGCTTTAAATCCTACAATGATTCTATTTTTAATTTATGAGGAACAACAGTGATCAGGTGATTTTACATTCTGACCAACAGTGCACAAGGATTCTGATTTCTGCATGTCTTCACCAAAATTTGTTATATTCTATTTTGATTGTAGCCATCCTAATTGGTTGTGAGGTAGTATTTTGTTGTGTTTTTACATTTCCCTAATGGTTAGTGGTGTTGAGCATATGTTCCTGTGCTTATTACTGGTCATTTGTATGTCTTCTTTGGGAGAAAATCCCTTGAAATCTTTTATGTATTTTTTAAATCAAGTTGTTTTCTGTTCTGTATGTATTCAGGAGCCAGGAGCTTCCTCCAGGTCTCCCACGTAGGTAGCAGGGGCTCAAGCGCTTGGGCCATCTTCTGCTGCTCTTCCCCAGGCCATTAACAGGGAGCTGGATAGGAGGAAGAACAGCAGCTGGGACACATACTGGCACCGACATGGGGTGCCAGTGTCACAGTGGCTGCCTCTCCACTGTACCACAATGCCATCCCCCAGATACATGATTTTATTTTCACCCACCGTGTAGGTTGCCTTTTTATTCTATTGATAGTGTCTTTGCACCATGAAGTTTCATTTGTGTTTGTTGCCTTTTGTCTTTAGTATCATCTCCAAGAAATCACTGCCAAATCTAACATTTTGAGCCTTTTACCCTGTTTTCACTAAAGAATATTGTGATTTCAGCTCTTAGATTTAGGTCTTTTATCCATTTTGAGTTAGTTTTTGTATATAATGTTACATAAGGGTCCAACTTCATTGTTTTGCATATGGGTGTCCAGATTTCTCAGAACCATTTGTTGAGGAGTACTTCTGTTACTCATTTGTGTATTTTTTTTTGACTGTTTCGAACACTTAATGTACGTTATAAGTGGTAGAGCCTGCACTTGTTTTAAGTCTAACTTAATCTGTTATATTATACTCTTGGTATGTTTTACCTCTCCAAATACATGGTTAGGGTTGCTGGTTACGATACCTCACATGGTAAAATGGTGAGGACAAACACTAATGTTATAAATTGTATGCATTTAAAGTTATATTCAATGGAAATGAGAAAGATAATAGAAGTATAAATCATTTGTTCACTGTTTTGGCATTTGTCAGAACGTACTTATTCTGGATTAGTTCATTCGTGATTTTTTTGTTTTGTTTCTAGAGCAATGTTGATCCCAGGGATGATGTATTTGGATATCCTCAACAATTTGAAGACAAACCAGCATTAAGTAAAACAGAAGACAGGAAAGAATACAACATTGGTGTTCTAAGACACCTTCAGGTCATCTTTGGTCATTTGGCTGCTTCTCGACTACAATACTATGTGCCCAGAGGATTTTGGAAACAGTTCAGGTAAACTATGAATGGGTAGTAATAGTGATATTTCATAAAACTTAATGAACATTTCAATATGCCAAATGATTAACTTCTCAAACCTGTGTTAAGAGGCATCTTTATGTTTAATGTTTAGGCGGTAATGATATTGAAATTGTACTTAGTTGGATTTTTTTCTCTCATTGTCGCTATAGGAGGAGTTAGAAACTGTCTTGGTTAAGGAGGGGCATCATTCTTTAGTCTTTTAAGATGCCTTATTATGAAAACGTCTGATATATACAGAAGTAGAGGGAAAAGTATGAACCTTTTACTCATCACTCAACTTCACAGTTGTCAATTTGTGGTCAGTCTTGTTAAGTCTGTACTCCTTTTGACTTCTTTCCAAATTGGTGGGTTGGTTAGTTTCTTCCTCTCCCCTCCCAAATCTATCTATTTGAAAGGCAGAGTGTCAGAGAGAGCTGGGACTGGACGAGATCTAAGCCAGAAGTCAAAGACTCCATCTGGGTCTCCCAAGTGGGTGATAGGGATTCAAGTACTTGACCGTAATCTGCTGCCTTCCCAAGTGCATTAGCAGAAAGTTGGGTTGGAGGCAGGGGAGCTGGTACTCAAACCAGGATATGGACATCATAATCAGTAGTTTAACCTGCTGTGGACCACAGCACCCACCCCTTCAGATTGTTTTGAAGCAAATCCCAGATATGTTTCGTCCATAAATAATCCAGTATGTATGTATGTTTGTTTTAAAACAACTATTGGGGCCGGCACTATGGCATAGCAGGTAAAGCTGCCACTTGCAGCACCAGCATCCCATATGGGCACCAGTTCCAGTCCCGGCTGCTCCACTTCTGATCCAGCTCTCTGCTATGGCCTGGGAAAGCAGGGGAAGATGGCCCAAGTCCTTGGGCTCCAGCACCCGCGTGGGAGACCTGGAGGAAGTTCCTGGCTCCTGGTTTTGGATCTGCACAGCTCCAGCTGTTGCGGCCATCTGGGGAGTGAACCAGCAGATGGAAGACCTCTCTCTGCCTCTGCCTCTCTGTAACTCTGCCTTTCAAATAAATAATAAATCTTTTTTAAAAAATTACTATCATGCTATTATCATGTCTCTCAAATATGTCTGTCAGTGTTGGAATTTACCCAGTTATCTCATAATTTTAAAGTTAAGATACAAATGAGGTACATATGCCAAAAATGGTTAATAATGACTCTTAAATCTCTTACCACCACCACAACCACCCCCACTTTACAGTTATTGGGAGGAAGAATAAAAAGAAATAGTTTGTCTTGTAGATTTTCCCACAGTCTGAACTTTATTGGTGAGATAGGTACATATTCTTTTTTAATATTTTCTGTTTGCATCAGCCCCCTGCATCTCCTGTAAATGCCTAGTGAGATCTGGATGCTTGATCAGACTGAGATGTTATTTTTCTTCTCATGGAATGGATAAACAAGGCTACTTCACATGTAGTGATGTTTATCTCCTTGGGAAGTAGCACATGTCTTTGTATTATGTTAATAGTCGTTAATTATCTGTCTTAATATCTCATCAAGATCACAAAATACCAATATTCTAATTTTATCATTCTTTTATTTTTATTAGCTGGGATAATTTTTCCTCACCAACTATTTGGGTACTCTGATTCCTAAAGTGGATGTAGTACAGTGACACACACACATCCATACCCAGTTCACCATGTCAGTTCTTTATTCCCCTAACTAGGCTCCCTGCTTAATCTGTACTAGGCCTTGCAGGCACTACCTTTCCTCCCAGCTATGCTTTTGCCCTTTCAGTTGCATCATCCACTCCAGTTCTCTTTTTTCCCTGGCTTTTCCCATCTCTGCTCTAAGGCTTTCAGCATTTCTGTTCCTGCTGTTCCAAATCACTCTGAAACTTTTTGAGCTTTTATCTTAAGAATTGTCACTCAATTTATAGTGTTCTCTCTCCTAATACCTTTGTTTTTTTATTCCCTATGCTAGTGTAGCTCAGTTTTTCTACACTAGCACTCTGGAATTACCACACTACAGACACATAATCTAATCTACTCTTGATCCATGTGGGTTAGTTAACCATGTTGCCTGCACTCCTCTAGTTTTTTTTGTTTTTGAACATTTCAGACCTGCAGGTTAAAAAGTTGTATGATAATCACCTTAACTCTTTACCTAGATTTATGATTTTGTTAACATTTTACCATATTTGGTTATCTTATGTATGTATGCTTACATTATAGTTTGTTTTTTTCAAACCCAATTGATGGTAAGTAGCAACCATGATACTTCTAAACTTTTAATGTGTATCCTCTGATAATAATACTGTTGTCCTACTTAAATTACTTTGGTGTAATGATTTTACTCTATATAACATTGAATAATCTGTAATATTCATTGGTATATATTCTAATTTCTCTAAAATGACCTTTTAAGTCTTAGGGTTTTTTTTTTGTTTTGTTTTGTTTTTTCTTTATCAGAAAGGAATCACAAGAATTTGTTACCTCTTTGTTCCACTTTTAATCTAAAATAGTTCCCCTTGACATTGATATTTTTGAAGAGTTTCAAGCTAGTTATCTTGCAAAATGTCTGCCCTGATTTATGTGATGGTTCTCTTATGATTGTATTCATGTTAAATTTTGGGAAGGAGGGCAAGAAAACTATATAAGTATGTTATATGCTTCTTTTTTTAACTTTTATTTAATAAATACAAATTTCCAAAGTACAGTTTATGGATTACAATGGCTCCCCCCCCCATAACTTCCTTCCCACCCACAACCCTCCCATCTCCCGCTCCCCCTCCCTCTCCCATTCCATTCGCATCAAGATTCATTTTCAATTCTCTTTATATACAGATCAATTTAGTATATATTAAGTAAAGATTTCAACAGTTTTCACCCACACCAAAACACAAAGTGTAAAATACTGTTTGAGTACTAGTTATAGCATTAATTCACATTGTACAACACATTAAGGACAGAGATTCTACATGAGGAGTAAGTGCACAGTGACTCCTGTTGTTGACTTAACAAATTGACACTCTTGTTTATGACGTCAGTAATCACCCGAGGCTCTTGTCATGAACTGCCAAGGCTGTGGAAGCATTTTGAGTTCTCTAACTCTGATCTTATTTAGACAAGGTCATAGTCAAAGTGGAAGTTCTCTCCTCCCTTCAGAGAAACGTACCTCCTTCTTTGATGGCCCATTCTTTCCACTGGGATCTCACTCACAGAGATCTTTCATTTAGGTTTGTTTGTTGTTGTTGTTGTTATTGTTTTTTTTTTTTTTTTTTTTTTTTTTTTGCCAGAGTGTCTTGGCTTTCCATGCCTAAAATACTCTCCCCATGGGTGCTTCAGCCAGATTCGAATGCCTTAAGGGCTGATTCTGAGGCCAGAATGCTGTTTAGGACATCTGCCACTCTATAAGTGCTGTGTATCCTGCTTCCCATGTTGGATCATTCTCCCTTTTTTATTCTATCAGTTAGTATTAGCAGACACTAGTCTTGTTTATGTGATCTCTTTGACTCTTAGACCTATCATTATGATCAATTGTGAACAGAAATTGATCACTGGGACTAGTGAGATGGCATTGGTACATGCCACCTTGATGGGATTGTATTGGAATCCCCTGGCACGTTTCTAACTATGCCATTTGGAGCAAGTCAGCTTGAGCATGTCCCAGATTGTACATCTCCTCCCTCTCTTATTCCCACTCTTATATTTAACAGAGATCACTTTTCAGTTAAATTTAAACACCTAAGAATAATTGTGTTAGAGTTCGACGAATAGTATTAAATAGAACAAAAAAAAACACTACAAAATTATGTTGCATGCTTCTTACCATGCACCTTCTGACTCAGTGCAGAATCACTTGGTATCTTAACAGATTTCTCATTGTAAAGGATACCATTTTTCTTTGTTAGTTATTACATTGACTACATATGAAAGTACGGGAGGTTGGGTATAGATTAAAAATAAAGAGAAAGGGCTGGTGTCATTTCCAATAATGAAACAGATTGATTTTAACAACTAATGATGTGTCTGACTTTAAACTTACTGTGTACAAATTGTTTTATTTTAATTGAGATGACATTATTTGCTACATAGAAGTGTTATCAAAAGAGTTCCTTTACCCAGGCACTTCAGTATGGGATGCAGACATCCAAAACAACATCTTAACCTTTCAGTTTTTATTTAGAATAATCAATTTAAGAATAAATTGTATCTATTTACTATGTTTTCCAATAATTTAAATAAAATGAAAGAAATAAAGTGTAATTCCAACACCTACGTAAGAATAAGACTTGAAAGGCAGAGACATCTTCCATCCATTGGTTCACTCCCCAAATGGCCGCAGCAGCCAGGGCTGGGCCAGGCCAAAGCGAGGAGCCTGGAATTCCATCCAGGTCTTGTGCGAGTGGCAAGTACTTTGGCCATCTGCTACTGCTTTCCCAAGCACGTTGGCAGAGAGATAGATCAGAAATAGAGTAGCCAGGACTTGAGTTGGCACTCACATTGGATGCTGGCATCACAGGCAGTGGCTTAACCCACTGTGCCACGATGGCAGTGGCCAGTGGTTAAGATGCTAGTTGAGAGGCCCACATCCCATGTCATTGTCTGACTCTGGCTGTTGGTTCCAGCTTTCTGCTAATACATACTCTTGGAGGCAGCAGTAATGTCTCAAGTAGTTGGGTCCATGCCATCAAGGTCAACCAAGACCTTGTTTACTTGACTCCTGGCTTCAGCCTTGGTAGAGGGTTGTTAGGAGCATTTAGGGAGTGAACCAGAGGATGTGAGTGCTTTCTGATGTGTTTTTTCAAATAAGTTTTTTTTTTTTTTTTTTTAAAGAATACTTACATAAGGCAGACATTTCTTGCTAATGCACATCTGGGAGGCAGCAGTGATGGCTTAAGCATTTGAGTTCCTGGCTCCTAGCCTCACCTGTCCCCTTTTCCCCCAGTACTACTCTGGTGTTGTAGGCATTTGGGGAGTGAACCAATGAGAGATCTCTGTCTCTCTTCTCTCAAATGCATAATAAAGACACTTAAAAAGTTAAACCAAAAAAAAAAAAAAGTTTCATATACAGTATTACCTAGAGCAGCCATCCTTCTTGGAGCCATCCTGTCCTATCCATCAATCACACCAGTAGTTTCAAGGCAGTTCTTTGCCACTGGAGTACTAATTTTATGTTAGCCTAACTCTCCCTTCACTACACTGTCTAGGTAGAGTGTGCTTTTTTGTTTCTGTTTTTTTGCCCTATACTTCTTCATTTAATTGAAGAATGAAATCTCAGTTTATATACTATCATTTTGTGGATGTGTTGCTTTTTTTCTCCCTAAAATTGAACAGCATATAATTCTAAGAATGTCACATGTTACATGTTTTATTCATTTCTTAGGCTTTGGGGTGAGCCTGTTAATCTACGTGAACAACATGATGCTTTAGAATTTTTTAACTCGTTGGTGGATAGTTTAGATGAAGCTTTAAAAGCCTTGGGACATCCAGCTATGCTAAGTAAAGTCTTAGGAGGTTCCTTTGCTGATCAGAAAATTTGCCAAGGCTGCCCACACAGGTAAGCAAGCAGTAATGACATTGAAAATATGTTCTTGTGTGTGTGTGTGTGTGTGTGTGTGTAGACAGACAAAAAAAAATTTTTTTTGACTGGACCTTAACAAAAGTGGAGGATGCCGCTGAATACTGAATGTCATAAATTGAATGAATTACACATTGCACATACCTTACCACTTGGGAGCTTTTCCTTTTTCTTGGTTACTTTTGGTTCCTTTTATTCTGCCTAATCTTACTATTTCATGCTCTTATGTTCTTTTATGTGAGATTATTATTCTTGAGGAAATAAAATGGTATTTTGTATAACTATATGTGTTACTTATAAATCTACCCTTCAGGTTAGAATGTAAGAAGTATTTATTTATTTGAAAGAGTTACATAGAGAAAGAGAGAGAGAAAGTCTTCCATGCCTCACTGGCATCCCATGTGGGTTCCGGTTCAAGTCCTGGCTGTTCGACTTCTAATCTAGCTCCCTGCTAATGCACCTGGGAAAGCAGCAGCAGATGGCCCAAGTGTTTGGGCACCTGCACCCACGTTGGAGACCTGGAAAGAGGCTCCTGGCTTCGGCCTGCCCTGGGATTACTGCCATTTGGGAAGTGAACCAGCAGGTGGAAGACTGCCTCTGCCTCCCAAATAAATATATATATATATCTTTAAAAAAAAAAAAAAAAAAGAAAGAAAGAAACCCTATCCAGAACTTAAATTCATGCTTTGGCTGTGATATGAATTACTTCCTGAACAAATAACACTAAAAGTAGCATGATAAGCTATAAAGAGCTTAAGCTGTTAGAATCAGAATTTCACCTAGTGATATTGATTAAGTTAACCCAGTGCTCTCTAATGCTCTAATGTGAGTTGGTGATATTTCTCTAATAGATTTGTCATGGAGACAGCCTAATATCTGTAGCCTGTAAATAGCCTAATATATTGCTCAGGACAGGGTAAGGACTAACAATACATGTTAGTCATCATTTATTGGTAACATCCTACAGTTTATAGATTTTGTATTGTGTAATAAACATTGCAAATGTAGATTTCTGTAAGTTATTAGTAAACTAAGGAATAATCCTTTTTGATCATTTTAGGTACGAATGTGAAGAATCTTTCACAACTTTGAATGTAGACATTAGAAACCACCAAAATCTTCTTGATTCTCTGGAACAGTATGTCAAAGGAGATTTATTAGAAGGTGCAAATGCATATCATTGTGAAAAATGCAATAAGAAGGTAAGGATTATCCAGTTTTATTTAAAGTAATTATCATATTTAGTTCATCCTCAGAATCTGCCCTCTTGTTCTGTACCCTACTTTGTTACAGTGATAACAGAGATCATCAAGATAATAATTGATTTAAAGATTTGTCAGGGAAATATTAACAAATAATACCAGAGGGACTAGGGAACACAGGTAAGTAAGGGTAAATGATTTTAGAAATCATAGTAGCTTAAAAATCTCATTCTCAAGAGTTACACACTTTGATCTCTACAAAGAAACACAACTTCTGTGGGACCCCTCAAAGCTTCAGAGCTGGATAAAGAAAAACATTCTTCCCCTCATGTCTAGGGTCACTCATGGAGACTACTTTGCTGAAACTTAATTATTTAACCATGTAAGATGTCTTTTACCACTTGCGGTTTTAAAGCCATTTTTTAATCAGATTTCTAGACCAACCTGATTGATTTTTAGCTGTGGGAACTTTGCTCTGAGAGAATTCACACAAAAGTGGGTACTTCAAAAAGTTCGTGGAAAATGAGTTTATTTTGGTATGAAAAGTTTGATGTGTTTTTTTCGTATATGGAAAGTGCATGTTAGGAAAAAACTTTCCATGGGTTTCAGATTTGTTTTTTGTGCTAAAATTAACTCATACATTAAATTTTATTTTTCCATGAAATTTTTTTAAGTACCCTTGTACAATAAATAAATAATGTTTGTCTTTTGGGGTTTCCAAACTCACCACCAAGTCACCTGTGTTACTTTGACATTATGAATTACTTAGAAAGGTACTAAATTCTAAGAAAGTGAAATTATGGGTTATAAAGCCATACTGCCTGCCACCCACAGCTCAGAGACTTAAGTTACTTAACCTCTCTGTGACCCCTGATCGCCTCATTCTTAAAATTCAGTGGTAGGGCTGGTGCCGTGGCTCACTTGGTTAATCTTCCGCTTGTGGTGCCGGCAACCCATATGGGCGCTGGGGTTCTAGTCCCAGTTGCTCCTCTTCCAGTCCAGCTCTCTGCTGTGGTCCTGGAGGGCAGTGGAGGATGGCCCAAGTGCTTGGGCCCTGCACCCGCATGGGAGACCAGGAGGAAGCTCCTGGCTTTGGATCAGCACGACGCCGGCTGTAGTGGCCATTTGGGGAGTGAACCAACGGAAGGAAGACCTTTCTCCCTCTCTTTCTCACTGTCTATAACTCTACCTATCCAAAAAAAAATTCAGTGGTGCTCTGCTAGAGAAGATTGTATTAAATATTACTTCTTGTGCAGCCCACAGCATGTATTACCTAGTATCCAATTGCCCAGTATATGTTAATTGCTATTATTGTTACAGTATGTCTTTAGTTATTTTCACAGCAGACCTTCAGTAGAGTAACAGTAAACATCAAGTAAGTAATAATGTTTAGATAGCAGTGACACATAGAAACCAGGCAATAAATAAATGTCTATCACTAATTTTTGCGATCTATAGCAGATGGCATAAGCTGTTTACATATTATATTTTAGTTAACATTTAAATCAGTTGTGTCAATGTCATGTGTTTATACTTAGAAATTCAGATAAATCTTAACAGGATTGTAATGCCATTTGAAAGTTTGCTTTTTTGAGGAGGCATGTTAGCCTAATGGCTAGGATGCAAACATCTCATATTGTAGTACATTGTCCAATGTGCTGTATGTACTGACTCCTGACTCTAGCTTCCTGCTAATACAGACCCTGGGAGACAGTGGTGATATTCAGTTTTTGGGGTCTCTGCTTACCCATATGGGTGACTGGATTGAGTTCCTGGCTTCAGCCTAACCCAGCCTTGGCCTTTGTGACCATTTGAGGAGTGAACCAGCTGATGGGAGCATGGTGTGTGTGTGTGTGTGTGTGTGTCTGGGTGTGTGTGTGTGTCTGGGTGAGTGTGGGTGTGTCTTAAAGAGTTTTGGCTTCTTTTTTTCTTTAAAGTTTTGTGGCTTTTTGTTATGCTTGCTTATTTGCAGTGGATTCTAATAGAACATCCAACAACCTTCCTTGTTTATTTCAGGTTGATACCGTAAAACGCTTGCTAATTAAAAAATTACCTCCTGTTCTTGCTATCCAACTAAAACGATTTGACTATGACTGGGAGAGAGAATGTGCAATCAAGTTCAATGATTATTTTGAATTTCCCCGCGAGCTGGATATGGAACCTTACACAGTTGCAGGTGTTGCTAAGCTGGAAGGAGATAACGTAAACCCAGAGAGTCAATTGATACAACAGAATGAGCAGTCTGAAAGTGAATCAGCAGGAAGTACAAAATACAGACTTGTAGGTGTGCTTGTACACAGTGGTCAAGCAAGTGGGGGGCATTATTATTCTTACATCATTCAAAGAAATGGTGGAGATGGTGAGAGAAATCGCTGGTACAAATTTGATGATGGGGATGTAACAGAGTGTAAAATGGACGATGATGAAGAAATGAAAAACCAGTGTTTTGGTGGAGAGTACATGGGAGAAGTGTTTGATCACATGATGAAACGTATGTCATACAGGCGCCAGAAAAGGTGGTGGAATGCTTATATACTTTTTTATGAACGAATGGACACAATAGACCAAGATGATGAGTTGATAAGATATATCTCAGAGCTTGCGATCACCACAAGACCCCATCAGATTATTATGCCATCAGCCATTGAGAGAAGCGTACGCAAACAGAATGTGCAGTTCATGCATAATCGAATGCAGTACAGTTTGGAATATTTTCAGTTTATGAAAAAACTGCTTACATGTAATGGTATTTACTTAAACCCTCCTCCAGGTAAGTACCAATAATAATAACAGTTCTCATGGGATTGTTAAGTTCATATAAATTAACGTTTTCACTAAACGGGTGCAAATTTTTGCTTCTGGTTATTAAAGTTACATTTAAGGTGACTCTTAACCTTTGAGCAGTATATATTGACTTATTGTTTGGAAATAGAAACTTATTTTAACAGTTGATTTTTGACTAGTTTGAAATGTGCTTGAGTGAGCTGCTAAAATTTAGAATCAGAATGATCTCATACGTGCCCTGAGAAGGGTTTTTTTTTTTTTTTAAAACAACTTAAGGAATTCTCACAAATAGTGGAAATGCAGACTTGTTTAGAAAATGGGACTTGAAAATGAAAATTTGAGTTTTTAGAAAAATATGTATTCTACTTTTCTTCACTAGGGCAAGATCACCTGTTACCTGAAGCAGAAGAAATAACTATGATTAGTATTCAGCTTGCTGCTAGATTCCTGTTTACTACAGGATTTCACACAAAGAAAATAGTCCGTGGCTCTGCCAGTGATTGGTACATTGTTTTGAATTTTCATATCTATTATACTAAAATTAAATTTGGTTCTTTAATAGACTGTTTTTTCCAAACCGTGAGACTCTTTATTTCAGATTTGAAATGCAGAATAAAGAAATCTCTTGGTAGCAAATGGTGGGAAAAATCATTTAAATACTTAAGTCTAAACATGATCTTTTATTATTCAGAAACTGACTTGTGCCTCTATTAACTTTGTATCATATATTTGATATCCCTGTATAAATTATTGAGGTTGAAAAATCTAAGCTATTTAATCATGAAAATGTATTTAGCTTTCCTAGATTAAACTCTGATATAGATTAAAATGGTTTTGGGGTAGATGTTTGGTGTCGTAGTTAAGATGTCATTTGGGACACCTGCATCCCATATCTGGGTGCCTGGGTTTGAGCCTCAGCTCCTTCTGATTTCAGTTTACTACTGATATACACCCTGGGGAGCAGCAGATGATGGTTTAAATCAGGGGTGTGGAATCTTTTCTCTTTTTTTTTTCCTTTTAAAGATCCATTCATTTATTTGAAAGGCAGAGTTACAGAGAAGCAGAGGTAGAGAGAGGTCTTCCATATGATGGCCCACTCCCCAGATGACCATAATGGCCAGAGCTGCACCAATCAGGAGCCAGGAGCCACCTCTGGGTCTCCCATGTGGGTACAGGAGCCCAAGGACTTGGGCCATCTTCTACTGCTTTCCCAGGCCACAGCAGAGAGCCGGATCGGAAGTAGAACAGCTGGATCTCAAACTGGTGCCCAAAAGGGATGCCAGCAATGCAGGCAATGGCCTTACCTGCTACGCCACAGCGCCAGCCCCGGAACCTTTTTTCTCCCAAGAGCCATTTGGATATAACATTATTTGGGAGCATACAAAATTATCAACTTAAAAATCAGCCTGCTTGGGGCCAGTGCCGTAGCTCACTTGGTTAATCCTCCGCCTGTGGTGCCGGCATCCCATATGGGCACGGGGTTCTAATCCCAGTTGCTCCTCTTCCAGTCCAGCTCTCTGCTGTGGCCCGGGAGTGCAGTGGAGGATGGCCCAAGTTCTTGGGCCCTGCACCCGCATGGGAGACCAGGAGAAGCTCCTGGCTTCAGATCGGCGCAGCGCTGGCCGTAGCGGCCATTTGGGGGTGAACCAACAGAAGGAAGACCTTATACCTTTAAAAAAAATAGCCTGCTATAGATTTATTGAGGTTGAGTCTCGCCTGCAGTTACCTTGGCAGGGCCTGCCATTCCCATCCATGGCTTAAGTAGTTGGGTTCCTGCCACCCATGTGGCAGACCCCAATAGAGTTCCTGACTCCTGGCTTCAGCTTGGCTCAGCCCTGGCTAATGGAGACATTTGGGGCATAAACAAGCTGATGGAAAATCCAGTGTGTGTGTGTCTACAAAGTTAAAATGGCTTTCTAAAGTTTCTAACTGTGCAAGTGTAGAGGCTGTTAAGATACCTTGGTTTAATAATTTTTACTTATCCAGAAGTAAGATACTGTGGGAATGACAGAGTATTTGTTATTGAGTTTAGAAGAATTTGTTACTGGATTTTTAGAAGATAATACAAGCTTTCACCAGTTTTTAACTATGAAAGTAGACCAAGTCATACTGTATTCATCATTTTTTTTTTTAAGATTTTATTTATTTGAGAGAGTTACAGAGAGAGGTCTTCCATCTGCTGGTTCACACCCCAAATGACCACATCGTCCAGAGCTGCGCCAATCTGAAGCCAGGAGCCAGGAGCTTCCTTTGATCTCCCGCATGGGTGCAGGGGCCCAAGTACTTGGACCATCTTCTATGGCTTTCCCAGGCCGTAGCAGAGAGCTGGGTCGGAAGAGGAGCAGCTGGGACTAGAATTGGCGCCCATATGGGGTGCTGATGTTGCAGGCGGAGGATTAACCTACTGCACCACAGCACCGGCCCCGTCATTTTAATATTACTGCTAGAAGCAACCATTACTGATTCTTTCCCCTGAGTCCTTTCTTTTTTTATTTTTTTTTATTCTTTACAGAGACCCATCTCTCTACTGTAAAAAAACCAAGTTAATGATATTCATAGATTTGTTTGTTTGTTTTAGGTATGATGCATTATGTATTCTCCTTCGTCACAGCAAGAATGTACGTTTTTGGTTTGCTCATAATGTCCTTTTTAATGTTTCAAATCGCTTCTCTGAATACCTTTTGGAGTGCCCTAGTGCAGAAGTAAGGGGCGCATTTGCAAAACTTATAGTTTTTATTGCACATTTTTCCTTGCAAGATGGACCATGTCCTTCACCTTTTGCATCTCCTGGACCTTCTAGTCAGGTAATCACACAGCTTTCTGATTGATTAAATGCTTGCCAAAAAATGTTTCCTGAAAGTCCAAATTACAAACAATATGTGCATATGTTTGATGTGTTTACCAAACTAACATACATACACAATCTAGTCTGTGAGTTCCATTAAAATTACAGCATCGTAATAATAATTACTGGCTATTTTAAAATATAAGGAAATTTTCTCTGTTCAGCTACATGTGGTAGCTTAATTATAAACTTACTGTTAAGTCAGTATTTTCAAGTTTTTCTTAATAGACAAATTTCTTTAAAATTGTGACACTGTGAAGGATTTATGATGTCTACCTCAGGTCGTCTTCCCTTTGCCATGAAGCAACTCTTTAAATAGTTTATGTGATCAATCCTTCTGGAAAGGAATGCTTGTATTGAACATATGTGCATGTCCTTTTTTTAATGCAAATAGTTACATCATTTCTGCACCTTGTTACTGAAAAACAACTAATGTTTTATGCTTTACAGGCTTATGACAACTTAAGCTTGAGTGATCACTTACTAAGAGCAGTACTAAATCTGTTGAGAAGGGAAGTTTCAGAGCATGGGCGTCATTTGCAGCAGTATTTCAATCTGTTTGTAATGTATGCCAATTTAGGTAAGATTGAAATTTTCATAATTCTGTTTGGATGTTTTATATTAAATGATGAAGTCATTTAGATCAAGTGACGAAATATGACCTGGTCTAAACTAGAAACAGTTTTCCATAAAACTTGTTGTGAATTTTTTCTGAACATGATACTTTTTACCTTGTACTTTAGACTTAATTGTGTATGTGTCTTGTCTTTTGTAGACACAGGTTAAAATCTATTAATCATGTTACTGTCTCCTAAGGCAATGGTGCCAAATCAGCTGCTTTTATTTTAAGATTGATTGATTTATTTGAAAGGCAGTGTTACAGAGAGGCAGAGAGAATCTTCCATCTGTTGGCTAACTCCCAAAATGACTGCAATGGCCAGGGCTGGGCCAGGCAGAAGCCAGGAGCCAAGAGCATCTGCCGGATCTCCATGTGGATGTAGGTGCCCAAACACTTGGGCCATCTTCCACTGCTTTCCCAGGCACATTAGCAGGGAGCTGGATTGTAAGTAGAGCAGCTGGGACTCAAACTGGTGCCCATGTGGATGCCAGCACTGCAGGTGGCAGCTTTACCCACCACACCAAAGCGCTGGCCCCTCCATAGTAATTCCTAGGCCCTAATCCACTGAATCAAGATTTCTAAGTGCAAGTAATCCATATTTTCAAAAGGTCCCCAGATGGTTGTGATGTTCACCATGTTAGGTAGAAGTTTGTACCTAAGTTTTTGTTGAACTAAATTAAAATGAGGGATAATAATGAATATCTACTTAAGAGCTCATTGAAATTACCCTGTTGTTGATGATGTTATTTCTGACTGCTCTCCTTCTCAAAGTAGCTTGTTCTTTCTAATACTATCTGATGACTTCTTTTCAGTGATTGCTAACATTTACCTTAAAAAGTACGCTATACTGTCTTATACTATTGTGTGTTGATAGCATTCAGATTTTTCTACATCTCCCCAACAAGATTTCAAAGATCAAAGTTATACAGTGATACTCAGCAGATGTTTGTTGAGTGATTAGACAGCTAGGAAGCTCAGAGATCCTTCCATTGTCATTTGGGTGGTGGTTTAAATTTACATGTCAGTCAGGTGTTGGTGCACTCTTACCAAACCAAAATGAATTCATTGAGACATTCCAGTTACAAGTCTTAGTGATATGGGGCAGGCATAGTGGCACAGTGGTTTAAGCAGCATTCAGTATGAGTACCTGTTCAAATCCTGGCTGCTCTGCTTCCAATTCACCTCCCTGCTAATGTGCCTGGGAAGACAGCAGATGGCCCTGCCACCCATGTAGGAGACCTGGATGGAGTTCCTGGCTCCTGGCTTCAGCCTGGTCCAGTTGTGGCTGTTGTAGACATTTGGAGAGTGAACCAGCAGATGAAGGATCTCTCCCCCTCCCCCTCCTCCTCTTTCTCTCTCCTTCCCTCCCTCTCTTCCTCCCTCCCCCCAGCTCTGCCTTTCAAATAAATATAATCTTTTTTTAAAAGATCAGTGATAATATGTATTTGGCACTATCAGGGACTGATTCAGAGACTTAGGTTTCAATGACTTTTTTAAAAGTAGATAAAAGTAGGAGCCTGTGTTGTGACATAGTAGGTTAAGCTACTGCTTGCCACACCAGCTTCCCATGACAGAGTGTTGGTGTTCTGGCTGCTCCACTTGCAATCCTGCTTTCTGCTAATGCAGCAGAATATGGCTCACATCCCCCCTGCATCCACATGGGAGACCCAGATGAAGGTCTTGGCTCCTGGCTTGGAGCCTGGCCCAGCCCCAATTGTTTGGAGCCATTTGGGGGAGTGACCCAGCAGATGGAAGGGTGAAAGATCTCTCTCCCTCTTTCCGCTTCTCTCTGTCTCTGCCTTTCAAATAAATAAATAAATCTTTTTTTCTTTATTTTTTAGTAAATCTACTCAACTCCTCCTTTTAAAAATATTTATTTATTTATTTATTTTGACAGAGTGGACAGTGAGAGAGACAGAAAGGTCTTCCTTTGCCGTTGGTTCACCCTCCAATGGCTGCCGTGGCTGGCGCGCTGCAGCTGGCGCACTGCGCTGATCCGAAGGCAGGAACCAGGTGCTTCTCCTGGTCTCCCATGGGGTGCAGGGCCCAAGTACTTGGGCCATCCTCCACTGCACTCCCTGGCCACAGCAGAGAGCTGGCCTGGAAGAGGGGCAACCGGGACAGAATCCGGCGCCCTGACCGGGACTAGAACTCGGTGTGCCAGCGCCGCAAGGCGGAGGATTAGTCTATTGAGCCACGGCGCCGGCCTTATTTTATTTATAAGAAAGCATTACAGATGGAGAGAGAGAGTTCTTATATCCTCTGGTTCACTCCCTAGATGGCTGTAATGGTCAGTGTTGGGCCATGCCAATAATACCAGGAGTTTCATCCGGGTCTCCCACGTGAGTTGCAGGAGCTCAAACATGTGGGCTGTCTTCTGCCACTTTTCCCAGACCTTTAACAGAGAGCTAGATCAGAAGTGAAGCAGCCGAGACATGAACTGGTGCCCATATGGATGCCGGTCCCTCAGATCCCCTTTTAGACATTGCCTGTTCGTTCATAAAGCACATATCATTGGTCCACAATGTAGCCTATTTACAAAATTTCCCTGCTAAAAGCAAATACAGATCTGTAAATCTGAATATGAAATCCTTAAGATCATCCATGCTTTGAGATTCAGAATTGTTTGGATTTAAGAAAGATAAGACAGGGCCAGGTGCTGTGGCATATCAGGTAAAGCGCCTGCAGTGCTGGCATCCCACATGGGCACAGGTTCAAGTCCAGGCTGCTTCACTTCCAATCCGGCTCTTTGCTGTCACCTGGGAAAGCAGAAGATGGCAATAAATAAGATGTTGAATATGGCAATAAATAAGACAGTCTAATGTCTAGTGGGGACTAAGGAAGCAAATAAGAAGATGATTGCCATTAACTGTGTAAATGGCTGTAATAGGGAAAGTAGAAAGTGCTGTGGAAGTATATCATAGAGGTAGTAGTATAGAAAACAAAGTGATGTAGAAATTGATTAGTTGAGCTTTCCATCCATTGTGAACAGCAGATATAAAGATGGAATAAAGTAGACATGGCTCATTGGAAGGGGGGACGGAAATTATTCAGTCTGAATAGCATTGTTATAAAATGGGGATGTCAAGAGATTGATGAGCAAGAGTCTCATGGTAGTGCTATTCTGGCAAGCTTTGTAAGGGAATTTGAACTTAACCCTGAGGCATTCGTGAGCCATTGTAGGGTTTGGAATAGACAAACCTTGTAGAAAGATCACTGGCTACAGTGTAGAGTGGATTACAATAGAGTAGAACTGGGGGAGGGGTAGTTGAAATGATCTATAGGCAAATCATTGGAGGCTGTACTGGAGAACCGGCAATGAGGAGGACACAGGCAGACAGATTATGGTGCTTTTTGCAAGAGGTAGAGTCTGTGGGATTTGGATGTTGGATAGTCAAGGTAAGGGGACAGAGAAGAGATGCTCCGAATGATGCCTGGGATTCCAACTTGACTGAGTGGATGATGGTGATGTTTACTGAAGGGAAACACGAGAGGAGAAGTATGGGGAGAAAGATGATGAGTTCTGTTTGGGTAGATTGATCCTGAGCCTGCGTGACACCGAAGTGTAGATGTCTAGTAGAACATTGAAAAACTTTAGGAATCATCTCGATGAAAATACTTGGAACTTGAAGCCCTTAGCACTAACTTGATCATCCAGGAAAAGCATACAGTGTGAGAAGATAGCCTGGCCCGGGAACATTGAGGAACATCAGGGATTTTGTTTGTTTGTTTTTTAAAGATTTTATTTATTGATTTGAGAGGTAGAGTTACAGACAGTGAGAGGGAGAGACAGAGAGAAAGGTCTTCCTTCCATTGGTTCACTCCCCAAATGGCCGCCAGGGCCAGCGCTGCGCCAATCCGAAGCCAGGAGCCAAGTGCTTCTTCCATGTCTCCCACATGGGTGCAGGGGCCCAAGCACTTGGGCCATCTTCTGCTTTCCTGGCCCACAGCAAAGAGCTGGATTGGAAGAGGAGCAGCCGGGACTAGAACCAGTGTCCATATGGGATGCGGGCACTGCAGGCGGAAAATTAACAACATACTGCACCACGGTGCCAGCCCCAAGGAACATTAGTTTTCAAAAGGAAGAGGAAGAAGGACTCTGAAGACAAGAAAGTGGAAAGAGAGGAATCCAAGGAGGGGAAGGGGCTATGGTTTGAGAACTGTCCTTAGCCTCACGTAACTGTGACAGGCAGAAACCAAATTGGCATGAGTTGAGTGAGAAAATGAGGGAGAGAGTAGAGACAAATGTAAGCATCTTTAAAAAAAAAAATTGATTTGAAAGGCAGAAAAGGAGGGAAGGGAAGGGGTGGGCCAGGCCAAAGCCAGAAGCCTGGAACTCCATCCAGGTCTCCCATGTGGTAACAGGGATCCAAATACTTGGGCTGTCATCCGAAACCACCCCCAGAATGCTTGTTGAGCAGGATCCTGAAGCAAGGTAGCCAGGACTCCAACCAGGTACTCCAGTAGGGATGCAGACACCCCAAGCGGTAGCTTAACCCACTGCACCAGAATGAACACCCTGAGCGCCTTTTTTTTTTTTTTTAAGATTTATTTATTTGAAAGGCAGAGTTACAGAGAGAGAGGAGTCTTCCATCTGGTTCACTCCCCAGGCAGAGCTGCGCCAATCCGAAGCCAGGAGCTAGGAGCTTCTTCCAGGTCTCCCACACGGGTGCAGGGGCCCAAGGACTTGGGGCCATCTTCTACTGCTTTCCCAGGCCACAGCAGAGAGCTGGATGGGAAGTGGAGCAGCAGGGACTTGAACTGGTGCCCGTATGGGATACCAGCACTGCAGGCTGTGGCTTTGCCTGCTATACCACAGTGCTGACCCCTGAGCATCTTTTTCAAGAAATTTGTGGTGGAAAAGAGGATTTCTTGAAAGAATTATTTTTCTCATTTATTTGTTGTTTGCATCATCCTTTTAATGATAAGAGTTGAGAATCACAGTGTAGGATATTCTCTTCAGTCTCTCCAGGTCATAGAATGTGTTTATCTTTCCTGTGATCCAGTATGATTGAAATGTCATGGTCAACTGGTTAACAATTACGATATTTAAATATAATTATGCTCAGTGAATTTTCTGTTCTGGTTGAATAATTCTCTGAATACTTTAACCATAGACACATTTGCTTTTTAAACCATAGACAAATATTTTAGATAATTTTAATTGATGATTCATGATGCTCTTGCCATTCTAATTTTTTCCTCTCATATTTTTCTCCCTCCTGTCCTACTTCTCCCCTCTGCTTCATTGTAGGTGTGGCAGAAAAGACACAGCTTCTGAAATTGAGTGTACCTGCTACTTTTATGCTTGTGTCTTTAGATGAAGGTCCTGGTCCTCCAATTAAATATCAATATGCTGAATTAGGCAAATTATACTCAGTAGTGTCACAACTGATTCGCTGTTGCAACGTCTCCTCAAGAATGCAGTCTTCAATCAATGGTAAAGTTTAGTTCTCCATTCTTTGTAATCATTTTTAAATACTGCTGGGCATGCATAGTACTTGATTAAATGTAATTATAAAGATGTTTGGGGATAAAATAAAATGAGTCTAAAGAGTCATGTATCTTTTTCACATGTTTACTAGGCATACTTTATAGCTAAGTGACAGCTATAGCTAAATAACAGTGTTGGTATTTGAATTTTGTATTCCATCACCTGTAGCTAATCACTTCAATGGCTATTACTTTCTTCATATTGATTAGGAAACTTGATTTAAAATGTTACTTTCACCCTGTGGATTTTTTTCTTTTTTTAAGAAAAGTATGTTGTATGGTTGTTCTGGTGAGAAGCTTACTAGTTTTTTCATTGATGACAAATCTGTATTCTAGGTAATCCTCCCCTTCCCAATCCTTTTGGTGATCCTAATTTGTCACAACCTATAATGCCAATTCAGCAGAATGTGGCCGACATTTTATTTGTGAGAACAAGTTATGTCAAGAAAATCATTGAAGACTGCAGTAACTCAGAGGAAACAGTCAAATTACTTCGTTTTTGCTGCTGGGAGAATCCTCAGTTTTCATCTACTGTCCTCAGTGAACTTCTTTGGCAGGTTAAAGGAAAATAAACATTTATATATTTCTATAATTTGATTTGTTATTCCTGTAAGTTATTCACCATGTCTTGTTTTTAGGTTGCATATTCCTACACCTATGAACTCCGACCATATTTGGATCTGCTTTTGCAAATACTGTTGATTGAAGACTCCTGGCAGACTCACAGGTGGATACTTTCTGTTACTGTAGTAATTAGGCTTGCCCAGGTGTTAGACATAAATGACAGTCAAAACTTTTTTAAACCTCTTGGCACTCTAGTGAGTATTTTATCTTAAACAGAAACTTAGCACAAGGGTAAATAATAAATTACCATCCTTCCCCTCACATTTTTACTCTTCCCTCATTGCCCATGTTTTTCTTCTCTTTTTTTCTTTAAGGAAAAGTAACAAGCTTTTGGTAAACATTTGAATCTCACTAATGTTGCTATAGGATTATTTTAGTATTAATTACGTTACTTTTAGAATTGGTCGCATGGTTAATTAGCTAAAGACAATTTTTAGGTAAGTACATTTGACCCTTGAACATCTAAGGTTTGAGCTATGGGTCTATTTATATGCAGGTTTGAGTATTTTGGAGTTTTTTTATTTTTTGAAATTTGCAACAATTTGAAAATACTTCCAGATAAGCCATGTAGCCTAGAAATATTTTTAAAAAGTTAAGAAAAATTGGATCTGGCATTGTGGCACAGAAGATTAAGCCACTGCCTGCAATGCCAGCAGCCCATGTGAGTGCCTGCTCCAGTCCCAGCTGCTTTACTTCCAATCCAGCTTCCTGCTAATTTGCCTGGGAAAGGAGCCACAGATGGCCCAAATACTTGGGCCCCTGCCACACACGTGGGAGACCCAGATAGAGTTTCAGTTTCCCAGCTTCACTTCAGCCTGGTCCAGCTCCAGCTGTTCTGGCTATTTGGGGAGTGAACCAGAGAATGAAAGATCTCTCCCTGCCCCCCCCCCCTTTCTCCCTCTCCTCCTCTTTCCCTCTAAGTCTGTAGCTTTGCCCAACTATTTGAATGGCAGAGTTAGAGGCAGAAACAGAGGGAGAGAGATCTTCCATCTGTTGGTTCACTTCCCAAATGGCTGTAACTGGGCCGATCTGAAGCCAGGAGCTTCATCTGGATCTCCCACTTGGGTGCAGAGTCCAAGTACTTAGGCCATCTTGCACTGCTTTCTCAGGCCCATTAGCAGGAAGCTGGATTGGAAGTGGAGCAGCCAGGACTTGAACTGGCACCTATACGGGATGCTAGTACAGGTGGCTTTACCTGCTATACCATAGCACCGGCCCCAAAATAAATAAATTTAAGAAAACTGAAGGTATGTCAATGCATGAAATGATGTTGATATAGTCTGTTTTATCATTTACTACCATAAAATATACACAAATTTATTCTAGCAGGTTAAATTTACCAAAACTTAACCACATACAGACTGCAGTATGGCACCATTCATAATCATAAGAAATGTAAACAAGTATAAAGATGCAAAATTAAATCAAACTGCATAAAGTTAGTAATTTTGTAGCTATTTCCTGTTGCTGTGCCATAAACTTTTTTTTTTTAATTTTAATTTGTTTGAAAGGCAGAATTATGGGAGAGACAGAGATCTTTCTTCCATCTGCTGGTTTACTCCCCAGATGGTGGCCACAATGGCCGGAGCTGGGCCAGGAACTTCCTCTGGGTCTCCTACATGGGTGGTAGAGGTCTAAGCATTTGGGCCATCCTGTGCTGCTTTCCTAGACACATCAGCAGGGAGATGGATCAGAAGTGGAGCAACTGGGACTCGAACCAGCACCGATATGGGATGCTGGTGTCACAGGTGGTGGCTTTACCAAAACACTACGGTGTTAAGTGTTTAGAATGTCCTCTTAAAATGCCATGTGACTCTTACCATGTATGCATGAGGAGTTACTTTCTCCAGTAAATTACATATCACAGTACAAAGTGTTCTCTTGCAGTTCTGTGTATTTTTCACCACAGAGAATACAGGAGAAAAATAGATGTTAATCAACTATTTATGTTACCAGTAAGACTTTCAATCAGCAGCAGACTGCTACCAGTTAATTTTGGGGGGAGTAAAAATTACATACAGATTTTCAACTGGGGAGGAGATTGGTGCCCCAACCAGTATTATTAAAGTGTTAGGTCTGTGTTCATTATTATGGTCCCTTTCTTCGTAGTAGCTGTGTTCTATAAAGGCACTGTAAAAATTGAGTTAGCAAATACCGAGCCATTGTTCTTAGAAGGAAATTAGGTTCCTATGATCCTCTCTACATTTTTGTGAACCAATCAATACACATAACCTCGCTTTATGTGTTTCTCTTTAAAGGCACCTCATTTAATATATGTTGTTGACTCCTTCATTGCACTCACAGAGCCCACAGTACTTTTAACTTTTCTAATACACATTCTCCATAAGATGCATCATAGCATCTTCCGTGCTTAGGAACAGTAGACAACACTTCAGCAGTACATGCTTAGGGGCCATTTTAAACATTGAAATCACCAACAGAAAGCACAAGTGTGTGGGAAATGTGGCACTACAGAAGACAGCAAAGGAGGACACTGGTTTATAGTATCAGCTGAAACCAGGCTGTGCCTGACTTTGACTTCGGGTAGGAATGTGCACATTGGGGAACTAAAATTTTTTGCTAATCTGCACATATCCACAAATAGCCAAAAATGCACCTTGAGTGTTGATTTTAAAATTATGAATGAAATTTAAGAAGTAGGCAAAATCACAAGTACAAGATCCATGAAAAATGAGGATCAACTAAAATTATTTTTCACTATGAAAAGTTGCGAGTGCTGGCTTTTGGTTTTTAGAACTCAGTTTCTTCAACTTAACTAGCCCTCCAACTTCCCCCAGAATTATTCTATTTGTTTTTTTGCAATAAAAGCTTACTGCACTGCCTTTGAGTCAAACAATCTTTAGTAAATTATGAACTTAGTTGACAACTCTATCAGGCTTTAAAACTTCCTTCCCAAGAAGGGGCCATCAAAGAAGGAGGTACCTTTCTCTGAATGGAGGGGAGAACTTCCACTTTGACTATGGCCTTATCTAAATAAGGTCGGAGTTGGTGAACTCAAGAGGCTTCCATAGCCTTGGCAGCTCATGACAGGAGCCTCAGGTGATTACTGATATCATAAATAAGAGTGGTAATTATTAAATCAACAAGAGGAGTCACTGTGCACTTGCTCCCTGTGTAGGACCTCTGTCCTTAATGTGTTGTACTATGAGAATTAACAATAAAACTACTACTCAAACAGTACTTTATACTTTGTGTGTCTGTGTGGGTGCAAACTGTTGAAATCTTTACTTAGTATAGAATTGATCTTCTGTATACAAAGATAATTAAAAATGAATCTTAATGAAGAATGGGATGGTTGGCAAATAGGAGGGTAGTTATGGGGGGAAAACTGCTATAATACAGAAATTGTACTTTCAGAATTTATATTTATTAAATAAAAGTTTTCTATAAAAATCATTAATCAAAAGAATAAAAAATTAAAACTTCCTTCCCACATGGATGATAGTATAAATTACGTAGTAGATTGCCTCCCATCTGTTTAATATAAAAAAACAGAAACTAGAAAACAGGTCCTGTACAAACACAGTACTTATAGAGAAGTTTAAATCTTGAGTGTTATTGGGAATTGCAAATGCCAGAATTCATGAATTAGTATTTTCAAATTTATCATCATAGATTTCAAATAAATTAATATTGTACAAATATCATTAAACCAGGTATCAGTTTTCTTGAGGCACAAAATTTAGTAGTTCACACTACAACCATCTACTTCAGCCAGCATTCAGCACCCCTCTCGAAGTATTTGAAACTCAATTCTAAATTGACTTTATAATGAAATCCAACTTTTACTGTTTTCTTTCTCAAGATGTTATTAGCGTTACGCTTGTAACTTTAAATCAGTCACATCTTAGCTCTCGTTAGAATAGTTGATAATGGTGAAAGTGTACATGCTAGATTAAGTGTGGGAAAATCAATTTTTGTACAAGTGTAATCAGATTAGTAAAAATGTGGATCATTGGCCCAAGCCTGAAACTAATTTCTCATACTAAGCTTTTGGTTGATGGAATAAACAGGTTTCATATATTTATGGAGTGTCTGCCATCTGCTGACACTGCTAAGCATTGTAGAACAAGGCAGATAAAGATAGTATTGATAAAATGGCATTTGAAAACAGCTAATACTAGTGGGACAAAAATGCGATATGGCAAAAATAATTTAACACTTGACAATACTGAAGGTAAAAACAACATAAGCAGTTTTTCGGATTAAACAAACAGCATGAAGCCTAGATGTGGTTGATTTGTCTCAATTTTTATTAAGCTTTATGAGATTGCTGAATTTAAAAAAAGAAAAAAAGATCGGAGGCCAGCATTGTGGCCTAGCGGGTTAAGCCACCATCTGTAGCACCGGCATCCTACATGGGTGCCGGTTCGAGTCACAGCTGCTCCACTTACAATCTAGCTCACTGTTGATGCACCTGGGAAGGCAGCAGAGGGGGGCCCAAGTGATTGAGCCCCTGCACCCATGTGGGAGACCAGGAAGAGGCTCCTGACTTCCACCTAGCCATTTGGCAAATGCAAAAACAGATTTTTATTTGAAAGGCAGAGTTTACAGAGAGAGATCTTCCATCCCCTGGTTCACTCCCCAAATGGCCACAACAGCCTGGGCTAGGCCAGCCCAGAACCAGGAGTGGGGAATTCCATCCAAGTCTCCCCTGTGGGTGGCAGGGGTCCAGACACCAGGGCCATCTTCCACTGCTTTCCTGGGTGCATTAGCAGGGAGCTGGATTGGAAGTGGAACAGCTGAGACTAACTGGTGCTAAAATCGGATGTTGGTGTTAAAGATGACAGCTTAACCTGCTGTGCCACAAGCAACACACCTCTCCAACAGTAGATTTCATGGATACATGTAATGGGGGGGGGGGGGCTTGCTTTTTGGATTAGAACATTCTGTAGTAAAATATATAATGCACATAAGAATTTTTAAATTCTGACTATCCAGATTGGATTTTTTTTAATTGAGGTAAAAACTTCAGGGACAGACATTGGGTACAGTGGTTAAATTACCCACTGCAGCTCTACTTCCTAGTAAAGCTCTAGCTCTGCTTTCTGTCACGGTTCCTGCTAGTGCTCACCTGCGAGGGAACAGGTGAGAACACAAGTACTTCAATCCCTGCCACCCACGTGGGAGACCCAGATTGAGTTCCTGGGGCTCCTGGCTGTGGAAGGCATTTAGGGAGTAAATCGCAGCAGGTAGAAGGTCACCCCAACTCCCCTACCTTTCAACTTGGAAAGATAAATACAGTGCCATAAAGGAACTGATTTTTTTTTTAATTCATCCATTTTAAAGCATACAATTTAGTGACTTTTTGTATATTTACAACATTGTTGCAGCCCCTACCACATCCAATTTCAGGATACTCTGCTATCCCAAAAGGAAACACAGTAGCCAATTAAGCAGTCACTCCCTGTTCTTGCAGCCTCTGACAGCCACTAATCTATTTTCTGTTTCTGTGGATTTGCCTGTTCTGGACATTTCATAAAAAATGTAACTCTACAATATGTGCCCTTTGTGTCTGGCTTCCTCATTTGGCATAATGTTTTCAAGGCTCATCCATGTTGTACCATGAATCAGTGCTGCTTTCCTTTTTATGACTGAATAGCATTCCATTGTATCGAAATAGATATGTCTTTACCACATTGTTTACTGGCAGGTAATGTTTTTAATACAATAAACCAAGGTGTATTTTTGACACTACAATCATTTTTTAAATTATTTAAGGGAAAAACAGAAATGTTATTCTGCTACAGTTTGTCAGGAACTGAAATGAAACTCTAGGTTATTGATAAATCAGCCAAATTATACTGTTGCTGGTAAAAATCTTTTGCCTACTGTACATTCCCATTATTAGAATTCAGATTAATTCTCAACTTCAAAATTAGATCAGTTGCCAGTACTATGACTCAGTGAGTTAAAGCCATGACCTGCAGTATCAGCATCCCATATGGGTGCTGGTTCAAGTTCTCCCTGTTCAACTTCCGATCCAGCTCCCTGCTAACGTACCTTGCAAAACAGTGCAAGATGATCCAAGTCCTTGGGCCCCTGCACCCATGTGGGAGACTGAGGAGAAACTCCTGGCTTCAGCCTGGCCTACCCCTGATTATTGGGGCTGTTTGGGAAGTGAACCAATCACTTGTTTCCTAGTCACTGGATCCTAACACCCTTAGAAATGCAGTTTTATAAAAGGAACTAAAATTATTCTCAACTAAAGCAGCTGTAAACTTAGTTGTTAGTTAACTTTCTTAAAGATTATATTACTCTGGGGTTTTGAATTTGCTTCAAGTACTGTATTTAAATTACCTGCTTATCAAAATCATTTTGGTTGCTAATAAGTAAGAGCATGGACTCTGCAGTCACGCTGCTAGACCCTACTAGCTGACCTGAGGCAAGCTGTTCAGAGATCTGGTATGACCTGCTATCTAGGGTTGAACGACAAAAATCAGACATTTATTGAGTGGCATGTAGTAGACACAATAAATACTAGCTGCTGTTAGATTTTAGTTTTTATTTTACATTTGGTTCTCTTTCAGAATTCATAACGCACTTAAAGGAATTCCAGATGACCGAGATGGACTCTTTGACACAATCCAGCGCTCCAAGAATCACTATCAAAAGAGAGCCTACCAGTGTATAAAGTGTATGGTAGCTCTCTTTAGCAATTGTCCTGTTGCTTACCAAATCCTGCAGGTGAGGATTCTCATAATTTTGTAGAAATCTGAATCAAATTTAAGGATTCTGTTCAGGAGAATCATGAGAATTTGCACTTGTCATTAAGTGAGCTAATATATTCCAAATCCTCACACATATGGTTTTATTTTCTTTTGAAGGGTAACGGAGATCTTAAAAGAAAGTGGACCTGGGCGGTGGAATGGCTTGGAGATGAACTTGAAAGAAGACCATACACTGGCAATCCTCAATACACTTACAACAATTGGTCTCCCCCAGTGCAAAGCAATGAAACATCAAATGGTTATTTCTTGGAGAGATCACATAGCGCTAGGATGACACTTGCAAAAGCTTGTGAACTCTGTCCAGAGGAGGTAAAAAAAGCCACCAGTGTGCAGCAGATAGAAATGGAAGAAATCAAAGTAATTTTTTACTTTATAGGCCAGTGTTTATGTATTAATGATAGTGTGGGAAAATTATGTCACGATTCTATTTGCTCTAATGTTTATGTCATTCTGTGTTAATGAGGGAGCCTTCTTCTGGAGAAATTTCTTTAAAATTATCTGAAATGTTTTGGACAGTTTGTTTTTTCTATTGCTTTATCTGCAGTGAAAAAAGATTTAATGAATCTGTTTTGTAGATTTTAAAAACTTATGTCAAATAGAGAAGGTTAAAAATGAACTTGAATTTGCCTACATTATTTTTTGTCATTAAATTTTAAAATTAGGAGCCAGATGACCAAGATGCCCCAGATGAACATGAGTCACCTCCACCTGAAGATGCCCCTCTATACCCCCATTCACCTGGATCTCAGTATCAGCAGGTAAATAGGGATCAGCTTAAGGATGGCTAACTAGGATCAGAAGAGGAATGGTGGGGTTGACATTGTGGTACAGCAGGTTAAGCCACCATCTGCCATGCTGACATTCCATATTGGAGTGCCGGTTCAAGTCCTGGCTATGCTTCCAGTCCATCTCCCTGATAATATGACTAGGAAAGCAGCAGATGATGATCAGAGTGCTTGGGCTCCTGACTTTGGCCTGTACCAGCCCTGGCTATTGTGGCCATTTGGGGAGTTAACCAGCAAATGGAGGATAGATTGTGTGTGTGTGTGTGTGTGTAAAACTCTCCCTTTCAAATAAATTATAAGTCTTTTAAGAAAAGAAAAGGAATAATTAGCATGTTTGAAATTGCCCCTGTGGTATTTTCTTTAGTCACAGTTTGTCATCAACATAAAATATTAATCATTGTATAGTACAAAGAATTATGGCATTTCCTGTTAGGCTGGTCTATAAGTGGGTTCCAAAGACACTACAGTATGGCATTGAAGTGTAGATCCTTGGCCCCAGATTCCAATGACAGTAAAAATTACTGGAAATAAATGAAGAGTCCATCAGATTTCTATGGGCAGTAAACTATAAAAGCATAAGTGAATTGAAGGGGCTCACAGTCCCTTGGAAGAACTACAGTCCTGAATGTACAATTGCATGGATCTAATGCAGCCCGGAACGATAGATACCTTGAGACATTCAGACATTGTTTGTTATATTTCAGGGTATAAATAGAAGCATACTGAGAAGTGCGTATTCACCATGTTTGCTTAGTATGAGTTCGAGTGTAAAGCTTAAAATCTTGGCTGGTGGGAAGGTACAGAACAAGTCAGAACACTTGCAGGGTTCCTGTCTTTAAAAAGGTTAAGGAACCAAATCTACGTTTTAACCTGGAGATCTCTTGTTCCCTCCTAGAATAACCACGTGCATGGACAGCCGTATACTGGCCCAGCAGCACATCACATGAACAACCCTCAGAGAACTGGCCAACGAGCACAAGAAAATTATGAAGGCAGTGAAGAAGTGTCCCCACCTCAGACCAAGGATCAGTGAAATGCACATAATGAACTGGCTCCATCAAGACTGTGCACCCAGGCCTTACAGTCCAACATTTTTCTGTGTCTGGCTAATATTTAAAACTAGAAAAACTATTCCTAATCAACATGGAGTGGAGAGTTTATTCACTGTCTTATCTGCAGAAATTTGCTGTCAATATATAACCCGCCTGCAGTGGAAAGTGTATAGTGTTTTGTAATAAATGGCCTGATGCTAATGTGTAAATGGCAAAGGTGTATATAGTATATTAATGTTTGACTGTTAATTCTTAAGCAAGAAACTTTTTTCTTGATGAGACTCACAAATCTACAAAAACTACAAAAGTTACTTTTCTTGTTATACCCACTGCATTCTGCAACCAGTGTTGCCTGCCTCGTGGCAGTTGGATCAACTTCTTTACAAAAAAACAAAAAAAATAAACCAACAGCAACAAAACAGCCCATCCATGTCAGCTACACCAATAATTTGATGTTAATTCTTTGCCACTGGAGTCAGTTTTATTAAGAGCAATGTAAGGCTGATAACCTTTAAATTATTTGGTTGATGTGGAAAATTGGTGATGTAACATTGTTTCTAGATTTTTTGTTGCCTTTTTATTCTGATATTAGGTTAATCACTTTGAAGCTATAGTTAATGCTGTAACATTTAGCATGGCTTCACACCAGGTTAGTGTAGCCAGTGAGGAAAAAAATTACCATAATGACAGCAGTTGTCCCAAAGTGACAGCTGTATCGCTCAGAGCTTTTCCTTTGTACACCTAGAATATAAACAATAAAAGGAGGGGAGAAACGTGACAGGCGGTTTGCAGTCGCACATATGTTCCTTATAATGTTTGACAGCTCAGTCTTGGGTGGGATAAAGAACACTCAGGCATCACTCATGAGAATTGTAAAAGATTGAAAACAAATATGCAAAAAGTTGCTATGCCAGGATGCTGGAGCGTAATAGAAGACTGTCTTTGGTGTGCTTGTTTTGTTTCTTTGGTAGAGCTTCTTAGGTGAATCTTCTAAAACTTTCCTTCTGCTGGATCCCAGTGACGTGGAAGTCATCAGAATCCCTCAGTACTCGGAGTACCTCTGCACCAAGATGTCTGGCTGATTTTCTGCTCAGTCACAATTTTACTTGAAAGCAAGAATTGTCCTAGCTCCTTTTCCATTACTCTAAAAATCTTAACCTTCAAAGCAGGGTCTAATTAAAGAAACTACTGGTTAGTTAATATAATTGAGGTATCACAATTTCAGAATAAACATTTGATTAAAGAAAAGGAACTCATCGGTTAATACTGTATTTAAAAGAGAATTGGTAACTTGAATGTGTAATTTTTGGAACCTGTCTAAAAACCAAATACCCCTGCAAACAGATACAGCCCACCCTATTCTATTTAAATATTTTGCTGTTTTATTTTATAGAAATTATTTTGCTGAATTCACAAATAGAATTTGATTTAAGAAGAACTTTTTGTCCTGTGGTGTGTTTTTGGTTTTTTGGTTACTTTTTTTGTCCTGTTATTTATTTTTTTAAGGACTACATATTAAAATTCTGTGCATGGCATGCCTAGGCATGACACTGAATTCAGAATTTCAGTCACATTGAGTTTTTGCACAGAAAGATTTGACCTTTGACCCTTTACTAAAGATTTCGAGAAAGCAGGATGTTGACACTGTAAAAGTTTCCTAACATTATCAATCTTGTACTTTTTGTATGGTTTTTATATACATGTATATTTAATGAGCACAAGCTTGGTTGTATTTTTTACAATTCAGTTAATAGGAAAACGTGTTGTCAAAAGGCTGTAGTTGGAACTGAACGAAACAAAACTGAGCATTGCATTATTTTGTGATTAAAAGGGGCAGGTGTTTAAGATAAAGCATTGGGTATCTTATTTGCAATACTCTATAGCCAATCTGTGCTTCTAGGTTTTCTGTAATATTAGGAAGTGTTGACACCAGATAGGTTCTGTTTTTGTGTTGAGTATATTACATCAGAATTTTTGTTTTAAGTTTCAGCAAAAGTCATGGACAGTGTTTGTGATTCCAACTGATAGTTCCTTGACTACAAGCTTCCCCTGTTGTACAAGTTACCATTGTCGAATACACCATCTCGCTGTTAGAGGTGATTTACTTCCTGCTCCTTAACAAAAGATTGTAATAACTTGAAAACTTCAGTGACTTTCTAGATAAGAAAAACTTGCCATCTTAAAAGGCTGTGAATTTTTCCTCTTGGAGGGAGAAGCCCAACTTTGGTTGCTTGGCATTGACAAGCCTCCTGCCAGATGAGGACTTGTGAGCCATTTCCCCTCTGTTTTGACCAGGAGCAAAGGAAAGTGAGCAGTTATTTTTGTTTGTGCAAATTATTTTCTATATTTAACTTCTTAAGCAAGTATTAGTAATGTATAACTGGAAGTTTTAACATGCATGTAACTGTAAGAGCAGTGTAGTGATTTTGAGGTCTTTTTCCAAAGGTAAAATGGCACATTTTAAATTTCAAGTCTTTGAAGTGCCTAAAGATTGTTTAATTCTCCCTCAGCTGATGTTTTGAGCCATATATTTCCTACTTATGTTTGTTGCAGAATCACTAGTCTTCCTTTGAAAGAAACACCCTTAGAATGTAAATGGCATGATGAGAATCTGTTAAAGAGGGAAGATACTTGTAAAATGTGTGAATTGCGGGCTTTGACCTGTTGGAGCTAAGTATTTCAATGCACAACTTGGTAAAAACCATATTGCTGCTGTTTCTAAACCCTCCACCAACCAAATTTTCATGTTTAGCACTGTAGAGGCAGAGATAAGAACATAATCATATTTGGAGGTTCTTTCCTTTTGTGATTTTTTTTCTCTCAGTGATAATTTCCAAGTTTTGTGTCTTTTAGCTCCTGTGTATACAAATTTAGAATTATTAAAATGTTTTCTATTTTTTTCATGATTAATTTTCATTAGTGGATGATGAACTGAAGTCTTTAATCAAACCTAGTATTGGTTTAACTATGAGGAGCCCTTTTTATTTGAACCACATTTGTAAATGAAAGCACCAGCCTGTGAATATTCAGATGAGTAGTCCTCCGTTTTTTAGTATTTTTCCAGCTTATGTACAGTCATGAGCTATTTTACTTAACCGAATTTTCTGCTTGCTTTGGTGGGTATATCCTATCTTCTTTGGAATAATAACTGGTTAAGAAAACTGCCTTTTCACTTTAAATGCCTGGGTCAGGTCTCATCTGAAGGTACTGTCCCTACTGGAAAGCAACACTTGCCTCCCCACAGCGTTTCCAAGAACAAAACCATTCAGTGCTGATTGCGTGGCAGGGCTTGGCTAGAACTGGCCCTACACCTACAGGAGTGTTTAGTATTTGAAACTAATGTTTTGGGAGTGATAATCACTACAGAAGTGCTAAATGTGTCAAGAACTCGCTGCCAATTGATTGTATTTATAACAGTTACTTTGTTTGCAGAAGTGTAGCACTTTTCCTCCAAATTTAAATCAGAAAAGAGGGGGAAAGTGTGCCATACTTTAAAGTTGCGGATGAGCAGAAGTTTTACTTTGAAATTGAGATTTCCAAAAGGAAACTTACCACCCAGTTCACACAGTTAGCCTTGTCCCAGCCAGCAGGCTCATGGGAAGATTGTCCACAGTTTCTCAGATGTAGCACATACACATAAAATAACTTTATAAATTACAGTATGCGTTCCTCTTGTTTATTAAAAATATTTTCTAGACAGAAGGTAAAGTAAGGGTGATGCCTCTGAAGGAAACAAAGGGAAATACTTTACAAGGGGTTGAACTCTGAACTCGGCCATCATTTTGTAGGTCCAGAGTATATTCACACTGAAGCAGTTCTGAAATTGAGTTGTGGTCTAATTGCTGACTTATTCTACAACCAAGACTTGACAGTTTGGTGTCTCAATCTGAAATAAAGCAAGTCACATGTTTTGAGGAAGTCAGAACTGAAAATCCAGTTAATTCTCTCTCACGTTCCATCCGCTGTTTTTTAGTACCTGAAAAATAACATGTTCTAAGGAAACACGACCTGGGCTACCTCAGGGATTACTGCTTAAGAAATCGCAGATTTTCATCAGATGTAATTTTGCTGATGTACTTTTTAAGAAGACTTTTTCTGCAGCTTGGAAAATAACGCAGTTGGATTAGACCATTTGAACTTTTTTTTTTTTAAGATTTATTTTTATGAAAGAGGAAGAGACAGATCTTCCATCTGCTGAGCTATGCCGAAGCCAGAAGCCTGGGACTCCAACTTGGGCTCCTACATGGGTGCAGGGGCCGAAGCACTTGGCCCATCTTCCACTGCTTTCCCATGTGCATTAGCAGGGAGCTGGCTGGGAAATGAAGCAGCTCCCTGTATGGGATGCTGTTGTCACAGGTGGTGGCTTAACCTGTTAGGCCACAATGCTGGCCCCTTGAATTTGGATTTTAAGTACAGATTGAGTATCCCTTAGCTGAAATGCTTGGGACCAAACTAAGGTATCTTGGGGATGGGACCAGAGTCCAAACCCAGAATTCCTTTTAAAGTCTTGTGTACATCTTCCATACGTAGCCTGAGGGTAACCGTACACAGTACTATAGTGCATCTGTGTTTTCACCGCAACCCCATCACGTGAAGTCAGGCGTGCAATTTTCCACTTGTGCCATTTTGTTGGCTAAAGAGGCTTCAGACGTGAGGGCTTTTCAGATTAGGATGTTCCGCATGTATTTTTAGCTATGTGAATACACCTAAAGTACAGGTGACACCAGTGTCTGAACTGCTTCATTGTAACTGGGTAATTTATAGAAAGGCAAAAAAAGAAACAGGGTTTTTTTTTTCCCCTAATCTGTTTCAATCTGTTATAAAAGTTGAGGTTCTAATAACATTTTCTTTAGCAGTGTAAAATCTCAAGAGATACTAGACCACATTTAAAGACATTTCCTCAATAAATCTTGGATCCATGTTAATTGTTTTTAAGGTACTGCATTTAAATGTACAAAATAGCAGAAGAGTACAATGGGAGTGCTTTCTGGCGTCACCTGAGAGAAAACTGGTCTGTGTTCCAGTAACGCTAGACAGGGCATCGTGCATTTTGGGGTGGCGTGCACAAGGTGCACCAACCACACTGCGAAGTCCGCAGCTTGCAGGGGCACTGCAGTAAAATCCCATAACCTTCTTAGAGCTGTACACGGTGTGTGTGTGTGTGTGTGTGTGTGTGTGCGCGCACACACACACGCTGGGATTATCTCAACACTATTTTTTCATTAGCTGAATTTAGAAATAACTCCTGGTTTTGTCATCCTAGCTGATGACAAGTTCCTGAAGAGAGCTCCATGAGCAGAACCTTCAAGGGGTGTTCAGACTCGATGAAGTGCCCTTTGTAAGTGTTCCTCCAGAGGTAGTTCTGTGTCTTGTGTTGTGGCCTCAGTTCTTACTCTTAAGACAGCAAGCACTCCCTGCATTGGATTATAGAGCACAGCAACCGGCCTCCCTCCCCAAAGATGACCTGGCTGGGGCCGCCTTGCAAGAGAGAGAAAACTGTAGTCATTAGAAAAGAAAAGCATTCGGACGGGTACTTTGGACATTATGGGTACTTTGGACATTGGAAGGTCTTCCCAAGGAGTCCTTTGAAGTAAATTGCTGGAGTGAGGAACAGAAATGGATTAAGGGTCTCCTTGGGCCTCTCAAATCCTGTCATTTGCCATTAAGTCTGGCATGTTCTCAGCTAATTCTTTCCCACGCTAATTACTAGAGCGTTGGGTGCCCCTGTGGAGTTCAGGTTTTGGTGGTGCTTTAGGTGGGATCAGAGAGAGGAGGCATTTGCTTCCTGATGATTTGAAATCACCTTCCATCTTGATCCACCTAGTGTGCCGAGGATAAGCTAGCTCTTCAGAATCCATTTTCCCAAAGTGTCTGTAGCTATATGTTTAGGATGTAGCCCTGACATGTCGCTTCGTGTAAATTAGCTTGCTATAGTGAGTGATTAGGGAGTCAACTTTTTCAGGCTGTATTTAAAATCTTAAGCCTAGGGGGCAGGTGTTTAGCCTAGCAGTTGAGACACCAGTGTCCCAAATGGGAGTACCTCGCTTCGATTTCCAGCTCCTACTCCTGCCTCCAGGTTCCTGCTAGCGCAGATTCTAGCAGGTAGTGTTGATGGCTCAGGTAGTTGGGTCCCTACCACCCAAAGTGGGAGACCTGGCTCAAGGCATTTCACTGCTTCTCAAATAACAATTAGAAATAAATTATAAATCACAGTCTTTAAATTATTAAATAAAACCAGAAGCCTAGGTAGTGATTGGTTAAATTTTATGTTAGTAACTTCTCTTATTAAAAATACCAATAAGTAATATTAGTGATTAGTTCTTAGTTATTTCGCCATCTGCTTTCAGAATGTCATCTTAAGCATTTCTTTTCTAAAGCATTTATTAAGAATCCTCTCTAGGGGCCAGTGCTGTGGTGTAGCAGGTAAAGCTGCCAGCATCCCATATGGGCACATATGGGTTCAAGTCCTGGCTGCTCCAGTTCTGATCCAGCTCACTGCTAATGCGCCTGGGGAAAGCAGTGGAAGATGGCCCAAGTACCTGGGCCCCTGCACCCACATGAGAGATCCGGAAGAAGTTCCTGGCTTTGAGGCCTGCGCCGCGGCTCACTAGGCTAATCCTCCGCCTAGCCCAGGTTCTAGTCCCGGTTGGGGCACCGGATTCTGTCCCGGTTGCCCCTCTTCCAGGCCAGCTCTCTGCTGTGGCCCGAGAGTGCAGTGGAGGATGGCCCAAGCCCTTGGGCCCTGCACCCCATGGGAGACCAGGAGAAGCACCTGGCTCCTGCCTTCAGATCAGCACGGTGCGCCGGCCGCAGCGCGCCAGCCGCGGCAGCCATTGGAGGGTGAACCAACGGCAAAGGAAGACCTTTCTCTCTGTCTCTCTCTCTCTCTCTCTAACTGTCCACTCTGACTGTAAAAAAAAAAAAAAAAAAAAAAAAAAAAAGTTCCTGGCTTTGGACTGGCCCAGCACTGGCCATTGCAGCTATTTGGGGAGTGAACTAGTGGATAAGATCGATCTCTCTCTCTCTCTCTCTCTCTCTCTCTCTCTAACTCTGCCTTTCAAATAAATAAATTTTTAAAAAATTTAAACAAAGTCCTTTCTAGAAAAATGGGCCTTATTAGATGCCCAGAAGGTAATGTTAAACATAATTAGAAAAACTGGGTGGGTGTTGCTGCACAACAGATTCAGCCACATGTGGGACACTGGCATCCCACGTGAGTGGCGGTCTGAGTCCCGGCTGCTTTGCACTTCCAATGCAGCTTCCTGCTAATGCACCTGGGAAGGCAGCCAGTGATGGCTCAAGTACTTGGGTCCCTGCCACCATGCGGGAGATCCGGATGGAGTTCCTGGCTCCTGACTGTGGCTTCGCCTAACCCTGGCTGTTGTAGCCATTTGATGGCTTGTCAGCAAGAGGACATATGTGCAGGGTAGTCTCTAGGGCATATAGTGTGGTGAGGACAAGCCCTCCATAATCCATTTTCACCTGTCACCCTCTCTCTGTCACTCTGCCTTTCAAATAACAAAATATAAACAACCCTTTCTTAAAAATTAGGAAGTCTGATTTAGTCAAAGACCATCTCATCACTGTACTAAAAATATGTGAAAGCGAAAGCTGTTTAAGTGGATTTTATGTTCCACGCTCTTAGGTTGTAGTTTGCTTTCTTCATTGCTGCAAGGTTGGAATTTCTTTTAAAGCAAAAACCAAAAATTAAGAGTTGCATGAAAATATTAAGCTTGCGCCGGCGCCGCGGCTCACTAGGCTAATCCTCCGCCTAGCGGCACCGGCACACTGGGTTCTAGTCCCGGTCGGGGCGCCGGATTCTGTCCTGGTTGCCCCTCTTCCAGGCCAGCTCTCTGCTGTGGCCAGGGAGTGCAGAGGAGGATGGCCCAGGTGCTTGGGCCCTGCACCCCATGGGAGACCAGGAAAAGCACTTGGCTCCTGGCTCCTGCCATCGGATCAGCGCGGTGCGCCGGCCGCAGCGCGCCGGCCGCGGCGGCCATTGGAGGGTGAACCAACGGCAAAGGAAGACCTTTCTCTCTGTCTCTCTCTCTCTCTCTCACTGTCCACTCTGCCTGTAAAAACAAAAAAAAAAAAAAAAAAAAAAAAAAAGAAAGAAAATATTAAGCTTGCCTTTCTAATAGTCACTAAAGTTTGGATTAGGGACTCACTAGGGGCCAGTGCTGTGGTGTAATAGGCTAAGCCTCCGCCTGCAGCGCCAGCATCCCATATGGACGTGGGTTTGAGTCCTGGCTGCTCCACTTCCGACCCAGCTCTCTGCTGTGGCCTGAGAAAGCAATAGAAGATGGCCCAAGTCCTTGGAGCCCTGCACCTGCATGGGAGACCTGGAAGAAGCTCCTGGCTTCCGATGGGCCCAGCTCCAGCTGTTGCAGCCATTTGGGGAAGGAACCAGCTTCCTCTCTGACTCTATTTCTCAAATAAGGGGGAGGAGGAACTCACTAGATAAGGCAGCTGGTGGGCTATTGTTTAGCACTTAATGCACACAGTATCAGAGCCTTAGAATAACCTTCTTAGCCTGGGGTCTGCAGGTCCCGCATCCCCCTGGGGAGAAGCCTTGGGCTACTCTTTTGGAAGGAGTGGACACTGCAAAAGAGTGTAGCTTAGAAAACCCTTAGCACGCGTGATAAAACAGAAACGGCTACGGGCTGGGCTGTCCCTCTCATTCCGTGTTTTTGAATCCAGAAATCAGCGCCAAGCCACCAAGAACAGCACTTGCCTTTTCAGGTGTTCTTACGCAGCGATAATTTGTCAGTATGCGATCCGCAGGTCGCTTTTTAATTGCCTTCTAGTGCCAGGCCCCAAGTGTGATGGGCAATCATCATTACCGAATCAGCCTGAGGCTGCGAAGAAGGAGCAATCGGTTATAAATCATGAGCGAGCTGGTTCAACGCTGGAATGCGCACCGTGACTGCTTTTGTACAGTCAAGAAGCAGCGGACAATGCAAGGCTAGAACCAAGAAGACATACATAATAGACATGCATACACCCGAACCGCTAAGAACTCAAATTGGGCATTGGGGTCGGTTTACAGGGTTGTTCCAACTTGGCCTTCTAAGGTTTGCTAGCAGGCGGGGCGGGGCGGGGCGGGGCGGGGAGGGGGGCAGCAAGGTGTGTTCTTGTATGCTTCTGGATGTACAAAATACAGCGCCCTGAGAGGACACATTGCCCCATAGTTTAGATCTCTGTGGTGCATGTAGGGGGCGCTGCCGTTTGATTTACAACCGCAATAAGCCTTTTGCTTTCTCATAGCTCTGCTCGTGAGCCTCATCTGCAACAGAAGTGCATTGCGAAATGAGCCTGCCACGTTTCCCGTGGCGCAGAGCCTTCTTGCAGCCACTGCTGGGAAGGAGAAGGAAAAGTGCCAGTGTGCTCTCTCTGGAAAACCCAAGTCCCACGAGAAACCGGAAAGCACAACACGTGTCTTCAAGAGACAGCAGGACGCGTCCGGACCAGCACCGATCCGGCCAGCTCCCTCAGCAGCTCTAAGTGTGGCTGTCACAGGCCCCAAGGGACAACCCAAGCTGCTCCAAGGCCTGTTTGTTTGCCCCCTGGAGAAACTAAAAAGCTGCGTTATTCATATTAAACCCTACCGACTCTCACCTCCCCGGCAGCTTCCGGAAATGGGCTCAATTGCGCAGATTGGGAGCCGGAGCTCCAGTCTTCCGGGCTGGGATTGCTCTCATTTGCATTTCAAAAAACACCAACCCCCGTTAAAGGGAGCTTTCTCGGAGGTCAGCGTTCCTGGAACCAGCACTGAGGAGTGATTCACTTGGGGGGTGGGGGCGGGGAGCGACGGGGAACAAAGCCGCTGCAGACAGGAACGCTGCAGCCGCCGCCGCCGCCGCCGCCGCAGCCCGGGAGCTGCCAGTATGAGGTCCTGCCCTCACCCCGCCACGTTAGAGGTGGTCCCAGCCTCCCCCCACCCCAAGGAAAGCACCCCCAGGAGGATCCTCTCGGCCTGGCGCCAACAGCGCCACGCAGTCTGATACCGTGGGTAAGAAAGCCTTGGGAGGCATTTCACCTATGCGACGCCCGGGAAGCCCTTTGTCCGGGAGAAGGAGGTTGGGGGGAGGAAGGGCAGGAAGACTTGGGCCCCATTCCCTTAAAAGCCCCAGTCTGAATGCACACAGTGCTCCCAATTCCTCCCCGAGCTGCCCCCCTCCCCGGACTGCCACGCCAGATGTATTCTCTCCGTTAAACCACGTAGCCGTGGGCGCTGGCTCTCAGATCCGTCTGCAGAGTGCCCACCGCTCTGACGGGTGCCCCACCCCATTACACCTTGCTACCTTGTTTACTAATCTCAAAGTCCTTAAAAAAAAAAAAAGATTTATTTATGTATTTGAAAGAGTTACAGAGAGAGATCTTCCACCCACTGGTTCACCCCCAAGATGGGCTCAAGGGCAAAGGCTAAAACCTGGTGGGTGCAGGGGCCCTAGTACTTGGGCCATTCCCCGCTGCTTTCCCAGGCACATTAGCAGGGAGCTGGATTAGAAGTGGAGCAGCCGGCATCAAAGATGGCGGCTTTGCCCACTATGCCACAACTCTGGCTGCTGAAATTCTTTTTCTTAAAGGAAGACAAGAACCTCTATTCCAGCCATCTTTGTAACACACTCATATGAGGGAATTTTGAGAAGTTAATGGAAAGTGGGATTGAAAAATTAGCTTATTTTGGTGCAAAAAGTTTTGAAATCCATGCATGGTTTTTTCATAGTAAATATTTCCCACGAATTAAAAAAAAGGTTTATTTTGGTGCAAAAAAAGCCTTTTTGAAATGCACAGCCAGCTTGCTCACCACAGGTTTCCCAGGACCTTCTTTCTAGGCAAAGATGTCCAGGCTCAAAGAAACCAGCGGTGCTCCCCCAGGAGCGGCCGTGGGCTCCCGGTTTAGGGACACTTTCCCCACGGACGGCCGTGGGCTTCGGCAGGGCTGCCTCCCTCCTTTGCGTGCACCAGATTTCTGGTCATCTGGTTTTTCCAGCTGCGGCGGGAGCCCGAGGGGCAAGAACAGGCTGGTTTGGGTTCTCATCAGTTTTCCCTTGTAGAAAAGGAAAGGCCTGAGCCCCTCGCGAGCAGGGAGCTTTGCTTCTGCCCAGCCCAGCTCCTGGGACAGCAGCTCGGCACAAGGGCTGACAAATGAAATACCCTTTCCGCCCTCTGTTCCAGGTGCAGCAGTGTGCCTCTGCTGATTGCAAACCTGCTTCAGCGAGAAGCTACGTCCAGACATTAGCAAAAAAGCATGAGGGGGTGCCCGGCGCCGCGGCTCAACAGGCTAATCCTCCACCTTGCGGCGCCGGCACACCGGGTTCTAGTCCCGGTCGGGGCGCCGGATTCTGTCCCGGTTGCCCCTCTTCCAGGCCAGCTCTCTGCTGTGGCCCGGGAGTGCAGTGGAGGATGGCCCAAGTGCTTGGGCCCTGCACCCCATGGGAGACCAGGAGAAGCACCTGGCTCCTGCCTTCGGATCAGCGCGGTGCGCCGGCCGCAGCGCGCTGGCCGCGGCGGCCATTGGAGGGTGAACCAACGGCAAAGGAAGACCTTTCTCTCTGTCTCTCTGTCTCTCTCACTGTCCATTCTGCCTGTCAAAAAAAAAAAAAAAAAAAAAAAGCATGAGGGGAGGAGCAGCCAAAAGCGATTTCCATCTCAGGAGGAAACACAGCTGCCTTTATTTTTTCCCAACATGCTTTGGTGTCTCCCCATTTGCTTTAGAGCAACACACCGAGCGGGGTACCCCAGTGCTGCTGATGCGGCTCTCTTAAAAAAAAAACAATTATCTATGTATTTAGTTTTATTTTATTTGAAAGGTAGAGAGAGAGACAGAGACATCTTCCATCTGCTGTTTCAGCCCTCAAATGCCTACAATAGCCAGGAGTCTAGAACTCCATCCGGGTCTCTCACATGGGTGGCAGGAGCCCAAGCACTTGAGGATGCGCCTTAGCATTAGATGTGGAGCCGGGACTCAGAGCCAGGCACTCTGCTACGTCATGTGGGCATCCCAAGTGTCTTTAACCCCTGTGCCAAACACTTGCCCCCATCGCTCCTTGTTGAAGAAAGTTGGGGGGGGGGGAGCTGTCACAGTTTTGTGGCTGTATTTTTGTGTTTCAGCTTTGCCTTGTTGCCAAGAGTAGCTATAAGAATCTTCTGTAAGGGCCAGCGCTGTGGTGCAGCAGGTAAGCCCTGGCCTGCAGAACCTGCATCCCATAGGGACCCCATTCAGGTCCTGATACTCTGCTTCCAATCCAGCTCCCTGCTAATGCACCTGGGAAAGCAGTGGAAGGAGTCCCGGATGAAGCTCCCAGCTCCTGGCTTTGGCCTGGCCCAGCCCTGGCCTTTGTGCCTATTTAAGGAGTGAACCAATGGATGGAAGATCTCTGTCTCTGTGTCTCCCTCTCTCTCTCTGTAACTCTGCCTTTCAAATAAGCATATAAATTAAAAAAAAAAAAAAAAAACACTCTGGGGCTGACGCTGTGGTGTAGCAGGTAAAGCTGCCGCCCGCAGTGCCGGCGTCCCATATGGGCGCTCCGCTTCCAGTCCAGCTCTCTGCTGAGGCCTGGGAAAGCAGTAGAAGATGGCCCAAGTCTTTGGGCCCCTGCACCCACATGGGAGACCCGGAGGAAGCTCCTGGCTCCTGACTTCGGATCGGCACAGCTTCGGCCGTTGCGGCCAACTGGGGAGTGAATCAGCGGATTCTCTCTCTTTCTGCCTCTCCTTCTCTCTGTGTAACTCTGACCTTCAAATAAATAAATAAATCTTAAAAAAAAAAAAAAAAAAACCTTCTGTAACATGGGCCTACCTAGTTTACCAAACGATACTTTGTAATGCTTGCTTGGAGGATGATTCTCGTGGGTACCCAATGATGGTTAGCTTTGTTTTTAGTTTGCTTTGGGAAATTTCAGTGGGGATTATTTTAGGCTATTTTTTTTTTTTTTTTTTGACAGGCAGAGTGGACAGTGAGAGAGAGAGAGACAGAGAGAAAGGTCTTCCTTTTGCCGTTGGTTCACCCTCCAATGGCCGCCGCGGTTGGCGCGCTGCGGCCGGCGCACCGCGCTGATCCGATGGCAGGAGCCAGGAGCCAGGTGCTTTTCCTGGTCTCCCATGGGGTGCAGGGCCCAAGCACCCGGGCCATCCTCCACTGCACTCCCTGGCCACAGCAGAGGGCTGGCCTGGAAGAGGGGCAACCGGGACAGAATCCGGAGCCCCTACCGGGACTAGAACCCGGTGTGCCGGCGCCGCTAGGCGGAGGATTAGCCTAGTGAGCCGCGGCGCCGGCCTTATTTTAGGCTATTGACATGCAAAGTAATATCACAGGATAATTATTTTGTCTTTTCTATAGAGTAGGACTACACAAAAAGATTGGATTATTTAGTTCTCAGCAAACAGTTGGAGAGTCCTAATTGTCATAACTCATGAGATAGGTGAACTATCAAGAAATTTCAGCTCAAAGAGCTTACACAACTCACCTGAGGCTGCTCCGCAGAAAGAGAGAAAAGCAGGAAATTGTTTTCTTTGTATTAAACTGCTGGTCCAAATGGGCGTCTAGCGCAGCGGTTAAGATGCACACGTTCATGCACACGTAGCACAGTGCATCAAGCTGCAGCTCGTGACGCTGACATCCCCATGGTCGCCGGTTCGAATCCCGGCTGCTCCATTTACGATCCAGCTCCCTGCTAATGTGCCTGGAAAAGCAGTGGAAGATGGCCCAAGTGCTTGGGTTCCTCTCACCCACGTGGGAGACCCAGATGGAGCTCCCGCTCCTGGCTTCAGCCTGGCCCAGCGCCTGCCATTGTGGCCACTTGGGGAATGAACAAGTGGATGGAAGACTCTCTCTCTCTCTGCCTCTGCCTCTCTCTCTGCTACTCTGCCTTTCAAATAAATAAATCTTTAATAAAAAAAAGGATTTTTTTTTCAATAATGAAGAGTCTTGCGAGCGTGGCTTTCTCTGGAGCCTGCGGCGCTGTTGATCTCGAGTTACTAGAGACCTTGTGAGCTACGTAAGCTCTACTTCTCTTATTGCGGCTGTCCTGCTTTGGTTTCAGTTCAGAAGGCAGAAGCAAAAAGATCACCTATTTAAAAGAATACAACCTGGCTCCAAACCCATTCACTCATATGAACTAGCAACGATAACAACCTTAAACCTTCAGCTCCATGTATTTCCTTAGTTAATTTTGGAAGATAGAGGAACCTTTTTCTGGGCAAGAAATATCTTCAATATTTTCTCCTCTGGGTATGTAGGTGCCCTGCAGGGGTAAAAGTGCCTGAAAAATAGTGTCCACAGGACTGGGGACAGCCAACAGCCTGGGAGAACCCTATATTGTTGTCTCTGCAACTGCAGATGGCCACAACGGCCAGAGCTGGGCCGATCCAAAGCCAGGAGCCAGGAGCTTCTTCTGGGTCTCCCACGTGGGTGCAGGGGCCCAAGGACTTGGGCCATCTGCTGCTGCTTTCCCAGGCCATAGCAGAGAGCTGCATTGGAAGTAGAGCAGCCAGGATTTGAACCGGCACCCATATGGGATGCCGGCACTGTAGCTGACGGCCTCACCTGCTATGCCAGAGTGCCGGCCTCCCTCCTGTTTGCTTAATTTGACCAGTAGTTTTATTTTATTTTACTTATCTGAGAGGCAGAGAAACAGACAGGGAGAGACAGAGAGAGAGTGAGAACCCCCATCCACTCCTTCCCTCCCCAAATGCTGCGACCATGGCTGGGGCTGGGCTGGGCTGGGCCTGAAGCCAGGAGCTGGGCACTCAGGCCAGGTCTCCCACATGAGTGGCAGGAACCCACCTACTTGAGCCATCACTGATGTCACCCAGAGTCTGTGTTGGCAGGAAGTGGGGTCAGGAGCCAGGGCTGGGTATTGAACCTGGTACTTTAATGTGGGATGTGGGCATCTTTAAGAAAACAACAATAACAACAACATGTGGGCATTTTTAAAACAAACACAACAATGACAAGAAGACAGAGCTACAGGGGCTGGTGTTGTGACATAGCAGGTAAAGCTGCCGCCTGCAGTGCCAGCATCCCATATGGACGCCGGTTCTAGTCCCAGCTGCTCCTCTTCCAGTCCAGCTCTCTGCTTGTGGCCTGGGAAAGCAGTAGAGGATGGCCCAAGTCCTTGGGCCCCTGTGCCTGCACTGGAGACCCGGATGGAGTTCCAGGCTTCATTGCAGGCATTTGGAGAGGGAACCAGCGGATGGAGGCTTTCTCCTTGCCTATCTCTTGTCTCTGCTTTAAAAAAACAAACAAACAAACAAACAAACAGGAAAACACCTTTCTGATAACACCTAAGGCACTTGTTTTTTATAATGCTTTTCTTAAAAGCCTCCAAAATGAACCATTCCAGTAGGTTCACTCTGGGCTGCGCTTCCTTAAGGACCTCTTAGGAAGCCCCGACTACGTGGGGGACAGCAGCTGTGCTGAGTGCTGCCCTTGACCACTAACCTTTATTTTATTTACTTATTTATTTACTTATTTATTTGAGAGGCAACATTGGGGGGGGAGAGACAGAGAGAGAGGTCTTCAGTCCTCTGGTTCACTCCCCAGATGGCCACAGGGGCCAGAGCTGCGCCAGCCAGGAGCCAGGAGGCACAGCGCCAGCCCCAGTTGCTAAGCTTTAGAAATCCCCCGAGTTCTGGCTGAGAGGTGCACTCTGGGATGCACTAATAAGCCACAGAATCCTGACTCAAGCCATGTGCTGATCACAGGAGAGACGAAACTGGCCATGAGTGGTTTGGGGGCAGTTCTGTGGATCTGTGCCCTGTAGCCTGTCAACAAACTGTAGGGTAAAATAATAATAATAATGAGAAAGTGGCCTGAACGTGATAAAGTCTCGGCTCTGCCGGAGATGAACATTTGAGTAGCTGGCAGGCAGCGCTGACTCTTGGCAGCATAAATCTACCTGACTGCACAGCCTACCCTGCGAGAAAACACATTTCCTCGCCACGGGAGTCGAAGCTGTTCTCATTGGGAATGAAAATGAATGCAGCCCTAGGCATCATGCCCCGCCCCCCACCCCTGCAAACTGGCTTTTGGTGGTGGCTCACCACTGATGATAGAGATTTCTAGAAGCTGCGAGACGTTGTGATTGGAACAGTAAGATTCCGAATTAGCCAACGACCTCATGAATGCCTGATGAAGAGAACCAGAAAGAGAAGCGGGGTAACCAGATGGCAATGCTCCAGGGGCCCTGTGGGGGGCACTCTGGAGGCGGACCCCAAACACGGGGCTGCTCCGCAGACTTCACAATCCTGGCAGATTTTGTCTGGCCAAAATGACACAGAATGAGAGAGATCCTAACACTCAGCTGGTTCCATTTAAAAGACTATCCCGAAGCAAGCATTTCGCCTAGCGGTTAATGTAAGGTGTCTGGCGCGTAACAAATCTTCCCAGGCAGACGAATCAATTAATTGACAGGCTTTTATTGGGGTTCCGCTCCCGGGCGAGGTTCCCCGGTCCCAACAGAGTGGGGGCCGGAGAAGTCGCGAGTCAGAGATTGGGAGAGCTCCTTTTATAGATTCAGGGCATGGGGGTTAAAGGTTGAGGCAGGTCTGATCCTCATTGGTTGACCTTTAGGCACCTGCGGGGACCTTGACAAGGACTTTTTTCCCCGGAAGTAGGCCTCTCCATTCCCGGAAGTGTAGGCCTTCCTTCCATGCGGATCCCAAAGCTACCATCCCGACCTTTTGATGATAGAAAGGGGGCGACGATGAGTCTCTCTGGCTACTTCCTGCTGACTGGGGACGTCATCTACAAGGGCCCGCTGGGGTATCTTGGGGCTCCGCAGGGACAGGCATGTATGGATGGAGAAGCACCTCGTTGACTGCCTGGTTGCTGAAGGCCTTGGTTCATTCCATTATCACCTGCCGTAAACACTTAAACAGACACTGGAGTATACAAGGCAGGGTGAGAATAGCAACCAGTGATCCTAAGAGTGGCATTGACCAGGTAATGAAAGGATTTCATAGAGGAGAGGAAATGAGGGGGGTCTCTGGACCCTTGTGAGGATGGTTTGATGGATGTGGTTTAAATCTGATCCCAGCCAAGACTGGGAGAAAGGCCACTCAACTTTTGCAGGTAGAGGGGTTTGTCTGTAGAGAAATACAACATTAAGTGGAGGAGAGGACCATCAGTACACACAGGTTGGGAGTAGAGTCCACTAAGTTTTCTGATTGAGAGGCAAATAGAACCTGACAGAAGGGGCTTGATCATAATCTGGTGGGCTTTAGGCCTTGTAAGTTAAGAGGCCCAGACCTATCTCTTCACATGGGGTACATCCTAAGGGAGATGTGAGCCTCCTTGGGGAAGGCACCCTGTTGACTTCCATTACCCAGCTGGCCTGGGAGGAGAGCTGGCCAGGTAAAGGCGGGTGGCATCTCTAACAGGAAATCTACAGCTCTGCCTGCAGTGTTGCTGACCCTACTTGGCCGTCCCCTCAGCTGCGGTGGTCACCTTGGAAGCTGGGCTGAGTGAAGGGCTTTTCAGCTTAGAGCCAATAAGATCCGTGGCTCTGACCTGGGCATCCTTCGACTCCAGGGCAGTCCCATTTCCAGTGATGCAACTCTTGGCTGGCAGAGCTGCCAGGGCTCTTCACAAGCTGACTTCTGCTGAAGCCCAGGCTTACCACCTTGAAAGCCACTGCAGTGGACTGGCCTGTTGGGCCTCCTTGAGGGCAAATCACTATATAGAACAGCCATTAATAGGTCTGCCACCTATCTTTCCATTTCTAATGCTGGGCTTTCTCTTCCTCCTGGTTTTTGTTAAAGCAGACCAGAGGATGCAAGTCAGGGGGTGCCAGTCCCAGATCACTTACTGACAATAGTAATAGCAAATGAAAACTTAGAAAGCACTTTCAATCATTAGATAACAAACATAGCAGTGTCAATACTAGCTTTTTAAACTCTTTAACTGTTTTTTAATTTACCAATTGATTCGAATTACTTTCTGCTCTTCGTAACCTCAGCTAACCATACTTTCTCTCAGTTGGAACCTATAATACATTATTGGCTTCATCTGTTTATAGCCCGCATCCTCCATCCAAGTACCTGGGTCTGATTTCCGCCTCAGGCTCCAGCTCCTGATGCGAGTTTCCTGCTAACGCACACCCTGGGAAGCAGGCAGCAGTGACTCCCACATGGGAGACCTAGATTCGCTCCTCTTCTTTGCTTCATTACATAGCTCGATCTGTCTGTGGACACTTGGACTGTTCCTGCCTTTTGGCGATTGTGTCTGGAGGCACGTGGATCTTTGTATCTGTGTCTTGTCCTTAGCTGCAGCCCCACTGGGTCCAGTGCCCTCTGCTAGTGCTGGACTGACAGCAGGTGCTCCACACCTGCACCCCTCCCCCACCCTTGCCCAGGGAACCCTGGTCTGGTTCGGGCGCCCAGATTCAACAGGTGTTAGAGCAAACACACGGAAGGTCCGCTCACTGTGTTTGCCCTCAGGGCCAGGCCTTTAGAACTCAGATGCTAGAGAGGCTGGCGTGGTGGCACAGCAGGTTAAGCTGCTGCCTGCGATGCCGGTGTCCCATATCAGAGCACTGGTTCAAGTGTGGCTGCTCTGCTTCTGATCCAATCCCTGCTAGCGCACCTGGGAAGGCAGCAGTTGACGGCCAGAGTACTTGGGTTCCTGCCACCCATGTGAGTGACCCAGATAGAGTCCTGGCTTCTGGCCCATGCTTGGGCCAGGCCTGGCTATTACGGGCATTTGCCGAGTGAACCAGAAGATAGAAGACCTCTCTCTCTCCCCCTCTCTCTCTGTCTCCCTCTCTCTGTCACTCTGCCCTTCAAATAAATGAACCTTTTTAAAACAAAACAAGCAAAAAACTAATTTTTAACTTTAAAGTCCATTTTCCACGAACTTTTTGAGACCGCCTTATGTGCTGAAGTCACACACGACAGGCCACATATGGGGTGAATGAATTTCCCTAAGCTCAAAACAGGCCAGTGCACAAAGACTGAGCGCGGGGTAGTGGTTGCTGGGGCTGCGAGAGGGTGGGAGGTTTCCTTCTGGGGAAGCGAGAACATTCTGGAAACTGGAAGGGGTGCACAACCTGGCGCCTGTACCGACTGCTACTGAACCACACACTCCAAAGTGGTGACAAGGGTATGGTGTGTATGTTTTATCTCAATAAACATTTTAAAGGGTTAAAGTGGTTCCTTGTATATTGTATGTATTTTACCACACACGCATACGCACGCACACACGACGCTCCCTCTGAGCCACGCCCTCTGCCTGGCACACTCTCCTTCCTGCCACCTATTCACTGCTGCCAGTAGCTGTTTCAACTGAGCCCTGGCCTGGATCCCCAAGGAACTGCTAGAAGCAGCTGCCACACAGCCTGGCCCACCTGCACCGGGCGGCGGCCAACGGCCATTGTTGCCCGTGATTTTCTAACCTAAATCCTTTGCTTCTGCCTCCTCACCCCACCCCTCTACCCAGAGGCAGGGCACGGGGAGCCGGGTCAGTCCCGCCCCTGAGCTCCTAGCGCCCGCTGCCCACTCCCCCGGAGTTAAGGCAGCCATCCTCGGAGGGGAACCCATAGCAGGGCACGCCCCCTCCCTGGAGTTGGCCTGACCCCACATGGGGACCATTTAGACCCCATCGGCTCCTGCCCCAGCAGCACAGGCCTCTGGCAGAAACAGCCAGAGGGCGGCAGCTGGCTCAGGCCCGCCTGGTGGCCTGGGTGATGCGTGTACCCACCTGGTTGCAAACACCCCTGGTCATATACTGACCTCTCCCGTCCCAGTCACCCCAAATCGAGAGCACAGTGTGGCCGTGAGTTGGATGCTTCAGGAGCGCGAGCGGAGGCCTCGGGGCATGGAGGAGCCCCCCTCCCGCCCCCCGCAGGAACCTCCCCAGCAGCCAAGGCCTTCAGATCCCCACAGCCAGCGTGCCACTGTGCGAATGTCAATGGCATGCCAAGTGCACCGGCACCCCGCAACCCACGGCTGTGCGGCCGCGAGCTCTCGCCTGCTTTCCTCTGGGGCCTGGTCCCACAGCCAACAGGACCTTTGTCCAGGGCTATCGCGGTAACGAAAACGCGCGCGCGCGCGAACCTGGACTGAGCCAGGAAGCCAGGCGCGCTCTCGGCAGCCCCGCCCCAGCACGCGCAGCCTTTCCAAACCGAATGGGATCTGTGCACGGCCAAGGCCGCTGGACGGATTTCCTGGTGGCATCGTCGTCCCGACTGGAGCACGACGGCACCAAGCACTGAAAGTCCCCGCCGGCGAGGCCAACAGCGACGCCCCCGAAGTCCCTGTTGACAACCAAGCCCACGCGACCGCCCCCGCTTCGGAGTTGCCGCCGGGTCGCCTAGGACGAGGACGTGGCGCCCTCTAGAGGCCGCGGGCTCACACGGCCCCAGAGAAGCTGGACGGATGGAAGAGGTTAAGAGATTCGCTCAGGGCCACCGGGAATCCAGGCTCAGGTGGCGACTCGGGTCCCAGCTCTTTGTACTCGGCCCTTTGATACTCTGCTGCGCTTTGTTACTTTTAAAAGGAAAGCAACCAACACATCCCTCGCTGTTCATTCATACACAGACATGAAGAAGCTGAATTAAGCATCAGTGCCCCCGCGTTGGCAAACAAGAACTGTTTGTGACTGGTGATCGGTTACAGTTGCTGTCTCTTCCCACTGTAACTCTCTGTCACATTCCCTGGGGGCGGAGGTCATGGCGCATTAGAGAGACAGGGACATTGGCACCTGGCAAAAGACAAGCCCGGTGGGGGACACGTTTAGGGTGACTTTAGCGCGACATGGTTTGCATGTATAGTTCTTACTGGCCATCCTGGGGTGGGAATGACTTCCAGGAATAACCCGAGTGCCCAGCTGGCGTTATGACACTGAGCACTACAGCAGCTGGGACGTGGGCGCAGCCGCAGAAGCAAGGTTTGAAATGTACAGAGCCAGGAGCTCGTCTGTGCAGGGAGCTTCCACTTAGCGAATGCAGAAGCAGGTCAGAACACCAAAAGGGAAGCTGTTGCAGTGCAGTGCTTGCGATTCCCGCGTCCCACAGCACAGTTACTGGGTTCCAGTCCAGCGCTGCTCGCCCTCCCATTAGCTTCTGGCTAATGCCGACCCTGGGAGGCGGCAGGTGATGGCTCAAGTGCTTGGCCCCCGTCACTCATGTGAGAGACCCGAATAGATTTCCTGGCTCCTGGCTTCGGCCTGGCCCAGCCCTGGCTGTTTCAGACTTTTAGGAATGAACCAACAGATGGGAGACCTCTGTCTGTATCTCTTTCCCTCTTTGTCTCTCTTTCAAAAAAAACCCAAAAAAACAAAAAACTAAAATAATCAATAATGCAGTAGCTATAATTGTAAACTTATTATGTAGTAAAATTACCTTTTCAAATATTTCTTTTATAAAAAAGATTTATTTTTATTATTTGAAAGAGTTACAGAGAGAGGTTGAGACAGAGAGAGAGGTCTTCCATCTGCTGGTTCACTTCCCAGTTGGCCACAGCAGCCGGAGCTGTGCCGATCCGAAGCCAGGAGCCAGGAGCTTCTTCCAGGTCTCCCACGTGGGTGCAGGGGCCCAAGGACTTGGGCCATCTTCTACTGCTTTCCCAGGCCACAGCAGAGAGCTGGATCGGAAGAGGAGCAGCTGGGACTCAAACTGGCGCTCCTATGGGATGCCAGCACTGCAGGCAGGGGCTTAAACCAGCTGTGCCACAGCGCCGGCCCCTTCAGATATTTCTACAGGTAACCAGTGGAAACTACTCTTTTTTTTTTTTTTTTTTTTTTTTTTTTTTAAGATGTATTTATTTCTTTGAAAGTCAGTGACAGAGAGACAGGAGACCTTCCTTCTACTGGTTCACTCCCTAAATGCCCACTACAGCCAGAGCTGGGCCGGGAGCCAGGCACTCCATCCAGGTCTCCCACATGGGTGGCAGGAGCCCAACTACTTGAGCCATCCCCTGCTCCTCCCAGGTGCATCAGCAGGTAGCTGCATCCTAAGTGCAGAGGAGCCGGGACTCAAACCAGGCACTCAGATATGGGACGCAGGCCATCCCAGGCGGCGGCTTAACCGGCTGCACCACACCAGCCCCGTCCTTTTCTTTTTTTTTTTTTTTTAAGGGACTAGTTTTAAATTTTTGTTTATTTGAAAGGCAGTCAGAGAAAGACAGAAAAAGGCCGGCGCCGTGGCTCAACAGGCTAATCCTCCGCTTAGCGGCGCCGGCACACCGGGTTCTAGTCCCGGTTGGGGCGCCGGATTCTGTCCCGGTTGCCCCTCTTCCAGGCCAGCTCTCTGCTATGGCCAGGGAGTGCAGTGGAGGATGGCCCAGGTGCTTGGGCCCTGCACCCCACGGGAGACCAGGAAAAGCACCTGGATCCTGGCTCCTGCCATCAGATCAGCCCGGTGCGCCCGGCTGCAGCGGCGGCCATTGGAGGGTGAACCAACGGCAAAAGGAAGACCTTTCTCTCTCTGTCTCTCTCTCTCACTGTCCACTCTGCCTGTCAAAAAAAAAAAAAAAAAAAAAAAAAAAAAAAAAAGAAAGACAGAAAAAGACAGAGAGCTTCCAGCCACTGCTTCATTTCCCCCAAATGCCCACAATAGCTAGGCTGGGCCAGACCCAACCCAGCAGGCTGGAACTCAGTTCAGGCCCCTGGGTGGCTGACAAGAGACCCCAGTACTGGAGCTGCCACCTGCTGCCTCAGCGGGTGCCTATCAGGAGGAAGCCGGAATCAGAAGCAGCCCAGACTTGAACCCAGGCACTCCAGTGTCGGATGCTGGCACCCTGAGCGGTGTTCTCTCTCTCTTTTTTTTTTAATTAATTAATTAATTAATTTTTTAATTTTTTTGATAGGCAGAGTGGACAGTGAGAGAGAGAGAGAGAGAGAAAGGTCTTCCTTTGCCATTGGTTCACCCTCCAATGGCTGCCTCGGCCGGTGCGCCGCGCTGATCTGATGGCAGGAGCCAGGTGCTTCTCCTGGTCTCCCATGGGGTGCAGGGCCCAAGCACTTGGGCCACCCTCCACTGCGCTCCCTGGCCACAGCAGAGAGCTGGCCTGGAAGAGGGCAACCGGGACAGAATCCGGCGCCCCGACCGGGACTAGAACCCGGTGTGCCGGCGCTGCAAGGCGGAGGATTAGCCTAGTGAGCTGCAGCGCCGGCCGGAGCGGTGTTCTCTTAACGTGGGTCCCTGCAGAAACTTCTCTGACCGTGAGAAGTCATTTGGAAGAATGTTTGTTTGTTTGTTTTTTGTTTTTTGTTTTTTTTTTTTAATCCTACCGAAAGAGGAAGAAAGGTAAAATACAGGTTCTTGGATTATTTAATAATCTACTTGATAAAAGAACTTCAATGTATGGAGCCAGCAGGGGGAAAAACTGATTTCCCCAGTCCCTTGGGTTCCTTTAGTGTCACTCCCAGAGAAATAGCAGGGGCCGTCACTTCCCCACTGTCTCAGCCAGAAGGGGCTGTTTTCTTCCTTGTTAGTCTTTCGGGTATTTTAAGATTGTCATCATCTGTTATGCAAAGAAAAAAAAAATCGAACTTCCCCTTTTTATGTTAATGTTTGATGAGCTAAGCTTCCTTTATTTTGTTCTGCTGACATTTATAGAAATTAGTTTGCTTTTTAAAGTCTGTTGCTCAAAGTTAAGCAACCTAAAGAAGGTGCGGGAATGTGTTGGGGGGGGGGGTGAGGAGGTGCCAGCCCCATGACAGTTTTTATGTTGTTTATCGGAAAGGAAGAGAGAGATTTTGCTCTTCCATGCACTGGTTCATTCCCCAAATGTCCCCAGTAGCCAGGACTAGGCCAGGCTGAAGTCAGGAGCCTAGGACTCCCGCTGAGTCTCCCACGTGGGTGGCAGGAACATGAGTACTTGGGCCAACTGCTGCTCCCAGGGTGCACATTAGCAGGAAGCAGTGGAGGCAGGCAGGACTCGAACCCTAGCAGGTGTCCCAACCTGTGTTTTAACCACTGCACCAAATGCCTACCCCCGCCCATCAGGGCTTTTTCCTATCAGATTGTCCTAGAAGAAGAAACCTAAGAGGCATAAGGCTATGCCAGATGGTGAAAAATAGGTTTACAGCACCAAAATAGTCTTGTTTTTATTATAAACCAGGCTAGTATTGAACGCCAGAAGGCGCGAAATCCAGCTCTGAGCAAAACTCTCCACATTTAGCAGGAATCTTGGCCTGCCAGCCCCTCCCACAGGGCAGAGCATAGGGGGTTCCAGCAGCTGCTCTGGGGGTGGCGCCGGCACAGGCTCCCGCAGGCTCCCAAGCCCTGCCTGGCGCCCCCACCACCATCAGACCGGAAGTCCTCAGCCCTGCACTCTGCCTCAGCTGTGTGTCCTCCATATGGGATTGTTTGTTTATTTATTTTAATTTTTTTTGACAGGCAGAGTTAGACAGAGAGAGAGAGACAGAGAGAAAGGTCTTCCTTTTTCCGTTGGTTCACCCCGCAAGTGGCCGCTATGGCCAGTGCGTTGCGGCCAGCATGCCAGGAGCCAGGTGCTTCCCCCGGTCTCCCATGGGGTGCAGGGCCCAAGGACCTGGGCCATCCTCCACTGCACTCCCGGGCCACAGCAGAGAGCTGGCCTGGAAGAGGGGCAACCGGGACAGAATCTGGCGCCCCGACCGAGACTAGAACCCGGGGTGCTGGCGCCGCAGGCGGAGGATTAGCCTATTGAGCCATGGCGTCGGCCTCTCCATATGGGATTGTAACCATCAAGAATCTGTAAGGCTGGAACCTTGACTGCCATGAAGCCCTGGGCTTCTTCAGTGTCCTGGACAGCTGTCACATGCGAATGACAGGAGGCCATTGCTTTAGGCTAAGCTCCTGCACTCGTCCGTCTGGGCTAAAATCAGACCAGGTTGAACATCAAAATGGAGTCACTTGGGCTAAAGTTCTAATCACCATGCTGGAACTAGACTGTTTAGCCATCCTTGCAAGAAATCAGGATGAGAGAGGCAGTGCCTGCGATGGCTGGAGCTGGGGGGTGAGGCGGCAATCCAAGTCTCGCATGTGGGTGGCAGGGACCCAGTTACTTGAGCCATCAGTACTGCCTTCCAGCGTGTGCATTAGCAGGAAGCCGGAGGCAGGAGCCAGAGCCGGGAATAACACCCAGGCGCCCTGATGTAGGGCGCTGGCATCTTCACCCCTGGGCCAAAAGCCTGCCCGCACATCCCCCTTTTTCATTCTTTTGTTTCTGCTCTCTTCAGCCCTTTCTCTAGGAATAGAATCAAGCTCTTCTCAGCGCACCCGAGCGAGCACTCCTTGTGCAATGCGCACTTGCCGTATTCTAGAACAACAACAACAACAAAAAGCCAATTAAGATCTTTAAGCTAAATTGTTGTACTTTTGTCCTCTGCTATGGCCATCTTTAAAAGTTTCCCCACAACTGTTAGCAATCAGTCTCCTTCCAGCTCTAACTTATGGGAAAGCAGAATTCAGGAGAGTTCAGGTCTTTAACCACCGAAGGCCGTATTGCAGGAAAATCAGCCACCACAAAGCTTGGGGCCTTAACACACACCCTGACCCTGTGTTGGTTTAACTTTCTTTTTTTTAAGTTAATTCACTTTTTTTCCCCCTAAGATTTACTTATTATTTGAAAAGCAGAGTTACAGAGAGGTAGAGGCGGAGAGAGAGGTCTTCCATCCACTGGTTCACTCCCCAATTGGCTGCAATGGCCAGAGCTGAGCTCATCCGAAGCCAGGAGCCAGGAGCTTCCTCCATGTCTCCCACACGGGTGCAGGGGCCCAAGGACTTGGGCCATCTTCTACAGCTTTCCCAGGCCACAGCAGAGAGCTGGATCGGAAGTGGAGCAGACAGGACTTGAACCAGCATCCATATGGGATGCTGGCATGGCAGGCAGTGGCTTTACCCGCTTTGCCACAGAGCCGACCTCTGGTTTAACTTTCATTCTGCGGGCTGGCAGTCTGCGCTGAGCTCAGCAGGTGTGCTAGGTTCACACCCCTGCCTGCCAGGAGCTGCCAGCTTGGCTGGGTGCTGGCTGCTCTGGGACTGCCTCAGCTGCTCAGATGGTCTCTCATCCGCGTGATCGGCATCCCCCGCAGGCTAGCCCGGGGTTTGTTCATAGGGAGGTGGCGGGGTGCCAGGAGAACAGGCACAAACAGGCCTTGAGATGGAGGCCTGGCCCAGGCATAGGAGGGAGTCCACTAGTCAAAGCAAGTCCCAAGGCCAAGCCCAGGTTCAAAAGCTACTGTACTTCTTAATGGGAGGAGCTATGTATGCTGAAAAGGTATGGGTACAGTAATGATCGTGGTCAGCTTTGTTTTCTTTCAAGTTTATTTTTTATCTATTTGAAAGACAGAGTCAGAGATAGAGAGAGACAACAGCCGCTTCTGGGCCAGGCTGAAGGCAGCAGCCAGGAGCTCCATCCGGGTGTCCCATGTGCGTACAGGGGCCCCCGTACTGGAGCCATCATTTGTTGCCACCCATGATGCACACTAGCGGGAAGCTGGATTGCAAGCGGAGGTGAGACTGGCTGCCAGGTATTCTGATGTGGGTTACTGGCTGCCCAAGTGGTGACTGGACCCACTGTGCCAGTCTGCTCCTGTTTTTTACATATATTTTTTTAAAGATTGGGGCCAACACTGTGGCATAGCGGGTAAAGCCACCGCCTGCAGTGCTGGCATCCCATATGGGCGCCGGTTCGAGTCTTGGCTGCTCCACTTCTGATCCAGCTCTCTGCTATGGCCTGGGAAAGCAGAGGAAGATGGCCCAAGTCCTTGGACTCCTGCACCCACGTGGGAGACCTGGAAGAATCTCCTGGCTCCTGGCTTCAGATTGCCACAGCTCCAGTCGCTGCGGACAACTGGGGAATAAACCAGCGGCTGGAAAATAGCTCGCTCTCGCGCTCTCTCTCTCTGCCTCTCCTCTCTGTGTGTAACTCCTACTTTCAAATAAATAAATAAATAAAATATTTTAAAAAAAAGATTGATTTGTTTATTTGAAAGGCAGTTACAGAGAGGCAGAGAGAGAGAGACAGAGAGACAGAAAGAGAGAGAGAGAGAGAGAGAGGTCTTCCATCTGCTGGTTCACTCTCCATTTGGCTGCAACAGCAGGAGCTGCGCCGAATCCAAAGCCAGGAGCCAGGAGCTTCTTCCAGGTCTCCCACGTGGGTTCAGGGGCCCAAGGACTTGGGCCATCTTCTACTGCTTTCCCAGGCCATAGCAGAAAGCTGGATCGGAAGTGGAGCAGCTGGGACTCAAACCTGTGCCCATATGGGATGCCAGCACTGCAGGTGGTGGCTTTACTGACACAGTGCCGGTCCCTGTTTTTTCTCTTTAAAACAATCCTATTGTGGTAAAATACACCTACCATTACATTTGCCATTTTAGCTACTTTTGGGTGCACAGTTCAATGGCATTAAGGACATTTATGTGCTGCGACACATTACTGCCTCCATCTCCGGAGCCCCAGACTGAAACTCCACACCCATGCACCAGTAACTCCCTGGTGCCCCTCCGCCAGCCCCTCGTAACCGCTCTTGAACCTTCTGTCGCTATGAAGTCAACTCTTCTAGTTACTTCAGATAAATGGAATTGTGGCCATTTTTGCAAACAATCTATCTTTTTTTTTTTTTTTTTTTTGATAGGCAGAGTGGACAGTGAGAGAGAGAGACAGAGAGAAAGGTCTTCCTTTGCCGTTGGTTCACCCTCCAATGGCCACCGCTGCAGCCGGCGCACCGCGCTGATCCGATGGCAGGAGCCAGGAGCCAGGAGCCAGGTGCTTCTCCTGGTCTCCCATGGGGTGCAGGGCCCAAGCACCTGGGCCATCCTCCACTGCACTCCCTGGCCATAGCAGAGAGCTGGCCTGGAAGAGGGGCAACCGGGACAGAATCCGGCGCCCCGACCGGGACTAGAACCCGGTGTGCCGGTGCCGCAAGGTGGAGGATTAGCCTATTGAGCCACGGCGCCGGCTACAATCTATCATCTTATTTTAAAAAACAAAGATTTATTTATTTACTTTGAAAGGCAGAATTACACTGAGAGGGAGAGACAGAGAGAAGGGTCCTTCATCCGCTGGTTTACTCCACAAATGGCCGCAACAGCTGGAGGTGTGTCGATCCGAAGCCAGGAGTCAGGAGCTTCTTCCAGGTCTCCCACGTGGGTGGCAGGGTCCCAAGCACTTGGGCCATCTTCTACTGCTTTCCCAGGCACATTAGCAGGGAGCTGGATAGGAAGTGGAGCAGCCAGGGTTTGAACTGGTGTCCATCTGAAATGTTGGTGTCACAAGCAGTGGTTTAACCCACAGCGCCACAACACGGGTCTATCATCTACTCTTCTTCTTCTTCTTCTTCTTTTTTTTTTTTTTTTTTTTAAGATTGTATTTATTTATTTGAGAGGCAGAGTTATAGTCAGAAAGGGTTTCTGTCTGCTGGTTCACTCTCCAAATGGCTGCAACAGTCAGAGCTGGGCCAGGCTGAAGCCAGGAGCCAGGAGCTTCTTCTGGGTCTCCCATGTGGGCACAGGGACCCAAGCACGTGGGCCCTGGAGCAGCTGGGACTCGAACCAGCAACCATGTGGGATGCTGGCACCGCAGGTGGAGGCTTAGCTCACTACAACACAGCGACAGCTCCTCTATCATCTACTTTTTTTTTTTTTTTTAATTGAGGGGCCGGTGCCGTGGCACAGTAGGTTAATCCTCTGCCTGCGGCACAGGCATCCCATATGGGCACCCGTTCTAGTCCCAGCTACTCCTCTTCTAGTCCAGCTTTCTGCTATGGCATGGGGAAGCAGTAGAAGATGGCCCAAGTCCTTGGACCCCTGCACCAACGTGGGAGACTGGGAAGAAGCTCCTGGCTCCTGGCTTCGGATTGGCGCAGCTCCGGCCATTGTGGCCATTTTGGGAGTGAACCAATGGAAGGAAGACCTTTCTCTCTGTCTCTCCCTCTCACTGTAACTCTACCTCTCAAATAAATATATTTTTTTAACAGGCAGAGTTAGACAGTGAGAGAGAGAGACAGAGAGAAAGGTCTTCCCTCTCTTGGTTCACCCCCCAAATGGCCGCTACGGCCGGTGCGCTGTGCTGATCCGAAGGCAGGAGCCAGGTGCTTCTCCCATGGGGTGCAGGACCCAAGCACTTGGGTCATCCTCCACTGCACTCCCGGGCCACAGCAGAGAGCTGGCCTGGAAGAGGAGCAACTGGGACAGAATCCGGCGCCCTGACCGGGACTAGAACCTGGGGTGCCGGCGCTGCAGGCGGAGGATTAGCCTAGTGAGCCGCGGATAAATAAATAAATATTAAAAAAAGATTTATTTATTTGAAAGTCAGAGTTACACAGCAAGAGGAGAAGCAGAGAGGGACAGAGAGAGGTCTTCCATCCACTGGTTCACTCTCCAGATGGCCACAACGGCCAGAGCTGCGCCGATCTGAAGCCAGGACCCAGGAGCTTCATCCGGGTATCCCACATGCATGCAGGGGCACAAGGACTTGGGCTATCCTCTACTGCTTTTCCAGGCCACAGCAGAGAGCTGGATCGAAGTGGAGCAGCCGGGACATGAACTGGCGCCCATATGAGATGCCAGCACTGCATATGGTGGCTTTACCTCTACGCCAAAGTGCTGGCCCCTATCCAGGTTTCAACCCAAGCACTTCATCCATAATATGGGTGCACATTAGCAGGAAGTTGGACCAGAAACAAAGCCGGGACTCGAATCCAGGCACCTGACATGGGACGCAGGCATCCCAAGCTGCAACTTAATTGCTATGTGAAATGCCTGCCCATTCATGAACTTTTTTAAAGATTTATTTATTGGAAAGTCAGAGTTACACACACACACACACACACACACAGAGGGAGAGACAGAGAGAGAGAGAGAGATTGTCCGTCCACTGGTTTACTCCCCAAATGGCCCCAATGGCCAGGGCTGGGCCAGCCTGAACCCAGGAGCCAGGAGCTTTGTTTGGGCCTCCTATGTGGGCACAGGAGTCTAAGCACTTGTACCATCTTCTGCTGCTTTGCCAGGTGCATTAGCAGGGAGCTGGATGGGAAGTGGAGCATCTGGGACTCGAACCGGCAGCCATATATGATGCCAGCGTCACAGGCGGTGGCTTTACCCACTACACCACAGCGTCGGCCCCAGGAGCAGGGATCTCAATTGAGAGCTCCCACGTGGGTGTCAGGAACCCAATCACTTGAGCCATCGCCTGCTGCCTCCCAAGACCTGAATTGGCAAGAAGCTGGAGTCAGGAGTTGGAGCCAAGAATCTAACCCAGATGCTCTAATATGGGACGCCAGATCTTTTAATTTCAACTGTTGCCAAATTTAATTTAATTTTTAAATTACTGCTTTTTAAAAATATGCATCCATTACTGGGCAGTTAGGAAAGCAGTTAATTTTTAAGAAAGATTTATGTATTTATTTGAAAGGCAAAGCAACAGAGATCAAAGGAAAGACACACACACACACACACACAGAGGTCTTCCATCCACTGGTTCACTCCCCAGATGGCCACAACAGCTAGGTCTGGGCCAGGCTGAAGCCAGGAGCCCAGAACTTCATCTGGATTTCCCACATGGGTGGCAATGGCTCAAGTTCTTGGGCCATCATCTGCTGCTTTCCCAGGCACATTAGCAGAGAGCAGCATCAGAAGTGTAGTAGCTGGGACTCGAACCTATACTCTCATAGGGGATGCTGGCATTGGAAGCAGCAGCTTAACCCACTGCACCACAGTGTTGGCCTAGAGCAATTAATTTTTTTTTAAAATATTTATGTATTTATTTGAAAGGCAGAGTTAGAGAGGCAGAGGCAGAGAGAGAGAAAGAGAGGTCTTCCATCTGCTGGTACACTCCCTAGATGGCTGCAACGGCTGGAATTGGGCCGATCCGAAGCCAGGAGCCAGGAGCTTCATCCGGGTCTCCCACGTGGGTGCAGGGGCCCAAGGACTTGGGCCATCTTCCCCTGCTTTCCCAGGTGCGTTAGCAGGGAGCTGAAATGGAAGTGGCTCCGTGCTCTGATAAGGGATGCTGACATCGCAGGCGGTGGCTTAACTGTGGGGAGCAATCCGGACTAGACTAAGTTACTCGAATTAGGACTTATTCTATGCATCTGCTCTCCCACAATATGGCGCTGGGAGAGAAGTAAACAGCTTTCGCACAGCTGCCTCCAGTTCAACCAATTAACTGTAGGACTTGATCCTGATTGGAGAGCAGCGTACTCGGCGTGTGGGCAGCCGAGTTGGGATTGGCGGAGGAGGACTATAAAGGAGGAGAGAAACGGCATGTACCAGGAACATCTATGGGGAACATCTAAGGGAACCCGTGCAGCCCCCGAGAAGAGCCGGCTGGCGGTGTGCCGCTCCCCTGCGGAAGTGGGGAATGTGGCCAGGGGGAACTGCCCTTCCACGGAGGTGGAAGGGATAGTAGCCAACCCGGGAAGAACCAGCAGCAAACCCGGGGAGGGCCGAGCAGACGAAAGAACAGCGCAGGGTCCTGTGTCGTTCCTCCATGAAGAGGGGGAGCGACATAATGGTGCCGTGACTCGGATAGGAAACCTAGCTCGGATAGGAAACTTAGGACGGATATGAAACTTAGGAGGGAAGAAACGGGAAGAACTAGGGAAAATATCGGAGAGAGAAACTAGCAAACAGCCTAGGGAAAAGCCGGACGAAAAGGGTGCCGGAAGAAGCTATTGAAAGCCTAGGCATAGACTCGGATACGGACTACAGGGGGAAGCTGGGAGAAATCTCTAAGGTCGAAAGCGAAAGTGAAAGCTAGAACAAACAGACTCAGATGCGGACTGTGGGGAGAGGCCAGGAGAAATGAGGGAGGAATATCGTTGGAAGAAAACTTAGGGAAACATACCGGGTAGAGAAAAATGTTAGGGAAATTGAAGCCGCAGGGGGCAGGCCGAGGCGGATACGAAAGCCACTTTGGGATTCCCAAGTTAGCCCGGGAATAGGGGGCGAAAAGTTGAAACTAGAAGCTGAGACGCAAGCCAGGTTGGGATCCGTCTGATTAGCCCGGGGAGCAAAGGACGGGAAGCCAAACCGTGGGGCGGAGACGTACGCTGGGTTGAATTTGCCAGGCTAGCCCGGGGAACTTGGATTGAATGCTAGTGGTGGAGACGCAAGCTACGCTGTGTTACTCGCGGAAGCCGCCGCGTGCAGAGAGAGCACGGGGCGTGAATAGATAGGGAACGCTGGCGTAGGCCGTGGTTCAGACGCGAAAGGGTTAAGCGTGGAGCCCGCGACCGAGCCGCGCAAAGCCGGGAAGCTGCGCAGATGAGAGAGGCGCGCGGGCTGAAGCGGCGAGGTGCCGGGAAGCTGCGGGGATAAGAGAAACAGAAGTTTGGAAGTGAAGTAAAAGAGAAATGGGAATGCTGGAAGATAGAAGTGAAATGGGAGAGGTAGGAATGCCCGGAGATAGAGAAATAGAGAAAAATAAGGCCTCCCCTCAACATGCCAATTAGAAGGCTTGGATTCGGTCTGCCCGATTAGTGAGGCGATGAGCACCTGGGCGGCTAGCCGCAGGTCACCGAAGACAGGCACGAATTAACATCAGTAAAGCTTCCCCACAATGCAACAATTAGGAGGCTTGGATTCGGTCTGCCTGATTTAAGGCGGTAAGCGCCAGCAAAGCTCGACCAGAGTATGAGCTGCAGGTCACCGAAGATAGGCACGAACCAACACTAATAAGTCTCCCCCACAATAAGGCAATGAGAAGGCTTGGATTCGGTTTGCCTGATAGGTTTTGTAAGCCCCTGCAGGCAGAGCAGAGCATGCGCTGCAGGGCACCGAACACAGGCACGCATCAGCGCCTAAAAACCTCCTCACAACATGGCGAAGAGAGGACCCGGATTCGGTTTGCCTGATAGGACTTGTAAGAGCCTGTGGCAACTCTAGCAAGTAGAGCAGAGTGTGTGCCGCGGGACACCGAAGACAGGCGCGTATCAACGCTAAAAAATAAAAAGAAAGGGGGATCTGTGGGGAGCAATCCGGACTAGACTAAGTTACTCGAATTAGGACTTATTCTATGCATCTGCTCTCCCACAATATGGCGCTGGGAGAGAAGTAAACAGCTTTTGCACAGCTGCCTCCAGTTCAACCAATTAACTGTAGGACTTGATCCTGATTGGAGAGCAGCGTACTCGGCGTGTGGGCAGCCGAGTTGGGATTGGCGGAGGAGGACTATAAAGGAGGAGAGAAACGGCATGTACCAGGAACATCTATGGGGAACATCTAAGGGAACCCGTGCAGCCCCCGAGAAGAGCCGGCTGGCGGTGTGCCGCTCCCCTGCGGAAGTGGGGAATGTGGCCAGGGGGAACTGCCCTTCCACGGAGGTGGAAGGGATAGTAGCCAACCCGGGAAGAACCAGCAGCAAACCCGGGGAGGGCCGAGCAGACGAAAGAACAGCGCAGGGTCCTGTGTCGTTCCTCCACGAAGAGGGGGAGCGACACTTAACCTGCTGCGTGCGCAGCGCCAAGAAACTGGCCCCTTGCCACTTTTAAAATGGGTGATAAGAAATGTTAATCATTTACCTGCAGTTAGAAAGCCTCTCCTTGAGGTGGCTGTCAAAGCACTGGACCAACCCTTGAGTAAAAAGGAATCAGGATCAGGAATTGTGCGCGGCCGCTGGGGGCGCACATCCTCACATAGAAAGTTAGGTTGTGTTTCCTGGTCTTTGTCAAAAGGAGTTGAATGGATAAACTGGTGCATGCCCACACCGAAGGTTCTTAGGTACTAAGAAGAAAAAAGCTACCATGGCCCGCGCTGTGGCACAGCACGTTAAGCCACTGCCTGCAGTGCCAGCATCCCATATGGGCGCCGGTTCGAGTCTTGGCTGCTCCACTTCCAATCCAGCTCTCTGCTGTGGTCTGGGAAAGCAGTAGAAGATGGCCCAAGTCCTTGGGCCCCTGCACCCGCGTGGGAGACCCGGAAGAAGCTCGCTCCTGGGTCCTGGCTTTGGATCGGCGCAGCTCCAGCCATTGCAGCCAATTGGGGAGTGAACCAGTGGATGGAAGACCTCTCTCTCTCTCTGCCTCTCTGTAACTCTTAAAAAAAGGAAAAAAGAAACTACCAAGCCGCAAAAGGCCAGGAAGAAAACCTCAGCGAAAAGAGCTCAGTGACAGAAGCCAGTCTGAAGAGGCGACACACTATAGGAGTCCAACTCTCCGACCTTCTGGAAAAGGCAAAACTGTGGAGACAGCCTGTTGCACAGGAGGCACGGAGAATGCACTGTCTATTTCTGTGACACAAGTAGCAGAAAGGAGCTTGGCTGTTTTCACCATAAGGGAAGGCTAAATGTTTGTTAGCTATGTTTACACTGTGCAGTGTGCACACGTATGGACTACCCCATGAGTACGTGCAATAGTCATGTGTTAGTTCAAAACAAATAAAAAACGGAGCGGGGGCACGCATCTGGCACAGTGGTTGTCGCCTGGGAAACCTGGAGCCAATCAACACCGGGGACCTGGCTGCTCCGCTTCTGATGAATGAGCCTGGGCAGGTAACAGGTGATGGCCCGAGTGCTTGGGCCCCTGCTGCCCACGTGGGCCATTCGGAGGAAGCTCCTGGCTTCCACCTGGCCCATCCCCAGGCTCTCGGGGTCATTTGGGGAGTGAACCAGCAGATGGAAGATCCCCTCTCTCCCTCTGCTTTTGAAATAAAGGTGAACTTTATAAAAGTGGAAGATATTATAGGAAGGGGATGGGAGCGGATACAAGATGGAAGCTCAGGATTTATATGTACTCGTCTACTTTTGTGCATGTTTGAATTTTTCATGATAAAAAAGAGTAGTTTGGGACAATGTCATTAGGAAATTTAATTGAACATTTTTCCCAACAGTTTGTATTTAATTTTTTTTATATTTATTTATTTGAGGGGCAGAGTTAGACAGAGAGGGAGAGACAGAAAGAGAGAGGTCTTCCATCCCATGGTTCATTCCCCAGATGTGTGCAACGGCCAGAACTGGACTCGATCCGAAGCCAGGAGCCAGGAGCTACTTCCGGGTCTCCCACGTGGGTGCAGGGGCCCGAGGACTTGGGCCATCTTCTACTGCTTTCCCAGGCCACAGCAGAGAGCTGGATCAGAAGAGGAGCAGCTGGGTCTTGAACTGGTGTCCATATGGGATGCCAGCGCTGCAGGAGGTTGTTTAACCCACTACACCACAGCTGGCCACAAGAGTTCTTTTTTTTTTTTTTTTTTTGACAGGCAGATTTAGACAGTGAGAGAGACAGAGAGACAGAGAGAAAGGTCTTCCTTCCGTTGGTTCACCCCCCAAATGGCTGCTACGGCCGGCGCGCTGCACCATTCTGAAGCCAGGAGCCAGGTGCTTCCTCCTGGTCTCCCATGGGGTGCAGGGCCCAAGCACTTGGGCCATCCTCCACTGCACTCCCTGGCCACAGCAGAGAGCTGGCCTGGAAGAGGAGCAACCGGGACAGAATCTGGTGCCCCGACCGGGACTAGAACCCAGGGTGCTGGCGCCTCAGGTGGAGGATTAGCCAGGTGAGCCACAGCGCCAGACAAGAGTTTTTTTTTTTTTTAAGATTTATTTATTGATTTGAAAGGTAGAGTTACAGAAAGAGAAACACAGAGATAGTCCATCTGTTGGTTCACTCCCCAGATGGCCCCAGATGCCTGGGCCAGGCAGAAGCCAGGAGCCAGGGACTTCTTCGGGGTCTCCCACATGGGTGCCAGGGTCTAAGCACTTGGGCCATGCTCTGCTGCTTTTCCCAGGCACGTTAGCAGGGAGCTGGATCAGAAGTGGAGCAGCCGGGACTCGAACTGGTGCCTATATGGAATGCCAGCACTGCAGGTGGAAGCTTAACCTATTAGGCCACAGCTCGTACCCCGTATTTAATTTTTCTGATGTGATTACACATTACAAAGACAATGAACAACATTGTTCTCCACCAGGGCCCATTCTGACTCCTGAAATAATGTCCAGCGCACCTCTGAGCGCCGAGGGAGCAGATTAATGTTCTCGTGTCTCAAGGTGAATAAGGTCGGGGAGCCCGGGCGACCCCGCATCCAGAGCCTCTCCAAAGGCAGTTTGTATCCTGGTCAAGCGGGGGTGGGGTGGGGGTTCAAACAGGGCGGGACCTGCAGCCCCTCCGTCCCAGCTGGGGAGGCGTTGGGACATAAGGAACTTCAGCTTCCCTGGGGAGCCAGCTTGGCTTTCCCTCCTCTTTCCCTCCTCGCTGCTGGGTGGATGCCGCGCTGCGCGGTTGTTCAGGTTGCTAACTGTGCAAAGAAACCCCCCCCCCCCCAGGTCCACCTGATGAACCGTGAGGATGTCGTGAGGGGCTACCATGGAAAAGGCGGGGCCGCCTGAATCACAACCTGCATCCACTCCTCGGCAGGAGCCAGAAGCTGCCTCCTTGGCAAGATGGGGTCCTGCTTGGATCCCTCCGTCCCTCCTGCCCAGTGCTCGCAGTGGATGCTGGGTCGTGGGGAGGCGGCGGCCCTCTAAGTACCCGCTTCCAGCATTGTGAGTGCCACACTGTGGCAGGGGGGACTCCCCGGGCCCCGTCCCCACCCCCTCCGCAGCGGGTGGGAGGGGTGGGGCCGGGAAGCACCCCCCTAAAGGATCTAGAACCCGAGTTTCACCTGTGTGGCGCCTCCTGTCCCCGTCTGAGGAAGTCCTTTCCTTCCAAGGACACCCAGGGCCCGCTGCGGGAGGGGGAGGAGGAGGAGAGAGGGAGAGGCAAGGAGAGGAAGGCAGCGCCTCTTCCGCCCCCCGCCCCCGCCCCCTGCCCCGACCCAGCGTCCCGGTGCCCAACGCCAGGCTGCACAAGGTTATTTTATTACTTCCTTTCTACTCTCTGCACACGAATGAGTAAACGGCGAAAAAGCAAACAGAACGCAAACATCCTGGACTTGCTGCGTGTCACAGAAACCGGGTGAAGGGGTGGGGGTGGGGGCCGTGGCTGGCGCCGGAAGACTCCCTCCAAGGCCACGGTCGCAATCGGAGGTCATAAGGGAGCCAGCCCCGCGCGGGTGCAGCGGCGGCCGGAGCAGCAGTGCACTTGAAAGCCAGCGCCCGGCACACCTGCTACCTCCCCCCCCCCCCACGCGGTTCCCTGTGGGCGTGGGCTCCGCGCAGCTTCCGCCGCAGCCGGCCCCTCCTCCAGCCCTGGGCCGCGAATTCAGGACTGGGAGAAAGGGACTCCAGCGTGTGCACACCGGGGGACCATTGTGTGCTAAGGAGGGGGAGGGGTGAGGAGGCTGGCGGGAGGAGCAATGGGGGTGGGGTGCGGGAGGGAGCGGAGGGAAGCCACACTAGGACAAAGAGCGTAGGGGCGGGAGGAGGGAGAGAGAACGAGGCCTGCCCATCACTCCTAGGATCAGAGCACCCGGCTTCTGCTTCGACTGACCCCAACGGATCCATAAGCTCCTTCGGAGTTGCAGCAGGCTTCAAACTTCTCTTCCTTGCACCCAGTGGCGTTCTAAATAATAGGCCCTCAGATCCAGGCGTGTTTTTTTCATTTTATAAAAAAAAAAAAAAAAAAGAGGCAGGCGATTGGTAAATGCCCACATCCCATATGGGAGTGCGTGAGTTCCAGTTCCAGTCTTCTGCTAATGCAGACCCTGGGAGGCAGCAGGTAGCCCATCAGTCAGCTGGGTCTCAGCCACTTATGTGGGAGACCTGGATGGAGTTCCTGGCTCCTGGCTCCTGGCTTCAGCGTGGTCCAGCCCTGGCTATTGTGGGCATTTGGGTAATGAATCAGATAGAAGATTCCTCTCTCTCTCTCTGCCTCTCAAATAAATAAATTAAAAAATTAAAAAAACAGATGTTGGAGCCAGCATTGTGGTACAGTGGGTTAAGCTGTAACCTGGGATGCCAGCATCCTATCTTGGATCGAAGGGCTGAGTCCCGGCTGCTCCTCTTACAATCCAGCTCCCTTCTAATGCACCTGGGAAAGCAGCGGAAGCTGGCCCAAGTGCTTGGGCCCCTGCACCCATGTGGGAGACCCGGAAGCAGCTCCTGGCTCCTGGTTTTGTTCTGGCCCAACCTTGGCCATTGCAGCCATTTGGGGAGCGAACCAGTGGATGGAAGACCTCTCTCTCTCTCTCTTTCTGACTCAGTCTCACTCTGCCTTTCAAATAAATAATATAAAATCTTTTTTTTAAAAAAGATTAGAGCAGTTTTAGGTTCACAGCAAAATGGAGCAGAAGCTGCAGAGTTGCTTGGTGCCCGTCCCCACAATGCATCCCCTCCCCTACCAGCACAGTACCCTTGGAGGTACCTACATGGAGACATTGTAATCACCCATCATCCACAGCTTACACGAGGGCTCTCTGGCTTTCTGCTTGTGTTTGCTACTGCCCCACGCCTGCTGGGGTTGGCCCCTGTTTTTCTGTGTGGGTTTGGACAAACGTATGCAGCCACCATTGTAGCCTCATACATGAGTGGTCTCATCACCCTCCAAAAGCCCTGTGCTCTGTTCATTTCTCTCTCACATAAAATGGCAAATGCCTGTGTCAGCCCAGGGCAGGGCCAGGACAGGAAGCCAGGAGCCTGGCCATTCCAGCGGGTTTCCCATGTGTGTGGCAGGGACCCAAGTACTTGAGCCACCACCAGCTGCCTCCCAGGATACGCATAGGAAGCAGGGCACTGTGCCATGCGATGCGATGGGGGAGGGGGGGTAGCCGCAGTGCCTACACCTGAGTTTTCTCTTTTTTCTACTATCTCCACTCCATAGTTTTGCCCTTTCTAGAATGTCATCTCGTTTTTTAGACCTCCCTCCCCCTTTTTTTAAAATTTAATTTGAGAAGCAGAGAGAGACAGAGTTTCCATCTGTTGGTTTCACTCCCCAAATGCCGGCAAGAACCCAGGAGCGGGGGGCGGGGGGGGAGGCTCCACCCCAGGTACTTGGCTGTGGGACACGCACCCCTTAACCACGAGGCCAAACGCCCGCCCAGCCAGCTCATTTTCTGCACACACCAGGAAGCCTTTGCAGACTGGCTTTTTTCGCTTAGTAATTCATTTTCCTTTTATGACAAAACTGTCATCATCTTGTTTATATTTTTCCAACCCTTCTCTCATTTAATGTACCTGGTACATAACCGCTTCCAGTTATTTCAGGCCTGCGAATCAATTGGAATCAAGTGTTTTTCTTTTGAGAAAAGGCAAAAGAATATTCGCTGGATACTGGAGACCAGAGATCCTGGCATTTCTGGTGCCCATCAGGGTCCAACCTGTGTGGTGGGTCCTCTGACTGCACCGTCCAGAGCCCGGGTGGGGCGGGGCGGGGCTTTAGCGCTCCGGAGAAGCATTTTCGAAAGAGTGTCTATCCCATCTGAACATGGGCTTGACCTGGGCCTGGCTTCCATGGAATCCCTCCTACCCCCTCAGTCAGGAGGGCCCGGCAGCCCTCTGCAGTGAGGCCGAACCTGGGCGCCCTGTTGCGCAGACCCCTGCAGGCATTCATCACCTCCCTCATTCTGGGGCGGTCAGAAGCCTTGCACCAACAGGCAGGTGTTCCCCTCATTGAATCCTCACAGTCTCACATCAGCCATTAGGACAACAACAGCCCTTTATAAATTCTTAAAAATTTCATTTTATTTGAAAGGCAAACAGACACAGAATGAGAGAGAGAGAGAGAGAGAGAGAAAGAGAAAGAGAAAGAGAAAGAGAAAGAGAAAGAGAGAGAAAGATAGAGAGATTGATCTTCTATCCAATGATTCATTCCTCAAATGCCTGCAACAGCTGGGGCCAGGTTAGGCCAAAGCCAAGAGCCCTTAATTCAGTCTCCTAAGTGGGTGGCAAGGAATTCAAGCGCTTCAGTCATCGCCTGCTGCCTCCCAGTGTGCACATTAGCAGGGAGCTGCAGTAAGGAACCAGAGCTAGGAATCGAACTCTGGCACTCTGATACGGGGTGTGGGTGTCCCAAAGCAGACGCTTACTCACTGTACCAAATGATTGCCTCTAACAGGTGTTTCAATACACAGTCTTCTTCATTGCCATGGGGGATTGGTTTCAGGACAGCCTGTGGAGACCAAACTGTATATGGACGTTCAAGTCTCATACGCATATGGCATAGTATTCGCATGGAACCCATGCGAATCATCTCTAGATTACTTATTTATTTGAGAAGCAGAGACAGAGGGACACACACACACACACACACACGCAGCTCCCATCCACTGCTTTGCTCTCCAAACTTCCCCAATGGTTGGGGCTTGGCAGAAGCCAAAACTGGGAGCCAGGATCTCAATCCAGGTCTCCTCTGTGGGTGACAGGAACCCACGGCTGCCTTCCGGGTTCTGCGTGAGCAGGAAGCCGGAGACAGGAGCCAAAGCTGGGACTCAAAGCCAGGCACTGTGAGAGGGGACTTGGGGGAGGGGACTTAACAGTCGCTAGGCTGGAACTTCGCCAGCAAGACTTCCGACCTGAACGGCAACACCTCCAGGCTGCGCACTCCGCCGATTTTGACCTTGCCCGGTTCTATATCATAATACCTGAGACTGAGCAATGTCTAAAGAACAGAGATTCAGACAGTTCTGCGGGCCCGGAAGACCAGATCAAGTGGCCACATCTGGTGAGGGTCTTTGGCTCTGTCACCACCTGGTGGGTCTCCTGTAGCCAGTGTCCTCGTTATTTCACACGAGGCCCCGCCCCTTCAGGGTTTTGCATCACCTCCCACCCCTGCCACACTGAAGACCAAGCTTCCAACACAGGAGCCCTTGGCGGACAAACCACGCCCAAGCTGCAGCAACCTGAATCCTGAAAACACGTGTGAGCCGAAATGGTAGGAACGGCAGTGGGACGTGGGAGGAAACGGGAATGACCTTGGGTTAGGAGAGATTCCTGAATACACAAAATAGCATAAGTTCTAAAGGGGAAAATTAATAAACTGGACTTCATTAAAGGTAAACGTGTCTTTTTTTTTTAAGATTTATTTATTTGAAAGGCAGAGTTACAGAGAGGCAGAGAGAGAGGTCTTTCTTCTACTGGTTCACTCCCCAGATGGCCGCAACAGCTGGAGCTGCGCCTATCCGAAGCCACGAGCCAGGAGCTTCTTCCAGGTCTCCCATGTGGGTGCAGGGGCCCAAGTCCTTCCACTGCTTTCCCAGGCCATAGCAGAGAGCTGGATGGGAAGTGGAGCAGCCAGGACTCGAAATGGCGCCCATATGGGATACCGGCACTGCAGGCGGTGGCTTTATCCGCTACTAGCACCGACTCCAACATGTCTTCTCTTCTAAAAGCAATTGCTAGGCTAGGTGACCCCTGCCACCTCTAGATTAGTGATGACACCTAATGCAGTGTAAATAGTTGTTACACTGTATTGTTTAGGGAATGATGACAATGAAAATGCCTGCATGTGTTTGCTACAAATGCACTTTTTTATTCCGAATATTTTTAATCCACAGTGGACTGCATCCACAGATAAGGAACCCGCTGATCCAGAACCTGGGGATATGAAGGTTCCATCATGCTTAATGTGGCTTATGTGCCAGGCCTTTTCTTTCCCTCTCTCTCTCTTTGAAGATTTGTTTATTTGAAAGGCAGAGTGATAGAAAGAGGGAGAGACATAGAAATCTTCCATCTGTGGGTTCACTCTCCAAATGGCCACGACCTTGGGGCTGGGCCAGATCGAAGTCAGGCACCTGGAACTCCATCTGGATCTCCCACGTGGGTGCAGGGGCCCAAGCACTTGAGCCACCTTCTACTGCTTTCCCAGGTGCATTAGCAGGGAGCTGAGTCAGAAGTGGAACAGCCGGGACTTGAACCAGTGCTCATATGGGATGCCAGCTCACAGGAGGGGGTTTAACCCACCGTACCACAACAGTGGCTTCTCAAGAATATTCGTGAGGGGGCCGGCGCTGTGCCATAGCCGGCAAAGCCACCGCCTGCAATGCTGGCATCCCATATGGGCGCCGGTTTGAGTCCCAGCTGCTCCACTTCCGATCCAGCTCTCTGCTGTGGCCTGGGAAAGCAGTAGAAGATGGCCCGAGTCCTTGGGCCCCTGCACCCACATGGGAGACCCAGAAGAAGCTCCTGGCTCCTGGCTTCAGATCAGTGCAGCTCTGGCCGTTGTGGCCATCTGGGGAGTGAACCAGCAGATGGAAGACTTCTCTCTCTCTCTGTCTCTGCCTCTCTATAACTTTGCTTTTCAAATAAATAAATACATTTTTTTAAAAAAGAATATTTTTGATTGACAGGAGAGAAGTAGAAGATACACTCACTGATAGACAATCTTTAAAAAAAAAAAAAACCACTTGGGACGCACTTGGCATAGTAGTGAAGACGCCAGTTAGGACACTGACACCCCATATCCTAGTACCTGGGTTTGACTCCCAGCTCTGCTCCCAATTCCAGCTTCCTGTTAATGCAGCCTCTGGGAGGCAGTGGTGATAACTAAGTAATTGGCTTCCTGCCACCATGCGCGGCACCTAGACTGAGTTCCTGGCTCCTGGCTTTGGCCTGGCTCAATGCAGGCTGTTGGGGGCATTTGGGGAGTAAACCAGCAGGATGAGAGTTCTTTCTCTCTTAAATAAATATAATTTTAAAAAATCTCAATTACATATTATTTACATACATTTCATGGGAAAATATACATAGCCTTGGCTTTTCCATTTTAATTATATTTCAATATGCCATTTAGTGGCCATTAAGTTCTTAAGTTTGCCTTAAAACTGCCTCCATATACACATTTTAAATTTAGCCAAAAGTTTCGCTTTACATAGTGAACTGCAACCTAACTTGATGTGTACACAGACTGCAATCTACTCTTATAACAAGCAGCTGAGTCTCAACCAATCACAAGAGGCCAAGCTTTCAACCCATGTTCCAGTAAGACAGATGTGAGCTGTAACCAATTGGGCTGTCTCTGTATTTCACTTCTGTTTTCTGTATGTTTCTCTTCCCTGGCTATAAATATAACCTGCCCATGTGGTAGGACAGAGAATTCTGAATTATTTTTGGTTCAGACTGCTGCCCAATTCTTGAATCACAAATAAAGCCAATTAAGATCTGCAGAGCTAGATTTGTTAGAATTTCGGCTTTTTAATGAAGTACATTCACATCACCACCATCCGTCTCCAGAACTCCTTCATCCTCCTGGACTGAGAATCTGCGTATCATTCAGCAGTAACTCCCATTTCCCGCTCTCCCAGCCCCTGGCAACCACCACTCACTCTGCTTTCTCTAGGGACATCACGTACGTGGAATGATACTGTTGTGTTTTGCTTTTTGCTTTAAGATTTATTTGAAAGACAGGGGAGGGGGAAATCTTCCATCCTCTGCTTCATTCCCAAATAGCTGCAACAGCCAAGGCTGGGCCAGGCCAAAGCCAGGAGCCAGGAAGTCATTGTGGGTCTCCTAGCGGGGTGGCAGGGGCCTAAGCACTTGGGCCATCTTCCATTACCTTCCCAGGTGCATTGGAACCAGAGCAGCTGGGACCTGAACTGTTGCAACTTAACATGTTGCATTACAACGCTGGCCCCTGTATTTGTCCTTTTGTTACTGGCTTATTTCGCTTAGCATATTTCTTTTTTTTCTCACTTAGCATATTTCACTTCAAGGTTCATCCATGTGTGGCATGTGTCAAAATTTGCTTCCTTTTTAGGGTTTAATAATATTCCATTGTATGGCCATTACAGATTTGTTTATCCATTCATCTGTTGATGGACACTTGGGTTGCTTCCACCTTTTAACTACTACGAATGATGCTGCTATGAACACAGGTATGCAAATATTTGAGTCTCTGCTTTCAATTCTTTTGGGTACACACATAGAAGTGGAATCATTAGATCACATGGAAATTCTATGTTTAATTTTGTAAGGAACCAACTTGCCATTTTCCTAACAACCTAGTTTTAATAATAATAATCGCTACCAATTTGGGGGTCACTGTGTTAAGCACTTTGCACCCTTTAACTCAAAGGAACACTTTAAGGTAAGTGTTATTTTCATTAGCTAACTTGCTCAACACTGGTGGTTCACTTACTTAGCAAGGCAAAGAGCCTTCAATCCAAGAAACCTGAAGCCAGAGACTGTGGTATGTAGTTATCTATGGACTAGTCCCTAAAAGTAAGGAGTGAGCCATGTTTTGAAGATGTTCCAAGCTCAGACATCCAGTAGGAAGTTATGAGAACAGCTGGCTGCACACAAGGGCATGGCTTGCCTCATACCCGGGGAGTCTGTGGGTGATTCTCTTATCTGGGCTGGCTGGAGGCTCCATACAGCATCCCTATCTGCCAGAGACTTTTCAAGAACCATCTGCCCACGTGGCAGGGTAGCTGTGACAGGTGGAGAGCCATCTCTTGCTTAGGACTGGCTGTCTATGGGCAATTGGGGAAGAGGGGACACTAGAATGGGCTGGTTGTATGTCACCCCCAAAGTATATTTTTTAAAGATTTTTTTATTTATTTGAAAGTCAGAGCTACACAGAGAGAGAAGGAGAGGCAGAAAGAGAGAGAGAGAGAGAGAGAGAGAGAGAGAGAGAGAGAGGTCTTCCATCCGCTGGTTCACTCTCCAGTTGGCAGTAACAGCCTGAGCTGCGCGGATCTGAAGCCAGGAGCCAGGAGCTTCCTCTGGGCCTTCCTATGTGGGTGCAGGGGCCCAAACACTTGGGCCATCTTCTACTGCTTTCCCAAGCCACAGCCAAGAGCCGGATCAGAAATGGAGCAGCCAGGTCTCGAACCAGTGCCCATATGGGATGCCGGCACCGCAGGCGGAGGCTTTACCCACTGCGCCACAGCGCCTGCCCCAAAAGTCTATTTTTTTATTTTTTTTTATTTTTTGACAGGCAGAGTGGACAGTGAGAGAGAGAGACAGAGAGAAAGGTCCTCCTTTGCCATTGGTTCACCCTCCAATGGCTGCCGCGGCCGGTGCGCTGCGGCCTGCGCACCGCGCTGATCCGATGGCAGGAGCCAGGTACTTCTCCTGGTCTCCCACGCGGGTGCAGGGCCCAAGCACTTGGGCCATCCTCCACTGCACTCCCTGGCCACAGCAGAGAGCTGGCCTGGAAGAGGGGCAACCGGGACAGAATCCGGCGCCCCGACCGGGACTAGAACCTGGTGTGCCGGCGCCACAAGGCGGAGGATTAGCCTAGTGAGCTGCAGCGCCGGCCTATTATTTTTTAAAGATTTATTTATTTGAAAGCATTACAGAGAGGCGGGAAGGGGGGAGAGAGAGAGGTCTTCCATCCTCTGCTTCCCTCCCCAGATGGCCGCAACAGCCAGAGCTGCGCCGATCCGAAGCCAGGCGCCAGCAGCATTTTCTGGGTCTCCCACATGGGTACAGGGGCCCAAGGACTTGGGCCATCTTCCACTGCTTTCCCAGGTCATAGCAGAAAGCTGGATCAGAAGTGGAGTGGCTGGATCTCGAACTGGTGCCCATATGTGATGCCGGCAATGCAAGTGGCAGCTTTATCCACTATGCCACAGTATCAGCCCCCGAAATCTATTTTTTAAGATTTATTTATTTATTTGAAAGGCGGGGTTATAGAAAGGGAGATGGAGAGGGAGAGCGAGAGAGAGAGAGAGAATCTTCCATCCCCTGGTTCACCCCCCAAATGACCACAATAGCAGAGCTGGGCCAGACTGAAGCCAGGAGCCAGAGCTTCATCTGGATCTCCCATGTGGATGCAGGGGCCCAAGCACTGGGGCCATCCTCCACTGCTTTCCCAGGTGCATTAGCAGGGAGCTGGATGGGAAATGGAGCAGCCAGGTCTCGAACCAGCACCCATATGGGATGCTGGCGTCACAGGTGGAGGCTTTACCCACTGTGCCACAGCGCCGGCCTCCCAAAGTCTATTAACACAGCGTACGTTGTGCTTCTTTCTTAATGGGAGGTGGTATGAGATTTTAGTTGTCTGTCACTTTGGAAGTGCCGTCCTACTGGATCCCTGGAATCCTCCTGGAGATGGTGGGAGTCTCTGTAAGCGCCCGGGGAGTGAATCAGGTTTGGAAGAAGCGATCAGAAAGGCGAGGGGAGGGAGGGAGTGACTTTCTAGGCAGAGCAAGGGCAGAGGCATGGGCAGCTTGCAAATGAGGCGCTGAGGTGATGTCTGAGGAGAGAGGAAAGAGGCTGTAGAGGAAGGAGGGGCGGAAGCAGGAAGGGACAGGGAGGAGGGAGGTGAGAACCAGACACAGGGCCCTGCAGTACGTGCTTCCTGCATTTCCCAGCAACCCCCACTCTCCTGGCTATGTGCTTTGGGCTCCCCAAGGCCACGCTGCAGTCTGATGATTCCCCAGCGGATCTCACAGGGCTCAACAGAGTCATACTTCCGGCTATGATTAATCAGCGAAAGGAGCGAAGTACAGTCAGCAAAGGGAAGAAGCACAGGTGATGAAGTCCATGGGAGACCAGGCCCGAGCTCCCAAGGGGCCTCTCCTAGTGGGGTCACCCGGGACACGTTTAATTCTGCACAGCAACAATTGGTGACAACACACGGGCCGTGTCATCGACCGGCGGAGCTCAGCAGACACTCAGTGTCCGGGCTTTGTACGGGCGGCCGGTTATATAGCGCACACCAAAGTTCCAGAAGGAAAGGCGAGCTTGGTATCAGCCGCATTGTTCGCACAGTGTAGACACGGTGAGCCGTTCTTATCAGCTAGGGGATGCTGGGAAGCTTCCCAGATTCACGTTTCCAGGCTCCAGCCGAGGGCCAACCTGGTACACTGGGCTTTCTCAGGATTGCAGCCAGGCCTGCTGTGTTAACTCTCTTCTGGACAACCTGTACCCCATGGGGCCATGTGGAATGGGCACAAGATGCTCACTGCGGTGTTGTTTGCCCTGGCCGGGATCCCCGGGGCGACCTGGGTGGGTGTCCATCGTGGGGACCAGGGCTGGTCCAGTGTGGTAGGTGCCCACGCTGGAATATCATGTGGAATCAGAAGCAATGGATGACGTGCATATATGATAACAGGAATACATCTGAAAAGCTCAGTCCTTGGTGAAGAAAACGTAAGAAACGGGATGGGACATATCACCCAATACCATTAATAGAAATGTTAAATCTAGGTGTATGGAACTACATGCATACAGGTGCCTTCTGTAAATTTCAACAGCAGAAAAACCAGACCTATGGTGTGAGGGGTTGGGATACAAATCACCCTGCGGGAGGCGGTGCCTTGAGGGGGCATCAGGTGATCCCAGGGCAGGGTTATCAAGTTGTCTTTCTTGAGTTAGGAGTTGGCTACATAGGCGTGTTCACTTTGTGAAAATGTATCCAGCTGTGCACATCTGAGGAGTACATTCTTACACATGTATGTACATGGCTGTAACATTTATATTAAAATAAAAACATACAGGGCAGGCATTTGGACTAAAGGTGTTAGCCAGCTAAGATGTCTGCCCTCCTCACTGGAGTGTCTGCTCCATTCCCGGCTCTGGCTCCTGACTCCAGCTTCCTGCCAATGCTGCCCCTGGGAGGCAGTGGTGATGGCTCAAGTACCAGGTGGGAGACCTGGACTGAGTTCCCAGCTCCTGGATTTGGCCCCTAGCCCAGCCCCAGTCATTGCTGACATCTGGGGCATGAACCAGCAGATAGAAGCTGTGTCTGTCTCTTAAATAAATAATTAATTTTAAAAAATTGGGGTGGGTGTTGTGGCACAATGGGTTAAGCTGCCACTTGCGATGCCAGCACCCCATATTCAGCTCCTTGCTAATGTGTTTGGGAAGCGGCAGGAGATAGCTCAAGTACTTGAGTTCCTGCCACCCATACGGGAGACCCAGATGGAGTTCCTGGCTCCTGGCCTTGGCCTGGCTCAGCCCTGAGCCTGTTGCGGCCATTAGGGGAATGAGCCAGCAGATGGAAGAGCTCCCTGTCTCTCTCCCTTTCAAATAAAATAAATAAAATTTTAAAAAGTAGACAAACAAAAAAAAAAGTCCATCCATGCCAAAAAGCAATACCCATTTTACAAGCACATATATGATGGACAGATACACATTAAATGATTGTGGGGATGGAAATAAAATGAAACGTACACACCCAAGACAGGCCCTATGGAGACCAATGTTGTTAGTATGCCACACACAGAGAAACATTGTTCATCTGACCCTCTGCACAAGAGGTTAAAAGAAGAAGCAACGATCCAGGAAAGTTCTATTTGTGATCCCACCATTCTGGGGGACTGGGTGGAGAACTTGGTTTCTTTATGCTGTTTAAGTGCCTTTCTCCTCCCCAGTTTCTCTCTCTCTCTCTGTCTTTCTTTCTTCCTTTCTAATATTTATTTTTTTTAAGATTTATTTTATTTATTTGACAGGCAGAGTTACAGAGAGAGGTAGAAACAGAGAGAGAGGTCTTCCATCCGTTGGTTCACTCCCCAGATGGCCGCAACGGCCAGAGCTGCGCCGATCCGAAGCCAGGAGCCAGGAGCTTCTTCCAGGTCTCCCACGAGGGTGCAGGGGCCCAAGGACCTGGGCCATCTTCTACTGCTTTCCCAGGCCACAGCAGAGAGCTGGATCGGAAGTGGAGCAGCTGGGTCTCGAACCAGAGCCCATATGGGATGCCGGCATGGCAGGCAACAGCTTTGCCCACTACGCCACAGTACTGGCCCCTCCCCAGTTTCTTAAGGGATGAGTGACTCCTAGCCACAGCCTCTCCCAGACCCAGAAGAGCCCTGGGGGTCATCTAGAAGTATAAGATGCCGCAGGGCCTGCCAGGCTGAACTTCCCTTCTGTGAGTACCATTGGCTAGTGACTCAGAAGGAGGAAAGATGTGTGGTCAGCCATCAGGGGAGAGATGTAAAGAACTTTGCAAATTCTCCCTCTGTGTGTGCATCAGAACCCCCTGGAGGGCTTGTTAGAGAACAAACTACTGGCCACTGGCCGGTGCCGCAGCTCACTAGGCTAATCCTCCGCCTTGCGGTGCCGGCACACCGGGTTCTAGTCCCGGTCGGGGCGCCGGATTCTGTCCCGGTTGCCCCTCTTCCAGGCCAGCTCTCTGCTGTGGCCCGGGAGTGCAGTGGAGGATGGCCCAAGTGCTTGGGCCCTGTACCCCATGGGCTCTCCTGCCATCGATCAGCGTGGTGCGCCGGCCACAGCGCGCCGGCCACGGCGGCCATTGGAGGGTGAACCAACGGCAAAGGAAGACCTTTCTCTCTGTCTCTCTCTCTCTCTCACTGTCCACTCTGCCTGTAAAAAACAAAAACAAAAACAAACAAAAAAAAAACCCACCAAACTACTGTCCAGACCCTCCAGTTTCTGATGTAGAGGATCTGAGATGGGGCCCGAGAATCTGCATCTCTAACAAGCTCCTGGTGGGAACCACACATGCTAAGAAGGAAGAGGAGGGAGTGAGCTTTCGGCATCCCATATCGAAGTGCCTGGTTTGAATCCTGGCTCCACTCCTGATTCCAGCTTCCTGCCACCCTGGAAAGCAGCAGATGATGGCTCAAGTACTTGGGTCCCTGCCAGCCTCCTTTAGATAAGAGATCTCTGTCTCTCTGTCTCTTTAAATCAAAATAAAATAATTTTTAAAAGATTTATTTATTTGAAACACAGAGTGGCAGAGTTATGGAGAAAGAGGGAGGGCCGGCGCCGCGGCTCACTAGGCTAATCCTCCGCCTAGCGGCGCCGGCACACCGAGTTCTAGTCCCGGTCGGGGTGCCGGATTCTGTCCCGGTTGCCCCTCTTCCAGGCCAGCCCTCTGCTGTGGCCAAGGAGTGCAGTGGAGGATGGCCCAAGTGCTTGGGCCCTGCACCCCATGGGAGACCAGGAGAAGCACCTGGCTCCTGGCTCCTGCCATCGGATCAGCGTGGTGCGCCGGCCGCAGCGCGCTGGCCGCGGCGGCCATTGGAGGGTGAACCAACGGCAAAGGAAGACCTTTCTCTCTGTCTCTCTCTCTCACTGTCCACTCTGCCTGTCAAAAAATAAAAAAAAAAATAAAAAAAAAATAAAAAAAATAAAAAAATAAAAAAAAGAAAGAGGGAGAGAGAGGTCTCCCCATTTGCTGGTTCATTCCCCATATGGGAAAAATGGCCAGGGCTGGGCCAGGCTGAAGCCAAGAGCCAGGAGTTTCTTCCACATCTCCCGTGTGGGTGCAGGGGCTCAAGGACTTGGGCCATCTTCCACTGCTTTCTCCGGCCACAGCAGACAGCTGGATCAGAAGTGCAACAGCTAGAACTCGAACCGATGTCCATGTGGAATGCCAGCATTGCAGGCAGCAGCTTAACCCATTACGTCACAACACAACACTCCAAAATAGAAATTCTGGAAGTTAGAGAAGAAGCACAATTGTGGGCCATTTGTTTTTATTTATTTTAAAGATGCATTTATTTATCTATTTGAAAGCCATCGACTGCTGCCTCTCGTGATGTGCATTAGCAGGAAGTTGGAATCAGAAGTGCAGTAGCCAGGACTTGAAACAGGCACTCCAATTTGGATCGCAGACCTCTCCAACATTGGCTTAACCTGTTGTGCCACAATGCCGGCCCCCAAGCTGTGAGCCATTTCTGATTGGTAAGCTCTCCTCTCCAGGGCTTTCCCCCAGGTTCTGGGACAAACATCAGCCCTGGGCTGCCCGCCAAGTAGGCAGCGTGGGCTGTGAAGGGGAGCGAATCCCCACAGACACTGCAGGAAGGTTGGTAAAGCAGAGATATGTGGGCTTTGGATTGCGAAACTGGGATGTGGAAAGCCAAGTTTACAGTCAGTCTCACCTTCCGTCCCAGGCAAGAGGCGATGGCCTGCACTTCCGGCTGAGAAATCTGAGTCATTGCCAAGTTCACTAAGGCGGTGGTTTCGGGGCAGTGGGAGTGTGCATGGAAGAAATGGCCCCGCTCAGTAAAGATATTGAGATGCCCTGGAAGAGCAGGTGCTTCACAACAGGGCGGCCGTAGGGGTCTAGATCAGGGCTCCCTGGCCCTTTCGTACCCAGGATATGATAATATTTGTATGTTTTTTTTAGTAGTACCTGCAAAAGACCTGATAAAAACAAAACAGACGATTACATTTTTTTTTTTGACAGGCAGAGTGGATAGTGAGAGAGAGACAGAGAGAAAGGTCTTCCTTTGCCGTTGGTTCACCCTCCAATGGCTGCCACGGCTGGCGCGCTACAGCCGGCGCACCGCGCTAATCCGAAGCCAGGAGCCAGGTGCTTCTTCTGGTCTCCCATGGGGTGTAGGGCCCAAGGACTTGGGCCATCCTCCACTGCACTCCTGGGCCATAGCAGAGAGCTGGCCTGGAAGAGGGGCAACCGGGACAGAATCCAGCGCCCCGACTGGGACTAGAACCCAGTGTGCCGGCGCCGCAAGGTGGAGGATTAGCCTAGTGAGCCGCGGTGCCGGCCCAGACGATTACATTTTCCACCGGCACAAAGAGCAGCACTCTGGTAGCAGTGTCTTACCTGTCAGGGGCAAAAGACAAGTCTGCCAGGGGGTCCCCAAGTAGTGGTGCATTAATTGGGCATGGTTGCGTAACAAAACCTGGCAGCTTGCAGCAATGTTAAATAAAAATTACAGGAGAACGGGGCAAGCGATTGGCGTGGCGGTTAAGGCATGGCTTGGGGCACCCACATCCCGTGTCGGACTGCCTTGGTTCAAATTCCAGATTCCAGCTTCCTGGAGGCACCCCGGGAGGCAGCAGGGAGTGGCTCAAGTAGTTGGGCTTCTGCCACCCGTGGAGACCCAGGTTGAGTTCCTGCCTCCTGTCTTTGGTTTGGCCCAGCCCTGGCTGTGGCAGGCATTTGGGGAGTGAACCAGCGGATGGACGATTTTTCTGTTTGTCTGTCTCTGTTTCTGTCTCTGTTTCTCTGCCTTTGCAATAAAATGAAACAAAAAGTAGAAAAAAATTTAAAAATTATAGGAGGCCATTGTTTTGAAGTAAGCCCCTGCATTAGACCCCAACAGATGAGGGTAAAAATCAAACTGAAGCCACGCATGCTAAAACAAGCCGAAGTGAATGCGCCTGATCTTCTGAGGCACTAGGCTCGGAAAGACGACAGCCACATTTCCCAAAGAGGTCGCTCTCCATCCCAGGATAATTACCATTCCTCTGCTTCGAATTCTTACACCCTGGCTCCATGTGCTTGTTTTACAAGGAAGGTAACTTCGAAATGACCAACTGATTTTCTCTTCTGTCTTTGTTTTCCTCAGCCTTTTTCTGTCTATAAAAGTATCCTCTTCTGTTCTGCCCTTCAGAGTGCTCATTCTGAAGTGTTGCCTGATTCTAGAATCAAAAATGAAGCCAATTAAAATCTTTAACTTGGGGCTGGTGTTGTGGTTAAGTCACTGCCTGTGACGCCGGCATCCCATATGGGCACCGGTTCGAGACCTGGCTGTTCTACTTCTGATTCGACTCTCTGCTATGGCCTGGGAAAGCAGTAGAAGATGGTCCAAGTCTTTGGGCCCCTGCACCCGCGTGGGAGACTTGGAGGAAGCTCCTGGCTCCTGGAATCAGATCGGCCCAGCTCCAGCCATTGAGGCCATTTGGGGAGTGAACCAGCGGATGGAAGACCTCTTTCTGCCTCTCCTTCTCTCTCTGTGTAACCCTGACTTTCAAATAAATAAATAAATCTTTAAAAAAAGATGGGGGGTGGCAGGCATTGTGGAGCAACAAGGTAAGCCACTGCTTGGGACACCCACATCTTATAGCAGAGTATGGATTCATGTCCTGGCTACTTGGCTTCTGATCTAGTTTCCTGTTAATGTGCCTGGGAAGTTAGCAGATGAAGGCCCAAATACTTGGGCCCCTTCTACCCACATGGGAGACCCAGATGGAGTTCCAGGCTCCTGGCTTCAGTCTAGCCCAGCCCGGACTGTTGCAGGGATTTGGGGAGCAAATCTCTCTTGCTTTCTCTCTGGCATTCTGCCTTTCAAATAATAAATCAATAAATCTTCTTTTAAAAGATTGATTTATTTATTTGAAAGGCAGAGTTACAGAGAGAGAGAGAATGAGAGACAGAGAAAGAGAGATCTTGCATCCTCTGGTTCACTCCCCAAATGGCTGCAATGGCCAGAGCTAGGCTAGATGGAAGCCAGGTACTTCATCCGGGTCTCCCACATGGGTGCAGGGGCCCGAGCACTTGGGCCATCTTCCACTGCTTTTCCAGGCCATAGCAGAGAGCTGGATTAAAGTGGAGCAGCCAGGACTTGAACTAGCACCCATATGAGATGTCAACACTGCAGGCCTTGTCATAACCCACTGCGCCACAGTGCCAACCCCATAAATAAATCTTTAAGAAAAAAAAAATAAGACAGAGGTTTATTTCTCTTTCACAAAAAAGAAGTCCAGAGATAAGCAGCTTGAGACTCGGGTTTCTTCCTTTTTCTGGTCCTTTAGCCATAGGATATGGCTTCCACCCTTAAAGTCACACAATGCTTGCTGCGCACCTAGTGTTAATTCCACATTCCAGGCAGCAGAGAGGGCAGGGCAAGGAGCACAAGCTCCTTCCTAGAAACGCCATCCACCAACTTCCCCTTGCATCTCAGTGTTCATCCCCGGCTGCGAGGGAGGCTGGGAAACACCATCCCCCATCTGTGTGCAACACTGTTCCAAATAATGGCTGGATACTTCGAGTGAGGGAGAGGCAGAAAGAGGTGATCTTCATAACCACTTTGGCTAAGCCAGCTTCCCACAAAGCAGTCTGGCTCTCAGGCTCCCGGATTCAGAGCCAGGGGGTCTTAATGGGGGGAACATGGATTTTATTTCTGGTCCAAGGAAACTTAATGGAGTCAGCCCTTCATAGCATAGGTTTTACATCCACTGATCCAAGTCTCCTTTAAGGCATTTCAGCACCCATGGATTTTGGTATCCAAGGGAGTCCTGGAGCCCATCCCCCTTGGATACCGAGAAACAACTATATATGGGCACCCAGCCTACATCTCAGTTTGGAGGCTTTTGGGTCTTCTGAGACTGCTCAAACACATATTTTAATGCAGCTGGGAGGCCTGGGGCCTCAGGGGCTCCGCCCAGCCAGCTTTCTTGGCTCTGGTCCCCTTCCCAGATCACTACACAGAGCAGAGAGCCCCTGTGTTCATAGGGTTGCCAAACTATGCTGCTTCCTGCAGTCCCTCAGCCCCTCACCGTTCGATACCCAGAGGAACCTCTGCAGTCAGCCCGGGCTCTCCCCTAAAGCCTGGGAAGTGGGCATGCTGGGAGCAGCTCAGCTTGCCTCTCTCCAAAGCCCCTGTGGGCAAGGACCCGTGCCAGCCTGGCTAGGCCTGCTCAGAGAGAAATACAGGGAGGGCACACAAATGAAGAACTCAGTAACGTCCCCTGCCTCAAGTGTGCGCTGGGACCAAGCTGGAATGCATGGAACCTCAACTTTATTCTGCAGGCACTTGGGAAGCCACGGAAGTTTGTTTTAGAAGGGAAGTATGGCTGGCGCCGCGGCTCACTAGACTAATCCTCCACCTAGCGGCGCCGGCACACCGGGTTCTAGTCCCGGTTGGGGCGCTGGTTCTGTCCCGGTTGCCCCTCTTCCAGGCCAGCTCTCTGCTGTGGCCTGGGAGTGCAGTGGAGGATGGCCTAAGTACTTGGGCCCTACACACCATGGGAGACCAGGAGAAGTACCTGGCTCCTGCCTTCGGATCAGCGTGGTGCGCCGGCCGCGGCAGCCATTGGAGGGTGAACCAACGACAAAGGAAGACCTTTCTCTCTGTCTCTCTCTCTCACTGTCCACTCTGCCTGTCAAAAAAAAAAAAAAAAAAAAAAAAAAAGAAGGGAAGTGTCCTGACCAGATGCACATTTTAGAAAAGTGATTCTCGGGGGCGGGCCTTGGGCTAGTGGTTAAGACACTGCATCCCATTTGGGAGCACCAAACTCCTGATTCCAGCTTCCAGCCCTGGAAGGCAGTGCTGATGGCTCAAGTAACTGGGCTCCCGCCACCCATGTGGGAGATCTGCATTAAGATCCTGGCTCTGGCTTCTGCCTGGCTTAGTCCCCATGTTTGGGCACTTGGGGAGTGAATCAGCAGATGGGAGTTTCTCTCTCTCTCTCTCTCTCTCTCTCTTCCAAATAATTAAAATAAATAAACTAAAAAATTTAAAAATGGCTCGAAATGCCCCCCCCCCGCCACCACATGGACAGATTTGAATTATAGCCAGAGAAATGTAAGTGACATCCAGAAAACAGAAATGAGGTACAGAGACAGCCAAATCGGACACAGCTGGCCGCTGTCTTCCTAGAACACAGAACTGTTGGCCACTTGTGGTTGGCTGAGACACAGCTGCCTCCTCGAAGAGTGGGTTACAGTCTGTTTACACAGAAACCTTTAGGTCAAACTTAAAATATGTATAGAGGCAACTTAGGCCAAACTTGATGAAATTTTTTTTTTTTTTTTTTTTTTTTTTGTGACAGGCAGAGTGGACAGTGAGAGAGAGAGAGTCAGAGAGAAAGGTCTTCCTTTTGCCATTGGTTCACTCTCCAATGGCCACTGCAGCCGGCGCGCTGCGGCCGGCGCGCTGCGGCCGGCGCACGGCGCTGATCCGAAGGCAGGAGCCAGGTGCTTCTCCTGGTCTCCCATGGGGTGCAGGGCCCAAGCACTTGGGCCATCCTCCACTGCACTCCCGGGCCACGGCAGAGAGCTGGCCTGGAAGAGGGGCAACCGGGACAGAACCCGGCGCCCCGACCGGGACTAGAACCCGGTGTGCCGGCGCCACAAGGCGGAGGATTAGCCTAGTGAGCCGCGGTGCCGGCTAAAACTTGATGAAATTTAACACTGCCAATCCGCAGGCCGTCCTCTCACCTTGTAACTGAACTAGGACACCCCGTGAGAACCACGAGTCAACCATGAGGGCAGAAACTACAAGGCTGGGAGGTGAGCAGGCCAAGAGTAGGCAGAGGTTGCAAAGGACCAGAGAGGAGGAGGGAGGAGGCAGAGGACTCGGTGGGCGGCGGCAGCAAGCTCCCTGCAAGCACTGGAGGGGATACCGTGAGAGGGGCCCAGAGGGGTCTCACGCCAAGGGCCTGGCTGCCTCTCTGCCTCTTGCAGTCCAGCTGGGCCCCGAGGCCTCTCTCCATGTTTGACCTACAGCTGCCCTCGCGGAGGAGTCGCTGCTTCTGGTAACCTACAGAGTCCCAGTTAAACTAGAGGTGGTGTCAATGGACACAGACGATGTGAGGAGCCGGGGAGGCAGATGTCCCCAGGCGGCTTCGGGAAGCTCTGACATACTCACGGAAAGCTACGAGGCCACCAGCACCCATGCGGCTGTGGGCACGCCCAGGAGAGACCTGAGGACGTCTCTCCCCTCTGACTGACCTTGAGGCTCTGTACGAGCAGCAGGGGAAAGCTAAGGCCGAGCTGTCAACTGGCTGGTTGAAGGAATGTTCTCCAGTACCCACAGTAAAGCCAGCTTCCAGACAGTTAAGGAACTCTTACTCCATTCCTGAGCTGACCTCTAAGCTAACCCAGCACACACTACAAGGGCCACACATGACAAAGAATATACTTTTTTTTTTTTTTTTTTGATAGAGTTAGACAGTGAGAGAGAGAGACAGAGAGAAAGGTCTTCCTTCCATTGGTTCACTCCCCAAATGGCCACCACAGCCGGCACTGCACTGATCCGAAGCCAGGAGCCAGGTGCTTCTCCTGGTCTCCCATGCGGGTGCAGGGCCCAAGGACCCGGGCCATCCTCCACTGCCTTCCTGGGTCACAGCAGAGAGCTGGACTGGAAGAGGGGCAACCGGGACTAGAACCAGCGCCCATATGGGATGCTGGTGTCGTAGGCGGAGGATTAACCAAGTGAGCCACGGCGCCGGCCCCCGACAAAGAACATACTTTACAAAATCAATGCAAAACAATAAGAATAAACAGCAGGAACAACAATGAACCCTGGAGCCGGGGAGAGAATTTGATCTCCAGTTGCCACATTGCATTAAGGTGTCCAATTTTGGCAAATTTATGACATGTGAAAAGGGATCTAAATGATGACAGCTGCCAATATCTGTGATTATCCTAAAAAAAATCACTGAATTGTACATTTTAAATGGGCAGATTGCATTGTATATAAATTATATCTTAATAAAGTTGTTTAAAACTGTGTTTTCTGGGATGGATACAGCCAGCATATCCAGTACAGCAGAAACTACTTGGGACACCCACATATGGAAGTGCTTGGGCTTCACTCTAGTCCCAGTTTCACTCTAGATTTCAGATTCCTGCTAACGCACACGCTGGGAGGAAGCAGGTGATGGTTCAATTACTTGGGTCCCTGCCATCCACATGGGAGACCTGGATGGAGTTCCTGGCTCCTATTTTTGGCCTGACCCAGTCCTAGCTGTTGTGGGCATTTGGGGAGGGAATCAGTGGATGGAAGATCTCTATCTTTCTTTTTCTCTCTGCATTTCAAATAATAATAAAAAAGTATTTCCTACATCATACTATATACTGAACTGTCTCATTTCAAAAGTGCTCATTTGAAAAAATATGAATGAGGCCGGCACTGTGGTATAGCAGGTAAAGCCGCTGCCTGCAGTGCCGGCATCCCATATGGGCACCGGTTCGAGTCCTGGTTGCTCCACTTCCAATCCAGCTCTCTGCTATGGCCTGGGGAAGCAGTAGAAGATGGCCCAAATCCTTGGGCCCCTGCACCCACATGGGAGACCCAGAAGAAGCTCCTGGCTCCTGGCTTCAGATCAGTGCAGCTCTGGCCATTGTGGCCATCTGGGGAGTGAACCAGCAGATGGAAGACCTCTCTCTCTCTCTGCCTCTCTGTGTAACTCTGTGTAACTCTCTCTCTCTGTGTAACTCTGACTTTCAAATACATAAATAAATCTTTTAAAAATTAACAAACATAGCTATTATCTAGAATCTTTAATATTGATGTTACTATTCATTACAATACACTAAAATTTATTAAATTGTCAATAATTCACTTAATGAAATTATTTCTCTCTCTCTCTCTCTTTTTTTTTTTTTTTTTGGAAAAGGGAGATTTATTTATTTGAAAGGCAGAATGACAGAAAAAAAGGGAGGGAGAGAGAGAGATCCTTCATCTGCTGGTCCACTCTCCAAATGACCACAAAGGCTGGAGCTGGGCCAGGCTGAAGCCAGGAGCCAGGAGCTTCACCCAGGTCTCCCACGTGGGCGGCAGGTGCCCAGTGACTTGGGCCATCCTTCACTGTTTCCCAGGTGCATTAGCAGGGAGCTGGATGGGAAACAGCGAGAGCGGAACACTTGAACTGGAGCTCTGATATGGGATGCAGGAATTATAGGTGATTCAACCTGCTCTGCCATGAGTTTGGCCCCATGAAATTATTTCTAAGGTCAAAACTAAATTCCCTTTTCAGATCTAAACTAGAAGAATCTGATTCTGCAGCATTTGTAATCTTTAATAGATTCTTAGCATAAGAAGTTATAGCTGAAGAAATTACAACACCATGTTAACATCTGACCAGGTTAGGTATTGAGTACTAGGGTATTTTTTATATGATTCTCTTAATATTTTGGATATAGAAAGTATTTCATGCTGCAACTGTGCAAGAAAACAGTGCCACTACACACCAACTGGAATGGCTAAAATGAAAGAGATTAAAACACCAAATGCTGAGGCGGATGTGGAGCGACTGAAACTCTGACACATTGCTGGTGGGAATGTAATATGACACAGCCACTCTGGAGAATGGTTTGATACTTCCTGGTAAATCTAAACATAGAAGTACCATTTGAATCAGCTATTTTACTGTTACATTAAGAGAAATGAAAACATATGCCTACTCAAAGATTTGCATACAAATATTCACAGCAGTTTTATTCATAATAACTTAAACAAATGAAATAGCAAGGCTGGCGCTATGGCATAGTGGGTTAAACATCTACCTGAGGTGCCAGCATCCCATAGGGGTGCCGGTTCGAGTCCTGGCTGCTCTACTTCTGATCTAGCTCCCTGCTGATGTCCTTCCTGGGAAAGCAGTGGAAAATGGCCCAAATGCTTGGGCCCCTGCACCCACATAAGAGACCCAGAGGAAGCTCCTGGCTTTAGATCGACCCAGCTCCAGCCATTGCGGGACATTTGGGGAGTGAACCAGTGGATGGAAGACCTCTCTCTCTCTCTCTCTCCCTCTCTCTGCTTCTCAAATAAATAAATAAATACATCTTAAAAAATTCTTGATTATGGGAGTGGTTACACATGGGCATACATTTGTCAAAACTCAACATGGAGACCAGCACTGTGGCGAAGCAGGTTAAGTCTCTGCTTGGGACACCTGCATCCCATATTGGAGTGCCGGTTCCAGTCCTGGCTGCTCTGCTTCTGATCCAGTTTCCCGATAATGAACCTGGGAAGGCAGTGATGATGGCCCAAGTACTTGAGTCCCTGCCATCCACATGGGAGACCTGGTTGGAGTGACAAATAAATTAATCTATTTTTAAAAGATTTATTTATTTGAAAAGCAAAGTTACAGAGAGAGAGAGAGAGAGAGGACACACATACAACACACACACACACACACATATGCACACACAGATCACAGTTCCACTGGTTCACTTCCCAAATGGCCCGTGATGGCTGGGGCTGGGCCAGGGCGAAGCTAGGAGCCAGGAACTTCTTCCTGGTCTCCCACATGGGTTGCAGGAGCCTAAGGACTTGGGCCACTTGGGCCCATTTTCTGCTGCTTTCTTAGGCCATTAGCAGGGAGCTGGATCAGAAGTGGAGCAGCCTGGACTCGAACTGGCACCCATATGGGATGCCGTTACTGAAGGCAGTAACTTAACCTGCTGCACCACAGTGTCAGCTCCCAAATAAATAAATCCTTTTTTTTTAAAGACTTATTTATTTATTTGAAAGTCAGAGTTACATAGAGAGAGAAGGAGAGGCAGAGAGAGAGAGAGAGAGAGGTCTTCCATCCGCTAGTTCATTCTCCAATTCGCAACGGCCAGAGCTGTGTCGATCAGAAGCCAGGAGCTTCTTCTAGGTCTCCCACGCAGGTGCAGGGGCCCAAGAACTTGGGCCATCCTCTATTGCTTCCCTAGGCCATAGCAGAGAGCTGGATCGGAAGTGGAGCAGCCAGGACTCGACCCGGTGCCCATATGGGATGCTGGCACTGCAGGCAGCGGCTTTACCCGCTATGCCATAGCGCCGGCCCCAGCAAATAAATAAATCTTTAAAAACACTCATCAACATGTACAGTTAAAATTCTTTCATTTGTATGTAAGGTACACTTTAATAATATTGGTTTTTGTTTTTATTTTAATTTATTTTCATTTTATATGAAAGGCAAAGAGACAGAGATCTTCCATCTGCTGCTTCACTCCCCAAATGCCTGCAGCAGCTATGGCTGGGCCAGGCCAAAGCCACACCTGGAACTCCATCCAGGACTTTTTATGTGAATGGCAGGAACGCAAGTACTTGGGCCATCATCCGTTGCCTTGCAGGGTTTGTATCAGCAGGAAGCTGGATCAGAAGCGGAGGAGCCAGAATTCAAACCAGGCACTCTGATGTGGAATGCAGGCATCGCAAGCAGTGACTTAACCACTGCGCCACATTGCCTGCTCTGTTCAGACTGGCTTTTAAGAAAGAACCTGGAATGTCTAGGAGGTGTTGGGCAGACAGAGTCAGACAACTGCTGCCGGTGGCAAGGGGCAAGGCGAGGAGGGTCTGTACTAAGGATGGGGATGTGCAGGATAAGGGCGTGGGGGGTGAGATGGGGGATATGCAGATCATGTTACAGCTTGGGAGGAGGAAGTCTGGTAAAGGAGACAGGGAACACATGAAAGACTGTGGAAATCAAGACAGGCTTCCGAGATGGGGGCGGGGCATGTAGGATGGGTTCAGGGGCCTAAGTCGGGGTCAGCCTTGGGGAGGCGCATAGCTGCTCAACCAGTCTGCTTTAGGAGGCCCTAATGGCTGGATGGTGACGCACACAAGCAGAGAGGCCAAGGCAAGGCCAGTTCACCAGGCCTCGGTAGAGGAGGTGGAGCCCCCCCCCCCCCCGCCCCATTAACTGCACTGCAGGGGCCTGGGCTGGGGGAGAATCACAAAGCTTTGAATCCAGTATTAGGAGGAGCAGGGAGCCACCTGGGCTGGCAGCCATAAAGCTGGAGCGCATTAATCAGTAATGAAGCCCACTGGGGTGTTTATGTTGTTTGCCCTAGCAACCTGGGAGCAAAGGGGAGGAGCAAAACACTTCAGAGCCACTGCCCTCCCAGCCCCCTGGCCCACGTCCCTGTTGCCCATGAGGCAGAATGTCTGGGGGTGCAGCCGTGAGGCTGGGCCTGTGTCCTCGTCTCGGGGCCTCTGCTTGTGTGGCTCTTAGCTGCTGTGCACTTGGCGGCCTCAGGCCCCCTGGCCAGGCCCCAGGCGTGTGGGGTGGTGGTTGGCTGTGGGGGGTGCATGTGCTCTGTTGCCCACCCACCTGCCCCCAAGTTCTCCTTGTGTAGGGGAAGATCTCCGCTTCCTCCGCTCCCCCCACCATGCACAGGGACTTAAGGGAAAGCAAATCCCTTCCTCCCCTGGGGTGACCGCAGCCAGAGCCCAAGTTCTTTTCACGGTAATCCTTCACATGAGATCCTGCTCTGGTTTTTTCCACCTTTAATTATCTTACGATTACAAGATTATAGGCTCATTATCAGACATTCTAATGCTGTGGAAATGTACAGTACAGAACATGCTCTGGACTCCTACCTTCCAGCCATGACCACTGTTCACTCTCATCTACGTGACTCGGGCTATATACACATATTCTTTTACATAACAATGTCATCTTTTTACATTTTTATTGTTTTATTTGTGCGAAAGTATACACTGTTAAACTTTTATAAAAATTTCTAAGAGATTTATTTATTTGAAAGTCAGAGCAACAAAGAGAGAAAGAGAGACAAAGAGATCTTCCATCCAGTTGTAATTCTCTGAAACTATTTGTGATTATATTTATGGAGCCATGAACAAACAAAAACAAATGAGACAAGTATGACAATACTTCAGAAAGTTCATGGGAGGGTGGGCATCTGGCCTAGCGGTTAAGATGGGGTTGGCACATCTGTATCTCCTGCTGGAGTGCCTGGGTTCAAGTCTCGGCTGTGGCTCCTGACTTTGGCTTCCCGCTAATATGCACCCTGGGAGGCAGCAGCATGTGGGAGGTCTGGTTTGGATTCCTGGCTTTCTGGCCCAACCCTGGCTGTTAGGAGCCCTTGAGAAGTGGGCTCACAGATGGAGGCCTCCTGTCTCTCTGCCTCTTAAAACACACACACACACACACACACACACACACACACACAACTTTATAGGACATTGGCAAGTTGAAGCCAGCGGCGTGGAAGATACTAAAGCGTTATGGTCAGGCAGAACGGGCTCTGAGGTATAGGGTCTGCCCCAGAGCTCCTGGGGGCCCTGGCCCAAGCTGACTGCCTGAAACCACGTCCTTGCTCTTGCCTTCTGTTCCCATTCCCCTCACTCCTTACAGCTTCCTGCTGAGGGCCTCCCTCAGGAAGTCACTTAGCTGAGAACCTGTGTCGCAGGCTCCACCTTGAGGGAGGCTTATCTGAGACAGGAGCTTCCCCAGCTCCAGGAGCTCGAGTGGTCGTGCCCTGACCACACCCTCACCATGCCCCTGCGGGATCTCAGGCCCCTACCAGATCTCACCTGTTTGCCCACCTGCCAATTAGGCTATGTCACTACTCCCCTTTGGAAGTGGATAAAAGGCCCTTGTTCCCCGTTGGGCCCGCTCCCTGCTTTCCTGCCTGCATGCGTGCTCTGTGCTCCACGTGGCTCACTCGTGGCCTGCTCTCTGCTTGCTATGGACCCAACTTCGCTTCCAGACTTCTTTTTCTCTCCCACATAAAGCCCTCACTCCCCTGTGCATTTCTCTCACTGAATAAAATCCTTAAAACTTACCATGTTTTCTGGTCTATTTGAGCCAGTATTCAGAATTCTCTGAATAGTGGCAAGAGCCCACAAGGTTTATATTTTTTTAAATATTTATTTATTTATTTGAAAGTCTGAGTTACACAGAGAGAAGGAGAGGCAGAGAGAGAGAGAGAGAGAGAGAGAGAGGTCTTCCATCTGCTGGTTCACTCCCTAGATGGCCGCAACGGCCAGAGCTGCGCCGATCCGAAGCCAGGAACCAGGAGCCTCTTCCGGGTCTCCCACGTGGGTGCAGGGGCCCAAGGACTTCGGTCATCTTCTACTGCTTTCCCAGGCCATAGCAGAGAGCTGGATCGGAAGAGGAGCAGCCAGGACTCGAACCGGTGCTTCAGGCCACTGTGCCACAGCATCAGCCCCCACAAGGCTTATTAATATTGAAAAATTATTAATAAGCAGGATGGTATCACCTCTCTTTCTTATCAGACTCAGAACACAGTGCAGTGACCATGGGTTTATTTCATCCTGAGGCAGTGACCAACTATCAAGTAGTTCCTTCCTCTGTCCAACCTGGAATAGTTAAAATCAAAAAGATCTTGGCTTGAAGTATGTACTTGAGAAGATCGGCAAGCGTTGGAGCTACTGGAGCTCCAAAGGGAGTCTCTGGGTCCCCTGGTGTAAGCAGTGTAGGAAAAAGAAGGGGAAACAACCCCTAGTCCCTGTGATTGTCACACCCCAGCCCAGCCGCTAGGATTGGGCTTTGGGGCCCTCTCAGAGCACGGCCTGCATGCTGAAGCAATCACCAGGCTGTTTTGGAGAAGGGTGCGGCATCTTTTAGCAAGTTAGAGACAGTCATGCCTTGGCTGATTTCGAGACCGAGTCTAACAGGGAGAGCATTAGATGCAGCTCCGGGGGGGGCGGGGGGGGGGCGGGGGAGGATGCTGCCTGCAGTTCAGAGGGCAGAGCCCAAGACTGAGAGCCAGGAAGGTACTAACTGTGTGTCAACATGGAGAAGGAAGGCAGGAGGAGGCTGGTTAAAGAGTGGAAGTCAGGGACAGGTAACGAAGGGTCAGGGTCAGGGTCAGCAGGGCCCACAGGAGGTTCTGTGTGAGTTCTAAGAACGTAACCGCATGTTGTCTAGGCTTGACTTGCACGTAATGAAAACACTACTTTTTTTTGAGTCTCCTTTAAAATCCATTCAATGGGCATTACCTGGATGTGATAATTTTATGTGTCAACTTGACCAGGTCAAGGGGTGCCTAAGTATTCGGCAAAGCATTCTTTTTGGGTGTTTCTGTGAGGATACTTTTGGATGAGATTAGCATTGAAATAGACCGAATACAGCAGATGGTCCTCTCTAACACGGTAGGCCTCATCCAACCACCCACAGACCTCAACAGAACAAAAAGCCTGGCCGTCTTCTGAGAAGGGGAAATCCTTCCACCTGTCTGCAAGCTGGGACACCACTTTTCTTCCTGTCTTCTGGCTCAAATGGAAACATCAGCTCTTCCTGGGTCTCCAGCCTGTTACCATTTCGATGGCAACCACACCATTGGCTCCCCCTAGTCTCCAACTTGCTGACTCACCCTGCAGATCATGGAACCTGTTAGCCTCCTACTCATGTGGCTCAACTTACTCTGGCCCTGCTGAGCTCTCTGTAACTCCTGAAGACTCTCTCTCCACAGTGTTCCAGGTATACGGGTCTTCTCGATGCTCTGATGACACCAAGTCAGTTCTCAGAAATGCAAGGAAGGCCCTTACACCTTGAGGTCTCCTACGGTTTGGATGTGGTGTGCCCCCTAAGGGTTCATGTGTTGGGAACTTGGTCCCCAGCGTGGTGATGTTAAGAGGTGGTGGGACCTTTAAGAGGTGGGGCCAGTGGGAGGTCCTTGGGTCATTATGAAGGGATTATGGTTACTCTTGTGCATTAGTTCTTGGGAGAGGGTTGCTATAAACAGAGCACGTCTGGCCCGTCCCCCTTGCTCTGGCTTCCTGTCTCCCCACATGATCTCTCCTGGGCACATGGGCTCCTGCCATGACGCCATCCGTCGGCAGGTGCTGTAGTTAGGGTGCCGTCGCCAGAGCCCGTACCGTGCTGTTTGGACTTTCAGCCTCTGAAACAATGAGTGAAACATATAAGTTACCCAGCCTCAGGTATGTCATTATAGTTGCAGAAAACAGACTAATACAGCTCCTGCTGGTTCTGTCTCTCCAAAGAACCCTGATTAATACATTGGAAAAAAATAAATCCCATTCTGGAATAAATACTGCCCTGGGCCCCGTGACTTTTCCTAGGTCATAGCCTTTTTGTCCACCAAAGCTACAAATACAACCTCTCCCGTGACTAGACTATTCAGCCCAAGAGAGTCTCCATAACTTCTCTCTTCCACGGCTCAGGCCTGCTTCCAGCTGCACTCCTCCAGGAGGAAGTGCTGGCTCCCTATCTTTTCTTCCAACTTGCACTTCCTCTCTGCTCCTCCCAACTAGCTCCTGGGGAGGAAGCGTGGGTAGAAGGAGTAGCAGCAAGGGACTAGGCACAGCTCCTCGACCTGCCTCTCTCCAAGCCTGGCAGGGGTCTAAGCCAGGACACAGCTTGTATCGGCCTCGTCAGGTATGGGGATTGTGGGGAGCAGCCCGGACTGGACTGAGTTACTGGAATTAAGACTTATTCTATGCATCTGCTCTCCCACAATATGGCGCTGGGAGAGAAGTAAACAGCTTCTACCCAGCTGCCTCTCACCAACTTGACAAGCTGCAGGGATAAGAGAAATAGAAGTTTAGAAGTAAAATGAGAGAAATAGGAATGCTGGAAGATAGAAGTAAAATGGGAGAAATAGGAATGCCCGGAGATAAAACATACCGGGTAGAGAAAAATGTTAGGGAAATTGAAGCCACGGGGGGCAGGCCGAGGCGGAGACGAAAGCCACTTTGGGATTCTCAAGTTAGCCCGGGAATAGGGGGCGAAAAGTTAAAACCAGAAGCGGAAACGTAAGCCTGGTTGGGATCCGTCTGATTAGCCCGGGGAGCAAAGGACGGGAAGCCAAACCGTGGGGCGGAGACGTAAGCTGGGTTGAATTCGCCAGGCTAGCCCGGGGAACTTGGATTGAATGCTAGTGGTGGAGACGCAAGCTACACTGTGTGACTCGCGGAAGCCGCCGCGTGCAGAGAGAGCACGGGGCGTGAATAGATAGGGAACGCGGGGCTAGTGCGTAACCGCGGAGTGTGCGCGCAAAGCCGAGCCGCGCAGATGAGAGAGGCGCGGGCTGAAGCGGCTCAGAGCCGGCGAGGTGCCGAGAAGCAGCCTCGGGGCGGAGCCCGCCGGCGGGGCGAGGCGCCGGGAAGCCGCAGGGATAAGAGAAACAGAAGTTTAGAAGTAAAATGAGAGAAATAGGAATGCTGGAAGATAGAAGTAAAATGGGAGAAATAGGAAAGCCCGGAGATAGAGAAATAGAGAAATAGAAAGGCCTCCCCACAACACTGCAATGTGAGAGCTTGGATTCGGTCTGCCTGATTAAGTGAGGCGATGAGCACCTGCGGGCGGCTAGCAGCTTATGCACTGCAGGTCACCGAAGACAGGCACGAATTAACATCAGTAAGGCCTCCCCACAATACAGCAATTAGGAGGCTTGGATTCGGTCTGCCTGATTAAGGCGGTAAGCACCAGCAAGCAGCTCGACCAGAGTATGAGCTGCAGGTCACCGAAGATAGGCACGAACCAACACTAATAAGTCTCCCCCACAATACGGCAATGAGAAGGCTTGGATTCGGTTTGCCTGATTGTTAGGGCTTGTAAGCCCCTTCGGGCAGAGCAGAGCATGCGCTGCAGGGCACCGAATACAGGCACGCATCAGCGCCTAAAAACCTCCTCACAACATGGCGAAGAGAGGACCCGGATTCGGTTTGCCTGATTGATAGGACTTGTAAGAACCTGTGGCAACTCTAGCAAGTAGAGCAGAGTGTGTGCCGCGGGACACCGAAGACAGGCGCGTATCAACGCCAAGAAATAAAAAGAAAGGGGGATCTGTGGGGAGCAGCCCGGACTGGACTGAGTTACTGGAATTAAGACTTATTCTATGCATCTGCTCTCCCACAATATGGCGCTGGGAGAGAAGTAAACAGCTTCCGCACAGCTGCCTCCAGTTCAACCAATAAACTGTAGGACTTGCTCCTGATTGGAGAGCAGCGTACTCGGCGTGTGGGCAGCCGAGTTGGGATTGGCGGAGGAGGACTATAAAGGAGGAGAGAGACAACATGCACCAGGAACATCTAAGGGGAACATCTAAGGGGAACACCTGTGCAGCCCCCAGAGAGCCGGCCGGCGGTGTGCCGCTCCCCTGCGGAAGTGGGGAAAGTGGCCAGGGGGAACTGCCCTTCCACGGAGGTGGAAGGGATAGTAGCCAACCCGGGAAGAACCAGCAGCAAACCCGGGGAGGGCCGAGCAGACGAAAGAACAGCGCAGGGTCCTGTGCCGTTCCTCCACGAAGAGGGGGAGCGACATAATGGTGCCGTGACTCGGATATGAAGCCTAGGCAGGGTTTAGTGTCGTTCCCCCATGAAGACGGGGAGCGACAGGGGATGACGGGACCCACAGGACAGCAGCACCTCCCTCAGTCACAAGAGTAAGCTCACCTGCTGGCCCTGGGGCTTCTAGACTGCTCTCTCCCACCTTTTGGGCAGACAATCCTGAGATGCATTTCCGCATTTCCATAGCTCCAGAGAAAGCCCTCAGTGGTAGGAAACCTGTTACCACAGCAGTAATGAGCTTGTTAATACAAGTTTTTTGTTTTGTTTTGTTTTGCTTTTGACAGGCAGAGTGGACAGTGAGAGAGAGAGACAGAGAGAAAGGTCTTCCTTTGCCGTTGGTTCACCCTCCAATGGCCGCCTCGGCCAGCGCGCTGCGGCAGGTGCACTGCGCTGATCCGAAGGCAGGAGCCAGGTGCTTCTCCTGGTCTCCCATGGGGTGCAGGGCCCAAGCACTTGGGCCATCCTCCACTGCACTCCCGGGCCACAGCAGAGAGCTGGCCTGGAAAAGGGGCAACCGGGACAGAATCCGGCGCCCCGACCGGGACTAGAACCCAGTGTGCCGGCGCCGCAAGGCGGAGGATTAGCCTAGTGAGCCGCGGCGCTGGCCAATACAAGCTCTTTCGTTCCTCCCTGTCCCTCACTCCTGTTCCTCGGGATCATTCCACAAAATAAACGAATTGCAAGGAAGCCCTTTGCTCAGGTCTTTGGGGGTGGGGCAGACTGGCTCAGATGGATCCCTCATTAGACTTGGGATTAAAAGAAAAACCTGGAGTCCGAGTTGTGGTGTAGCGGGTAAAACTGCCACCTGCAGTGCTGACAGCCCCACGTGGGGGTGGGACCCAGAGAAGCTCCTGGCTCCTGGCTTCAGATCGGTGCAGCTCCAGCCATTGCGGCCAGATAGGGAGTGGATGGAAGACCTTTCTCTCTCTCTCTCTCTCCCTCCCTGTCTCTGCCTCCCCTTCTCTCTGTGTGTAACTTTCAAAAATAAATCTTTTAAAAAAAGTCGTTGCTATCTACATCTTTTTTTTTTTTTTAAAAAAAGATAAAACCTTTCCCCATACATCTTTACAGCTCTCCCTATATAATCTTTCATTTTTAGGGTTTGGGTGAAGAATCAGATAAAGCAACTACTCCCTGTCTCCCACCAGTCTTTCATATATTTCTCTCTTCCTAGTCTGATCTCCGCCCCCCCCCCTTTTGATTTATTTATTTGAAAGGCACAGTGTGAGAATGAGAATGAGAGAAAGAAAGAGAAAGAGAAAGAGAAAGAGAGAGAGAGAGAGAGAGAGAGAGAGAGAGAGAGAGATCTTCCATCTCTGGTTCACCTTCTAAATGGCTACAACAGACAGGGTTGGGCCAGGCCAAGGCCAGGAGCCTGGAAATCCGTCCAGGGCTCCCACACGGGTGAGAGGGTCCAAGTACTTCAGCCACCTTCCGATGCCTTCCCAGGGGCATCAGGAGGAAGCTGGATCAGAAGCACAAGAGCTGGATGCCAATACGGGATGCAGGTGTGGCAAGCAGTGGCTTAGCCCACTGTGCCACAATGCCCACCCCTCATCTTTCCTGTCTGATCTGGTTAAGACCTGGGGAACTACTTCTTTTATAAATCTCTATGTGGTGATTTAGCACCTGACTCTGAAATTTCACATTTATTGTAGCTAGATTCTCAAAGCTTCCATTTTTCTTTTTAAAAATGTATTTGCAAAAAGATTTGTTTTATTTATTTGAAAAGCAGAGTTACAGAGAGAAAGAAGGAGAGAAAGCGAGAAAGAGATCTTTCTTCTGCTGGGTCACCCCCCAAATGGCTGCAATGGCCAGGGCTGGGCCGAACTGAAGTCAGGAGCCTGGAGCTTCTTCTGTGTCTCCCACACGGGAGCAGGAGCTCAAGCACTTGGGTCATCTTCTGCTGCTTTCCCAGGCCCATTAGCAGGGAGCTGGATTGGAAGTGGAGCAGCCGGGACTCAAATGGGCACCCATATGGGATGCCAGTGCCATAGGTGGAGGCTTTACCTGCTACACCACAGCGCCAGTCCCCCAAAAATGCATTTTTAAAAAAGATTTATTTATTTGTTCACTTGAAAGGCAGAATGACAGAGAGAGAGAGGGAGAGACCAAAAGAGAAACAGGTCTTTCATCCATTGGTTCACTCCCCAAATGGCTGCAATGGCTGGGGCTGAGCTAGGCTGAACTCAGGAGCCTGGAACTCCATCCATGTCTCCCATGTGGATGTCAGGGGCCAAGCACTGCTTTCCCAGGCACATTAGCAGGGAGCTGAATTGCAAGCAGAATTGCTGGGATTTCAACGGATGCTTGGATGCGGATGCCAGCTTCATAAGTGGCTGTTTAATCCTCTGTGCCTTGATGCTGGTTCGAAAAAGCTTGCATTTTCCTATCCTGATACATGCTGATCACTCAGTCTAGAGCACTTCTGAACAACACTGACATACACTTTCCTAAGTGTCTATAACACGATTTCCAGTTCTCCTGCCATCCTGGTCTCCTGGCTCTGTGCCTGTTCTGAGCTGGGTTACTAACGTCAGTCCGAAAATATGCCCACTCCCATCCTCACTGCTGGTGATACCAATGAGGTGCAAACCATAGCTATTACCTCTGCCGAGATACTGTGCACTATAAACGCAGCCTGGTCGGTGTTCATCTTAGCAGCCACGTCATCTGGCTCCTTAGATGCCAGCTCCTGCTGCTATTTCCTAATGTCTGCTGGACATCTCCACTGGGATGTCTTCAGACTCTTCGAATTAACAAGCCTACAACAGCTCATCACGTCCTCCCACTTGAGCTCTGCCTCACGTACTTGTGGTCTTGGTGAGTGGAGTCATCCAAAGCGTCTCCCAGGCTAGCTGTCTCAGAGACTTTCTCAAGGACTTCAGCAGCACCCCCAATCGCACCTTTCCTCAGACCCGCTGGGTCCTACAGTCCAAACATCTCTCTGTCTTGGTTCACATCCCATCACTCCCATGGCCCCCTACCTGCAGCTCCTCTGACCTCCCATCTCCAGCCCTGATCATATGATCAGCTAGCTTTCAGTTCAGCAGCAAGAGCTACAAGTCTTCACAAATTGGCCCTATCACCCTTCTCCGGCCTCAGCCCCTACATACATATATCTAAGGCTCATGACCTTCCTTGAAGGTCAACTTCTTGGGTCCAGCGGGACTATGGTTTGAAGCTCTGCCTCCTTTCATCTTTACCACTAAGTCGTTGAATTCTAGTCTCAGATCGTAACCTGGTGATGGTGGTTTCCCAGCCACCAGTCATTGCTTTCTGCTCTCATCACTTTGCTCCTGTACTGAGTCAGGTTTCTCAGTAATGACTGCCTGCTATTAATTTGCAAGTTCTCAAGCGTCATGCTAGCTGCATGCTAATAAGAGTCATCTGAGTACATGCTCCCCAGTGCCTGGGGAACACCAAGTGACCAGGCTTATTAGGAAGCTACAGAAGTGGTCCACGCGCTCCATTCTTAGTGCCCTGGCTTAGGGAGCAGGATTCTGGAACACTGAGATTTTCCCCACCCACACCTCTCGGTTGTTGATGTCATCCTGAGAGACTAAACTGGGACACATCCAAGACACTCATTTGGCTGTATGGATACACTGAGGATGAGCCCTGCCTGTTCTTGCAGTGGCTGATGGGCTGGGCAGAAGGTTGGGGACCCCAGCAGCCCCGGAGCACATGCAAAGAGCCAACGGAATCCATGAGGTAGCAGCTACCCACACTACGGCTGATCAGTGCTCTACTCAGGACCTCTGAACCCCTAGATCTGACTCTGTATTTGCATTTCTGGGAAGTTCACAGTTACCACATTCTCAAAGGAGTTTGTGACACAAATGAGGTTCACAGAAGGAGAACAAAGGGGTGCTACAAAGCCACCATTTTGCTAGAATACGTTTCTTTCCGATTATAAAAGCATTTAACAATCATTGGAAAATTGGAAAATAAAACAAGCACAAAGGCCGGCGCCGTGGCTCACTAGGCTAATCCTCTGCCTTGCGGCGCCGGCACACTGGGTTCTAGTCCCAGTCGGGGCGCCGGATTCTGTCCCGGGTGCCCCTCTTCCAGGCCAGCTCTTTGCTGTGGCCCGGGAGTGCAGTGGAGGATGGCCCAAGTACTTGGGCCCTGCACCCACATGGAAGACCAGGAGGAAGCACCTGGCTTCTGGCTTCGGATCATCACGGTGCGCTGGCTGCGGTGCGCCGGCCGCCGTGCGCCGGCCACGGCGGCCATTGGAGGGTGAACCAATGGCAAAAAGGAAGACCTTTCTCTCTGTCTCTCTCTCTCACTGTCCACTCTGCCTGTCAAACAAACAAACAAAAAAACAAACAAGCACAAAGAAGACTATAAATTCAGCTTTAATTCCACCAGCCAGAGACAGCCATTTTAGCATTTTGATATGTATTTCTCTCATTGTTTCTCTGTACAAACATAAACACACATTCTGCCTCCAAATCCGGGGAAGATGTTCCTTTGTGGTCTGCCTCCTTCTGTGTAAGATAACATGGACATTTTCCCACAACTTTAATGACTTAAAAGACTTCATAGTATTCAAACATTTGAGTGTCTTCTTTATTGTTTGTTGCTATCATAAATAATATTGAGATAAACATTAATATATTTCTTAAAGATCAATTTATTTATTTGAAAGGCAGAGTTATAGAGAGGCAGAGAAAGAGAGACAGAGAGAGAGATCTTCCATCCGCTGGTTCACTCCCCAGTTGGCTGCAATGGCCAGAGCTGTGCCGATCTGAAGCCAGGAACCAGGAGCTTCCTCTGGGTCTCCCACGTGGGTGCAGGGGTCCAAGGACTTGAGCCATCTTCTACAGCTTTCCCAGGCCATAGCAGAGAGCTGGATCGTAAGTGGAGCAGTTGGGACTCGAACCAGTGCCCATATGGGATGCTGGCACTGCAGGTGGCAGCTTTACCTGCTATGCCACAGTGCCAGCCTCTTAATACACTTTCTAAGATTTGTGTTCTGTTAATGCAATGCAAGAAGTGGAGTTCTTATTTTAAAACTTTCCCCCGCTGCAGCAAAGTTCTGTATAAAAAGTGGAGTTTTTGAATGAAAGGGTATATTAGTCAGCTTTTTGTTATTTCAACTTAAATACCTGAGAGGAGTTTCTTAGGAAGGAAGAACGTTTATCTCGGCTTACAGTTTTGCAGGTTCACAGTTCAAGATTAGGCAAGTCTTATTGTATTGGTATCTGATAAGGGTGATGAATGGCAGAATAGGTCTGGAGTGAGGATAACATGGTGAGCCAGAAAGCAGAGAGAGAAGTGAGGCCAAACTCAGCTTAAATAACCAACCCTCTCATGAGAACTACCTTCTCAGAACAAGTCCCCATTGACTGAAGGCCTCCCACTGGGCCTACCACCTAGATGCCATAATGAAATCAAATCTCTATCCATAAGCCACCAACCATTAACATAAGACTCTGAGGACCAAAATCTCAATACGTGGGCTTTGGGGGGATACCAAACTATTATTCAAACCACAACATTCTGCTTCAGTCCCCCAAAAGGTTCATGTTTATCTCATAATGCAAAATATAATCAGTCCATCCCCCAAAGTACCCAAGTCTTAACTCAGTCCAACATTAATTCAAAAGTTCAAAGTCTCATCTGAACCTCAAGGCAAACTCCCTTAGCTGTGAGCCTTTGTACAGTTAAATACAAATTACATACTGGCAGGACAGGCACAGGGTCTATATGTCCATTCCAAACAGGGGAAACAGGGAAGCAAAAAGGATTCACAAGGCTGAAATAAGATCAAAATCCAGCAGGGCAAACATTAAATATAAAGCTCTAGGTATGGCATCCTGGGCACAGCACGGTAGTGGATGAGCTCCCAAGGGCTTAGGCAGCCCCGCCCCCGTGGCTCTGCTGGTTGCAGTCCACCCTTCAGTTCTCACAGGTGGCGGTCTCTTTTCTGTAGCTCCACTAGCTGTTGCCCTGGTGAGGACTCTCTGCAGTAGCACTGACCTTACATTTCTGCTCAGCATTGCTCCAATACGGGCTCTTTGCAGTAACTCTGTCCCTGTGACCAATCTCTGTCTGGATACTGAGTTTGTCCTCTACCTAGGTGGAGGCCCCTATGGACTTTGCCCACAAAGCTACTCCCCAAGGCTGTGTGCCGATGTCTGCAGCTTTCCCAGGCTTGTCTGGGATACTGCTTACAGCTTTCCTCACTGGGTGTCCCACATGCTTGGCACCTCCACTTTTCTGGGGTCTCCTCTGCAGCTGCACTCACAGCTTTACGACACTTTGCTCCTAACAGGGGCTCCAACCCTGTGGCGCAGCTCTGCCTGGTCCTCAAGGCTTTCCATTGAAATCTTGGTGGAAGCTACCATGGCCCCTAACTCTCATGTTCTGCACACCTAAAAAGCCAGCATCCTGTGGAGGGACAGCCTCAAAGATCCCTGAAATGTCTTCAAGGTCTTTTTCCCACAGCTTTACCCATTAGCACATGGCTCCCTTGTACCTGTGCTATTCTCTTTAGCAGGCTGTTTCTCTGAAGCATGTTCCTGTCCCAAACACACCACTTTTCCTTCATTCCTTCTCTGGCGAGGCTGCAAAATTTCCAAATCTTTCTAATCTGCTCCTTTTTGCTCACGATTTTCACTGAAAGTTGCCAGAAACACCCACGCTGCAGCCTGAATGCTTTGCTGTCTTGAGATCTCCTTTATCAAAAACAAACCAGTCCACCATCTTTAAGTTCAGCCTCCCAGAAAGTCTTAGGACATAGACACAAAAAAGGCAGATTCTTTGTCACCATACAACAAGTATGGCCTTTAGTGCAATTACCAATGGAATTCTCATGTCCATCTGAGACCTCATCAGCTCTGCATTTTCTGTCCTAAATTCAACCAGCGTTCTGGTCTGCTAAGCCCTCATCAGGATCACCTAGAACAGCATTCTAGGCTTTCTCTAGCATGCTCCTCCAAACTTTCAAATTGATAAAACAATTCCAAAGGTTCCTCTACTTCAGATAGAGTTAATAGTCATGACCCCCTCCCCCACTACCAATTTCCTGTGTTAGATCTTCATTAAATTAGGTAAAATATCTGAGAGTGTGCTCCCTGTGTCTCTCTGCCTCCCAATTCACCGTGGGATCCTCCCCCTGAACATATTCTGCAACCCTCATCAGATGTCAGGCTAATGGGGTCCCTTGATCTTGGACTGTGAACCTCCAAAATTGCAAACAGAAATAAATCCTCTTCCTTCCTAAGTAGCTCCTCTCAGATATTTTAGTTAAAGTAACAAAAAGTTAACACAAAAAGGGTATAAACACTTTCATTTAAGGATTTTGATACTGACAAATTATCCTCCATAAAGGTTGACTGCAAACTATCCTTCTATTAGCAGTTCATGAGAATAAGAGGGAACTTCAAAAAGTTTGTGGACAATAGAATTAAAAGAAGTTTATTTTGGCACAAAATTTTTGCAAACCATGCATAGTTTTCTTTTCATAGTATTCATTTTCCAGGAACTTTCTTTTTGAGAGGCAGGGAGACAGAGATATATAGACAGAGAGGACTCCCCTCTGCTGGTTCATTCTCTAAATGTGTGCAATGGCTGGGATTGGGCCAAGGACGAAATCAGGAGCCAGGAATCCAGGTCTTCCACATGGGTGGCAGAAACCCAAATGGCTCAAGTAATGAGCCATTACTACTACCTCCCAGGATCTACATTAGCAGGAAGCTGGAGTCAGGACTGGAGGTGGGTATTAAATGCAAGCATTCACAATTGGGACATGGCCATCTTCACCACTAGGTCAAACATCTGCCCCTCCAGGAATTTTTTTGAAGACCCCTCTTCCTCATTCCCTTGCATCTTCTTGAGATCAATAGTCATGGGGGCAGGCAGGAGGGGGTTATTTGTAATCTGGGTGGTGAAATACCATATTCTAGGTTTTACTGGAGCCCTGTGTGGAAGCTGGTCAGTGCTCCAGCTGTGGACCACAGAGCTGACATTCTCTGAGAATTACCCCAGGTTTTGGCAACTCTCAGAGATGCCATGAAGTAGACTGACTCTGGTTTTCTTTGGCATTTCAGCAGACCTGGAGACATGATGGAAACTTTATTTCCAGGCAGTGATTCGCTTAGAGTTCATGAGATTGAAGGGCAACATATTTGGTGGCTTTTTGAGAAGATTCCCTCCCCTTTCCCCCAGCTTAAGTCAAAATTTGTATGTCTTGTGAAAGTTGTAAGCACTGTGGCTCATCCCAAAGCTCCCCTGGCATGCCCTAATTTTCTGGATAGTTCAGTTGAAAATGAGAATGTCTGAGTAAAATCCATCCATAATGAACAAACATCTGCATAAAATCATGACTTATTTTACATAATGAACAAGTTGGGGATTCTAGAATATTGTATGTGACTGAAATCCTATTTCTATTTTCTCTAGGATTGCCTTCAAAAGGAAACCCAGGGTGATTATTTTATAAAATGTTTATTTTCATCTGCTTGACAGGGGGAGAGAGAGAGAGAGAGAAAGAGAGAGAGAGAGATCTCCCATCTGCTGGTTTATTTCCCAAAGGCCTGAGGTAGCCAGGGTTGGGCCAGGCTGAAGACAGGAGCCCAGAACTCCATCTACATCTCCCATGTGGGTGGCAGGGGCCCAAGCACTTGGGCCATCATCTGCTGCCTCTCAGGATACATTTGCAGGGAGCTGGACTGCAAGTAGAATATCTGGGACTTGAACTGCCCCAATATGGGATGTGGGTATCCCAAGCAGTGCAGCTTAACCAGCTATACCACAACTGCCGGCCCCAGATTCTTTTTTGTTGCAAATTTACATTTTTGTTCAGCCGGAGTGCTGGAAGTCATGTACCTAACATTGTTTCCTCATAGCTTAGAGCTGTGGAAGGGATTTTGCTTTTTTGGGGGGTCCTCAGTCCTGTTCCTAAGCACTTTATTGAGGAGTATGACAGGAGTCCATGACAGCCACGTCACTACAATACAGGTAATAATGGCTATCACAGGTTGGTCTACCACCCTCCCTCCTTCCTGCTGTGTGCACTGATGTTCCCACTGTCTTTGGGTACCAGCAGCTGGAGGGGCACAGCTGAGGGCAGGCATTTGGCCCAGTGATTAAGCTGCTGCTTGGGGTGCCCCTATTCCATATCAGAGTGCCTGAGATCCAGTCCCTCTTCTACTTCTGATCCAGCTTCCTGCTAATGCACTTCTGGGAGGCAGCAGTGATGGCTCAAGTGATTGGGTCCCTGCCATCCACATGGGACATTTGGAATGAGTTTCTTGCTCCAGACTTTGGCCTGGCCCAAACCAGTCCTGATGTTGCAGGTATTTGGGGAAAGAACCAACAGATGGTTGCTCGCTCGCTTTCTCTCTCTCGCAAATGAAAATAAAGGGGAAAAAATGGGCAAGTAGACACTTGTAGACAATGACCCCAGAGATCACCAGTCCGGATAGTGGTGCCCCCAAACTGACCAATGATGTTAAGCACCAGTTTGTGTTTAAGTAGAAAATTGTTTCTAAAGGGAAATTTCCACCCTCCCTGAGTTCCAGTTTAGGCTAAAGGTTTCAGCTGAAGGAGATAGAATGATATGGGGATGAACAACTTGGACCTGAACCCAACCAGAACATTCCTAAAATCCCCACATCAATTTTGCTTTTCAAGTTTTCAATGATGTGCCCCAAAATTCAAGTTCAGGATCTAACTCAAAGGAAAGAACCAAATGAGCAGGCAAGAGCTGGATCTAAATGGGGCGTGCCCATAAAATGTCATTTTGAAGTTTGTGGTTTGGAGTTTGGAATGCTGCTTCCCAGAGAAAAACAGAACAATGTTCAAGTGGGTGTTAGATTCCTAGGCTAGACCTCAAAATTCTACATAACTTGTAACACAGCTAAATCCTCATCTCGTATGAAAAAGAAGGAGCAGAAAAAAAATGCCATCTTGTGATAATTTTAAAAACAAACAGAAACAATTTTACAACAGAAAACAAGACAGGTTTTATTCATTTGAAACACTAACGTGTAAAGCAATTAGACTTAAGAGGGAGCAAGGAAAAAGCTGTTAATTTTCAGGAGATTTTTAAAAAATATTTATTTATTTATTTGAAAGTCAGAGTTACACAGAGAGAGGAGAGGCAGAGAGAGAGAGAGAGAGAGAGAGAGGTCTTCCATCCACTGGTTCACTCCCTAGATGGCCACAACGGCTGGAGCTGCACCGATCTGAAGCCAGGAGCCAGGGGCTTCTTCCAGGTCTCCCACGTGGGTGCAGGGGCCCAAGGACTTGGGCCATCTTCTACTGCTTTCCCAGGCCATAGCAAAGAGCTGGATTGGAAGAGGAGCAGCAGGTCTTGAACCGGCGCCCATAAGGGATGCCAGCGCTTCAGGCCAGGGCGTTGACCCACTGAGCCACAGCGCCGGCCTCCAAGGAGAGAGATTTTGATAGGTACTTCTGAGAATTCAGAGTTCAGGGCTTGAAGTTAACTGCATCTTTGTGTCTGATTTTATTTCATAATTTATGACTTTTTTTTTTTTAAGACAAGCTTAACACTAAAATCACTGTGGTTTAACATCAGTCTTGCTTGGGGATAGGGTTTGGGCTTATATATGTAATTAAAAGAGGGAGAGCTTTTACTGAAGCAAGTAAGTATAGGTTGGAAAGAAGCTCTAGAAGACAAAGGGGAAAGGTAAAAGCAGACACAAGTAGAAGTAGATGGCTGAGGTGGAACTGCTGTACCCTGTGCTGTGAAAGCTGGTGGTAAGGAGGAGAAAGCGTGGTGAGGATAAGGAAGGCTTGGGCCCCTCGGTGCACTGGGCCTGCAGACGGGCTGCGTCAGTGCCTGGCAGCCTGCATGGTGTTCCTAGAATGTCAGGAAAAGGATGGAAGGCCCTGTATGGATCTGGCATTCGCATTTGAGACCCGCTTCAGTATCCGGTGTTTGAAACTCAAGACATGCCTGCTCCAGAGCGCCAGACCGTAAGAGCTAAACCCCAGAGAAGGCCACCTCACAATGGACAGATATTCAGGCTCTTGGTTTTTTGGCTAGTAGAATTCCTCAGAATGACACTGCATGACTTCCAAAGCTAGGTCCTAAGGAGTCTCATAGCTACCATCCGCATCTCAGCACAGCAACTGGCTTGGGGGAGCCCAAGTCTCTGAGCCCGCTATGCTATAAGGAAGCCTACAGCGGTTTTCCAGCCACTCCATCCCCAGGTGCCAGCCATGTGCGGGAAGAAGATTCAGGTAAGGGCTGTCTTATCCCCCATCTAACTGCAACTCAAATCAGAAGCGCACAGAAGAATCACATGGCTGAACTTATCATTCCAAAGAATTGTGAAGAATAATAAATAGGTATTTTAAGCCACTAAAGTTTGGGGTGGCTTTTATACAGCAACAGATCATTAGAACTGAGATTAAGCCCAATATTTTCTTTCTTGCCAAGCACACCGATATTTTAGCTCCAAACAACAATCTGCTCGCATGAGGATGTGCCAATCGATCCATCTTAACCTGCTTAGCATCTCCCAGCATGCCCAGATTTTAGAGTTCAATTAACTTCTCCTTAAATCTCACTCATCGGTCCTTTGCTAGACTAGAAGTCCAAAGTTCACAATTAAGGAAAAGAAATAAGTAATAACGGTCTCGAACTGTAGTACCAGGCTTATCTTGTAGAGTAACTGTGGCAACATTAGCTATTTGTAGCATTCAGGGTGGGGAAGGGGGCAGCCTTGGTGGAACTACAGAAGCAATTCTGGGTCAATGTTCCATAGCTGACTGGAAAAATTGTTTCCCGTCTCTATGGTTTTACTGCTGTTAGACTCTCTTACACATCTCTTTATTATCTCCTAAGAACTGAGTGCTTCTGGGGACACAGCAGTACAGGTGTTTCCTCAGACACTGGCTTAAGAAAGTGGGTAAAGAGAGACTTTCCAAGCACTTTGCCTGGGATTCCTTCTGTTGTAGAAATGACTGGAACAGGGGTGGGTGTTGGGTACAGAGATTAAGATGTTGTTTGGGACACCTGCATCCCATATAGGAATCCTGGGGTTTGAGTCCTGGCTCCAATTCTGATTCCAGTTTCCTGCTAAAATGCACCATGGGAGGCAGCAGATGATGGCTCAAGTATTTGGGTCCCTGCCATCCATGTGGGAGACCTGGATTGAGTTTCAAGCTACTTACTTTGGCCTGGGCCTGTCTTGGCTGTTGTGGGCATTTGGGGAGTGAACCAGAGGATGGAAGGTATCTCTTTTTTTCTCTCTGCCTTTCAACTAAATAAATTAAATAAGTTTAAAAAAAAAAGTGAAATGGGGGCCGGTGCTGTGGCATAGCAGGTAAAGCCACCACCTGCAGAGTTGGCATTCTGTATGGGTGCCGGTTCAGGTCCTGGCTGCTTCACTTCCAATCCAACTCTCTGCTATGGCCTGGGAAAGCAGTAGAAGATGGCTCAAATCCTTGGGTCCCTGCACCTGCATGGGAGACCCAGAAGAAGCTCCTCACTCCTGGTTTCGGATTGGCCCAGCTCTGGCAGTGCGGCCATTTGGGAAGTGAACCAGCAGATGGAAGACCTCTCTCTCCTCTCCCTCTGCTTCTGCCTCTCTGTAACTCTGCCTTTCAAATAAATAAATAAATTTTTAAAAAAATGAAATGACTTGAACAGAGCAGTCATTTTCTTGATGAGTTTTCACGAGTTGTTTCTTATGACAAGGCTGGTCAACTCATGGTTGAACAATTAGAAACATGAAGTCAGTGAGGGTAGCACCGTCACCAAGCTGGCAGAGAGATCCCAGAGTTTCACTAACTCCTCCCTCTCAGAAGTACAAAGCATGTGATTATGTTGAGGCGCTCCTAAGACTATGACGCAAAGAATCTGTGCAGGGATCAGTGCCCCCACAAGGTTGATCATCAACAGGAATTGCTTTCTCCCACCTACTGGGAATGCTGTCACGAAACGGAGATGGAACTCAAGAATGCTGACCTAGTGAATGAGTCTATGACTTAGAAGTCCTGAAACTGAGTGGCTTGGAGTTGGGTAACCCACGGGAATCCTATAAATAGCAAGGCTGAAAACAGCTCCATTCATGCTGCAGTTGAGCCATACACCCTAGCTAACTACACAGTCTGGAAACAGGTAAAAATATAGAAGAGCGTTAAGGACATCTTCAGAAAAAAATGATAGTATCTACATGTCTGGACTTCATGGATACCCTGTGTGTGTGTATGTGTATTTAAGTTTACTTATTTGAAAGGCAAAGTGACATACATACACACACAGACACACACACACACACAGACTCCCCAAATGCCCCCCAACAGCGTGGGCTGGGCCAGGCTGAAGTCAGCAGCCAAGAACTGCATCTTGACACCCTCACAGGCACCGGCTCCCAGGTCTTGCTGGACAGAAAGTGTCCCTTAGGGGACTTGCCTTTCTTTTCTCTCTGCTTCCCCAGCCAACCTGATGCTGAAGGTCCTGGGAGAAACGTTTGCCACTTGCCCTTGCGATGAGGTAAAGAAGTACCGCCAGGAGGCTGTGATGGTTAACTACCAAGTAGGGAGCCATCCAGTAAACCTTCAGGGGTGACTACAAAAGAGAAGTTCAATAAGTACAAGGCCAGCTGGTGTTGACTTTGGATTAATCTTCCAGAATCTTGAGAAACACTTCACCCTAGCATTTGTCAGAAGAGTTTTATCAAAGACGAAGATGATTTTCATGCCCAGCAAAGAAGGAAGGAGGCGGGAAGAAATTGGGATTGGGCATTTAAAAGAAACCTGCTGGGCTGGCACTGTGGCACAGCAGGTAAAGCTGCCACTTGCAGTACTGGCATCCCATATGAGCACCAGTTCAAGTCCTGGCTGCTCTACTTCTGATCCAGCTCTCTGCTATAGCCTGGGAAAGCAGTGGAAGATGGCCCAAGTCCTTGGGCCCCTGCACCTGCCTGGGAAGACCTGGAAGAAGCTCCTGGCTTTGGATTGGCGCAGCTATAGCCGTTGTGGCTAACTGGGGAGTGAAACAGCAGATGGAAGACTCTCTCTCTCTCTCTCTCTCTGCCTCTCCTTCCCTCTCTGTGTAACTCTGACTTTCAAATAAATAAATCAATCTTAAAAAGAAAAGAAAAGAAAAAAAAGAAACGAAACGAAACGAAACAAAACAAAACGAAACCTGCTGGGCCGGCGTTGTGACATAGCAGGTAAAGCTGCCGCCTGCAGTGCCGGCATCCCTTATGGGTGCTGGTTCGAGTCCTTGCTCCACTTCTAATCCAGCTCTCTGCTATGGCCTGGGAAAGCAGTAGAAAATGGCCCAAGTCCTTGGGCTCCTGTACCCCTGTGGGAGACCCAAAGGAATCTCCTGGTTCCTGGCTTCGGATCAGCACAGCTCTAGCCGTTGTGGCCATCTGGGGAGTGAACCAGCAGATGGAAAAATCTCTCTCTCTCTCTGTCTCTGCCTCTGCCTTTCTGCAACTCTGCCTTTCAAATAAATAAATAAATCCTTAAAAAAAAAAAAAAAGAAAGAAACCTGCTCCCATTGTTACCACCATCAAACAATGACAAAAGAATTCAAACTTTAAAGGCATGTTGGGAGGCTCTAGATATATTTTAATTGCCTTGGAGTTCTTACAAATCATGATGTAAGGAGCAGTTTTGAAAATACAGGGTGTGCATAAAAGAAAAAGTTGCAAGTCAGAGATGCTGACTGGTTTCATTTCTTAAAACTTTAAATTTTGAAATAATTATAGTCAACAGGAAGTTGCACAACCGTCTACAGAATCAAAACCAGGAAACTGATGCTGGTACAATCCACAGCCCTTATTCAGATTTCACCAGTCTTACATGCACTCATTTGTGTGTGGCTATGTCTCTCCATGCCAATTTTATTTATTTATATTTATTTGAAAGGTCAAGAGACACACAGAGTGATCATTCATCCACTGGTTCACTCACCAAATGCCAGCAACAGCCAAGGGCTGGGCCAGGCCAATACCAGGAGCCAGAATCTCTATTTGGGTCTCCCACATGGTGGGCAAGGACTCAAAGTACTTGAGCCATCACCTGCTGCCTCCTAGCAGGAAGCTGGAATCAGGAGCAGAGTTGGGACTCGAGCCCAAGCATTCCCATATGGGATGTGGGCATCTCACGTGGCATTTTAACTGCCATGCCAAACACCCACCCTGATGCAATTTTATCACATGTAGTTCGCACCCATCAAGATACTTAACTCCACTATCACCACAAGGCTCCCTCAGGCCATCCTTTTAGAGTCACACCTACTCCCCTTCTGTTCCCTCACCCCAGCCACACTAAGCTGATCTTCCTCCCTAGAATTATGCTGTTCCACGAGTGTTATATAGATGGCATCAACAGCTATGCATCCTTTTGAGATGGGCTTTGTTTTCCCACTCAGCATAATTCCCTGGGCGCCATCCAGGTGGTTGTTTCCCGAGTTGAGTAGAATTCTACGGCACGGATGTACCACAGTTCCTCTAAGCAGTCACCCATTGAAAGACATTTGGATCGTTTGCAGTCTTTGGTTATGACAAATAAAGTTGCTAACCACATTTGTGTAGCAGTTTCTGTGAGAAAGTAAGTTTTCATTTCTCTGGGATAAATGCCCAAGAATTAAGTGCTGGGTCATACGGTAAGTCTGTTTTTAGTTTTAAAAGGAACTGCCAAATCACTTTCCAGAGTGGCTGTGTCATTTTACATTCCCACCAGCAATGCAGCAGAGATCCAGTTTCTCTGCATCCTCACCAGCATTTGGTGTTGTCACTATTTTTAATTCTGGCCATTCTGATAGGTGTGTGCTTTTCATTTGTATTTGTCTAATGGCTGATGATGAACATCTTTTCATGTGCTTACTTGTTATTTATATGACGTCGTCAGTGAAATATCTGTTCATGTCTTCGGCCCATTTTCTAACTGGATTATTTATTGTTGAGTTTTGAGAGTTCTTTATGTATTCTAGATATAAGTCCTTTATCGGATACATGATTTGCAAATATTTTCTCCCAATGTTTGCCTTTTCATCCCCTTAACAGGGTCTTCGGCAGAGCAAAGTTTTAAATGTTGATGTGGTTTCAGTTTTTAAAGTGATAACAAAATAACAGTGATCTCCAGGCCTGCTCCATCATCCATGTAGAGTGAGGAAATGCATATATTCTACCCAGTTATCTAATCAATATTTATTGAGTACCTACTATGTTCTAGGCTCAGTACCAGGTGCTAGCGATCTGCAAATGAATAAAATCGTCTCCTCCAAATATTCATAGTCTACTGGGGACAGGGACATGTGAGCATATACCTTCTGTCAGGGGGTGGTAAGGGATGTAAAGCAGGCTGGGGGCCCCCAAGATGGAATGCCTGCCTTGGCTGGGGGAGAGGAAAAGGAGGCTTCTTGTTTGTCAGTTATGAACCAGTTGAAATCCTAGCACTATTCTAGCTTTATACAGATCATAATGTAAAACATTTCCATCTATTCTACCATGTCACCACTGCTTCATTTAATAGAGATTCTTTCCCCATATCCAAAATAGCTAATGCTGAAACTGAGCTCCTGTGAGATTAATGGAGAATGAACCCCCAGGAATGATCATTTTTCCAAAATACGACATCTGTTAGTTCAACAGGTAGTCTTTGCTGTGAAGTACAGGCATCAAGGAAAGGTGTAGCTGGGTCTTGTTGCATAACAGTCCTTGGTCCTAATATAGCAACATTCATCTGAGAAGCTTAAAGGACTTGCCTCACATGACAAGCTGCCTCCTTTTTGCACTGACTCTTCGAGGAAGGCAAGACAAGATTTAGTATGCAGTGGCCTATATTCCAAGTGGAATATGACGCTCCTTACCCAGGGAGCTAGAAGAGAAATGTCCATTTGGAAGGAATATGGAGAGCCATGAGTGAGAAGAAGATTGAACCTTAGGCCTTAGGCCCTGGTCATCCTCCTTCAAGTATAAGGTCTGATCTTGCTTATACAGAGCTGACTAAATGATAATTATAATAAATACTTGAGCCTTGAAACCTGAGAATGCTTTTTGTTTTCATGTCTGATCAGGGCCTTAGCCTGTTGCCTCTCCCTGGGTGATGTCCTCACCTTATATTCTCCCTTCCTTCCTGGTCCTATGGAGGTTTAATCCTAGGACACTTGATACCTGACTGTCTAGCTTCAGCTCCTCTCTTCCCTCAATCACACTGTGTGCAACCCTGACAGACTACTATCCTAAAGGTAACATTTCTCCTGTCATTCTCTAAGTTGGAACTCTTCAGTGGCTCCCAAACACTTCACTTTCCATGACCAGCCTCAACTTACCTTTTTATCTCCTGTGATCTTTCTAAACACCCACTTAAACACTGTGGGCCCGTGCTGTGGCATAGCAAGTAAAGCCACCATCTGCAGTGCTGGCATCTCATATGGGCACAAGATCGAGTCCTGGCTGCTCCACTTCTGATCCAGCTCCCTGCTAATGCACCTGGGAAAGCAGAGGAAGATGGCCCACCTACTTGGGCCCCTGCACCTATGTGGGAGACATGGATAAAGCTCCTGGTCTGGGTTGGCTCAGCTCTGGCCATTGTGGCCATTTGGGGAGTGAACCAGTGGCTGGAAGATCTCTCTGTCTGTCTGTCTGTCTGTCTCTGTCTCTCTCTGTAACTCTGCCTTCTAAATAAATAAATAAATAAATAAATCTTAAAAAAATAAAACACACACACCACAGTCAACAGATGTCACTTCTATGAGGTCAAGGGCTAATATCTTTCTTGTTCACCACTGTATGCTCACCTGTTGGGACAGTACATTGTGGGTTTTACTGAGTAAATGAATGAACCATCCCCTCCAACCACTGTTTCCTAAACTCACCATTTCCAAAAGCTACTTGACCATTCCCATCTCTGAGTTTCTGAGTACTGGATATCTCCTCCCTTATCCCCATAGCTACTCCCACCTAAAATAGTCTTTCTTCCCCATCTGACAATGCGAATCCTGTCCATGTTTCCACACTTGATTCAAACTTCAACTTTGAAAGTTCCCCAAACTCTCAAACCCACCTTCTTAGAACAGCTCCTTCATTTTCAGTACCATCCATTCATTCCTTCCCTCTGTGTTTACAAAAGTGAATAGCATATAGGCTCCCTGGTAGAGGAGAGCAGTCTAGATGGCATGTATCACAACCTGCTGCATCCTCTGTTATGATCTGTGTATGTGTGTATGTCTTCTTGCCTCAATTCTGTGACAGCAGAGGCCATGTTTTACACTTATTTGTCTTCCCCCCAGCCCTGACTTAGCATGGTGTTCAGTACACATTTGTTTAAAGATTTATCTACTTATTTGAGAGGCATAGTTACAAAGAGAGGGCGGTGGGGGTCGGGGGAAACAGAGAGAGACAGAGGTCTTCCATCAGCTGGTTTACTCCCCAAATGGCTGTAATGGCCAGAGCTGGGCGGATCAGAATGCAGGAGCCAGGAGCTTCTTCCAGGTCTTCTGCATAGGTGCAGAGGCCCAAGGACTTGGGCCATCTTCCACTGCTTTCCCAGGCCATAGCAGAGAGCTGGATCAGAAGTAGAGCGGCCAGGACACAAAACAGCGCCCATACGGGATGCTGGCACCACAGGTGGAGGCATAACCCACTACGCCACAGCACCAGCGCCAGTGAACATTTCTTAAATGATGAAAATATCACTTTGATTTGATACTTTTCTCCTTTGTGGTTTTTTTTTCCCCACCTAGATAAAACAATTCCCTATCTATATGTGAAACATAGGGGGTGGCTCTCATTCTCCTTGTTTCATAAATGAGGAACCTGAGGTACAGAATGGTGAAGTGACTTGTTTCAGGCTCCAAGTGAATCATGACTGCTTCACCCAAAATAGAGACTGAACAGCTTTTGGAACCAAAGGCAGTTATACAAGCACGTCCATGGTGCTTAGATAGCTCTCTTAGAGAAACAGGTACACATTGCACCCCAGGATACTCACTGTCTTAGTTTCTCTCCTGTGGCTATAACAAAATATCTGAAATGGGGTAATTTTTTAGAAGTATAAGTTAATATGGCTCACAGTTCTAGAGGCTGGGAAGTCCAAGAGCATGGTGCTGGAGCTGGTGAGGGCCTTCCTGCTGCTTCATCACACAGCAGACAGCATCATCTGGCAAAACAGAGCACATGTGCCAAACCAAGTCTCTCTTCCTCTTCTTACAAATCCACCAAAGGCCCACCCTCATGACCTCATCTAATCCTAATTCCCTCTCAAAGGCAGGCAGTTTTATTCTAGCTATCACAATACACTGGGGACTGAGTGTGGTGGCAGAGCAGACTGGGCTGTTGCTCGGGATGCCCATGTCCCCTGTTAGAGCACCTGGGATGGAGTCCTGCCTCTGCTTCTGCTTCCAGTCCAGCTTCCTGCTAATGCACTTGGAAGGAAGCAAATGATGGCTCAAATATCCAGTCCCTGCCACCTATGTGGGAGACCGGGATGGAGTTTGGGGCTCCTGCCTTTCTCTTGGACCAGCCCCGACTGTTGTGGGTATTTGGAGAGTAAACCAACAGATGGAAGACCTCTCTCTCTCTCTCTCTCTCTCTCTGCCTCCATCCCTTTTCTGTCTCTCTGTCTTTCAAGTAAATACAAATGAATAAACATTAAAAACCAGAACTTTGGAGGATACAAATCACATCCAAACCATAGCAACTGCTATGAACATGGGTGTGTGAATGCCTTTAAAAAGCCAAAAAACAAAACAAAACAAAACCAAAAATAAAGAAGAGTCCTGGGAGAATCAACAGGATGAAGTCCTGATTATACATGGGAACAAAAAACATCCTCAGGTTTTGAGGTTCATGTATTTATTATAATGATCATTTGATCAGGCCCCTATAAGCAAAATCCCAATATCATTAACATGATGTTGAAGATTAAGTTTCCAACAAATGAATTTTGGGGCCACATTCGAAGCACAGGCCTCCCATACAAACTTGATCAAAATCATGAAGAAGAACATGCATATGTTTGAAGTCAGAGAGTGGTGCACACATGATAATTAATTTCTTCTGATATTCAAGATCAAGTTACAGGAAAGGTAACATATGATAGATTAAAAAACATTCCAGAGAGGAAACAGTGGGTGGCAGTTGGTGAGCTGCAACATTTTTTCCTTTCATAGAACTATCCTTATGGAAGAAATATCATTGCTGATTTTCCTATTCTCAGCACAAAGTAACACTTAACTAATCGAATTGCTATTCAAGTGAGGGGCATGGCCACAGACCTTCATCTGATCTGCACGCGCTGACAAACAACAAGCCACACGATGCAGAGGATGCACTTGGGTGTTCTGCTGGCAAAACTGAGCTCCTAGAAGGCGTTTAAAGATTTTTCAACCTCACTGGGAACACATATTCTTAGGGAAGGACGTTTAAAATATTTCTAGAAGGCAAGGAAAATACAGGGAGAACAAATACTCATGTATCCATCAATCCAGCTTGAAAAACAGGACAGTATCAAAAGCCCTCAGCCCTTTTAGATACACAACAGTGAACCAGAATCATCAGAATTAGCTGCCACCAGTGACAAACTGGAACATTTCACACAAAAAATCTGCACTCCCACCTCTCTGGAAAAACCTTGACCGACGAGCCTGCATTCCCTTAGGGAATGCCTGGGTGGGCCCTGTGCTGGGTGTCCCTCTGTCCAGCACAGCGCACCCCCGGCTTCTCTCTGCTCCTTTTCTCCAGTCACATGGCCTGTGAGGCCCTGGAGGAGCCTGAGTCTGTAACCCTCAGCCTGTGTGCTTCCTTTCTGGGTTAGCTCTCTCCTCCATGACACGGTTCAAGAGCTCCATTTCTTTCCTCTCCTACCTCTGCTTTGGGGCATCTCGTTTCTTGGTAGAGCAGGACCCTTAAGAGGCACCAGGCTCCATGGAGATGCACAGATAAGAAAATGTGTCTGAGGGTGGACATTTGGCACAGTAATATACCACTTGGGATACCCGCATCCCATGTCAGAGTGCCTGGGTTCTGGTCCCAGCTACTCTACTTCTGATCCAGCTTCCTGCTAATGCACACCCTGGGAGGCAGCAGGTAGTGGCTCAAAGTAGCTGGCTCCCTGTCACCCACGCAGGAGATACCAATTGAATTCCTGACTCCTGGCTTTGACCTGGCCCAGCCCTGGTTGTTGCTGGCATTTGGGGAGTGAACCAGCAGATGCAATACTTCTCTCTATCTGTCCATCTGTCTGTTTGCTTGTCTGCCTTTCAAATAAAATGAAAATAAAATTCAATAAAAACGTTAAAAGGGAGAAGAAAAAGATGCTGGTTGGGATACTCGCATCCCATATCAGAGTGCCTGGGATCAAAGCTCAGTTCCATTCTTGATTCCAGCTTCCTACTAATGCACACCCTGGGAGGCAGCAGCTGCCGGCTGAAATACTTGGGTCCCTGTCCCCCCCAAGGAGACCTGGATTGAGTTCTGACTCTTGACGGGTGCAGACATTTGGAGAGTGAATCAGTGAACAGAAGATCTTTCTCTACCTGTCTCTGTCTCTCTGTCTTTCAAATAAATAAATACAAATTTAAAAAAATAAAAAAGAAACTGTGTCTGCCCTTGGTGGAAAATGTACCTGTGGAAGAAGCTGACCTGTGTCAAATGACGTATTATACCAGACTGGCAATTATTTGAATATGAGATGGCTTCATAAAGTTCATGGAAAATATAATTAAAAACTAAGTCTGGGGGGCCTGGTGCTGTGGTGTAGCTAGTAAAGCTGCTGCCTATGGCGCCAATATCCCATGTGGGTGCTGGTTTGAGTCCCGGCTGCTCCACTTCTGATCCAGCTCTCTGCCATGGCCTGGGAAAGCAGTAGAAGATGGCCCAAGTCCCTGGGCCCCTGCAAAACCCACGTGGGAGACCTGGAGGAGGCTCCTGGCTCCTGGCTTTAGATTGGCCTAGCTCTGGCTGTTGTGGCCATTTTGGGAAGTGAATCAGTGGATGGAAAATCTCTCTCTCTCTCTCTCTGCCTTTCAAATAAATAAATAAATCTCAAAACAACAACAACAACAACAAACCTAAGTCTGGGGTGGACACTGGGCCTAGTGGTTGAGATGCCACTTGGGATGCTTGTATCCCATATCGGAGTGCCTGGATTGAGTCCCAGTTCTGCTCCCATTTCCAGCTTCCTGCTAACACATATCCTGGAGGCAGCACATGATAGCTTAAGTAGTTGGGTCACTGGCACCCATGTGGGAGTTTTTGGCTCCTGGCTTCAGCCTGGCCCAGCCTCAGCTATTGTGGATGTTTGGGGATTGATTATGCCTCTCACATATATAAATTAAAAAAAAAAAAGTTCATTCTGGTACAAAAGTTTTGAAGACCATACATAAGAAGGGTTTTCAAAAACTTCATGGAAAGTGAACATGATATATGTGTACATATGTGTGCAAAGGTTCAGCTAGGCAGCCAAAGGTCGAAACACAGGGGAACATTTTGCAAGGAGTGGACCTGGTGAAGAAAGCACAGAGTTGGGGACACACTGAGCATGCTCAGAGAACAGTGAGTAGTCCAGTGCAAGAATGGTGGTAGGGGTCATGGCAGGGGGCAAAGTGGACAAGAGGGGTGGGAATGGGATCTGGGGTCATGACCTTGAATGGATGTTCAAGCAGGAAAGTGGCACAAGAGGAGTCTGTTTATGGAGAAAACTGGCAGACAGGGAAAGGGTGCAGAAGAGAGGGAGAGAATGAGGCAGGAAGGGCAGCGTAGAAGTTATTGGGATAGGCAAGTACAGGGCTGAGCAGTGCTCAAGCTATTCAGTTTTTTCTACAAGGAGAAACAGCTTATCATTCTTAAATTGGCACTCATGTAACAACAACAGTAAACAATACAAAGATTGCTTGCTACTAATGTAGAGGTAAAGAAAGTCCTGACCTGGAAAAGAGAGATGATGAGATCAATTGGAGAGGCGTCAGGTGGGAGAGGAGGAAGGGTCTGCTTATGAGAGAAGAGAAATGGAGGCAAACATCAGAGGTTTTAAGTCTGGGTGTGAGAAACAATGAGGACACTCTGATCTGTGATAAAGGTCCCTCATTTCATGGGAGATAAAATTACCTGAGGACCAAGTCATTTTTGGAGACGATGAAGAATGCTGCTTCGGATTTGCTGTGTTGGGGGAGTTCCAGGGCCCCAGGGCCCACTTGGCATGGGCCTGTAGATTCATCCAGCAGCCATCTGGGTCTGTAGGTCAATGACAGCAATGATCACTAAGTAGGAAGGTATGAGGGGAAGTTTAGCAAATGCAGACACAGGACAATAGTCCCATCTGTGAGGTCTGACCAGGCTTCAAGTCCTAACATCACCAGAGATAGTGATTTCTACAAAATGCTGTTACTACCTAAGACCAGCATGGACTCTTGAGCGCATGCGAGCTCCTTCACTATGCTCTTAACTTCCAAGGCTTACCCCAGGCAAGACCCCCTTTTCATTCAATTGCTACTCCTTGTACTACTCAGCCACTTTGCCTGAATGAAGGCAGACGTGTCCTGGGCTTTTCTGTTGGCAACAATTTTCAGCCATTTATTGGCAAAGATGCCCTTTGATATTAATTTTGGTTTTGGTCTTGCCATCTTTGGTGGCAGGAAAGTATAGATTCCAGGTCAGCTCTGCTATTGGAGAGAATAATTGCCTACAACATTAGTAACATTCTCCTAATTATCATCAATTATCTGGCACTTGAAGTTAATCTACTTTATCTGAAGCAACAAACAAACAAAAATCCAAAAAGCCCATTACATTTGAAAACATAAAAGGAGACTCAGTAGGGAACTGCTTTTACCTCCAGACCTATAATTATCCTCCTGATTACAGGGAAGTTTTTCCTTCTTTGAACTTTATTCCCGATCCGCACTAAAGGAAGTGTGGGTCAGTGGGGCCCAGGGAGCTCTTCCCATGGAGTGGATCTGGCACAAAGATGGTAATCACAAAGCCCAGGACAGGCTCTGGCATTCCTTTCTTCTAGCTGCAAAATAGCTGAATTATCTTAGCGCTGTGTTTTAGGTTACTTGGACACATTATTCTGTGCACTGTGATAACGTGGTTTCAGTCTATCTCAGTCTCAGCAATGAGGAAGTTGACTTAAAGTCATCTATGGATGTGAAATAATGGATCTAGACCTCTTAACATGCCCACATTATGACTTCCCCAGGGCAGGCATTTGCACTTTGCACCCACCATTCAACAGCTACTGAACATCTGTGTGCTCCCGGTCCCCTCTCCCCTGCAGGCTCACACAACGCAGTGCCACACGGTGTCACAGTGGAGGTCTCAGCTGGAGGTGCCTTGGGAGCCCAGTGCCTGGAGCAACCCGCTTTGCTGGGAGAGTTGAGATGATGGGGAGACAGCCACTTCTATTTGCACGCGGAGCTGCCAGTTTTTAAACTCTTACTCCCACCTTTATCCTAACCACCTTTGGAGTCAGAAACTACTTTAATTCTACCTTTATAGATAAAAGAACCTGAGGTACTGAGATGTCCTTGAGTTGCTGCCACTCACACAGCTTGGAAGCAGCGGGGCAGGGAGCTGAACTGCTGGGGGAAGTGCACATCCCAGGCGCTCGTCCCCTGGGCTGCCTCCAGGGACAGAGGTGGTGTAGGTAGACTATCTGCTCCATAGGAGAGCTGTATGTCTGGGAACAAAATTAAGTGGGCTTGCAAAACAAATTTCCTTGATTGCAGTCATTTCTAACCTTTCTTAGGTCACTTCAAGTAAAATTTGCAAAGGACCATCCTGTGGGGAAAATATCCACCTGCTTAATGGGAAAGTCACTTGGAGTACTCTGAAAGCTGGCTAGTTGGCTTCTTTAGCTGCCTGGGGGCGGGGGGGGGGGGAGGGGGGTTCACATCATTCTTTTTTAGAGTGACTGTGTTTGAAGACAAAGCGTTGTTTCTTTCCCTACTTCCTCTCCAACTTGATATTCCAATTATAACATATTGATTAACAAAACACCCTGGGGGTTTGAGCTGATTATGCCTAGGAGCAGGGGTTAATTGAAAATACAAAACATTAATTCTTTTAGGCACTCCCATGGCAGTACCTTGTATACTGGTGCTACTCAAAAGTAAAACAAAGGCCACAACTCCTTGGATAGATGTAGCCAGTGCATCTCACTGTTGCTACATGCAGTTTGAAGAGTTGTGAGAACCCACAGCTTTTCCATTGCGGATTTATGTTTACCCTGGTCTATAATGAAAGGAAATTGAAGCAAAACCAAGAACATACCCTGCTAAGGCTCCGTGAGAACTCAACAATCTCAGGGCAGGAAGGGACACTAACGATCAATAAACCTGGTGGTTTCAAAGGGGCATTGTGGAAATCTGTGTGTTTTTCCTTATCACAGTGACTGGTAAAGGCTACAGGCATTTAGTCGGCAGGAGCCAGGTGTGCCAGATGCTCTACCATGCTGATCAGGTCCCCCACAAAACCAAGAACTGATCCACTGGACACTCACGCAGGTGACAAACTAGCTCACCTTCAGCTAAGCCTAGAAAGTACACTGTTTCACATACAAACACAAAGTATTTTTGCCTAGTTTCCATACACAATAAATTGCCGGTGAATGCCACTACTGTATCAATTGAAAGGTTTGTTTTGTTTCAGGAATGTACCATTTTGGAGAATGAAGCCATCAAGGGCAACATTGTTCATGATACTTGAGTTGTGGAAGCAACACATCTATCCAGTTTGCATTTGTGGCTGCCCTAGGCAGGTAGCTATTATCAGTTACTGTAGCTTTGAGGGGGCATTTACATATTAAAACACACACTGTTTTATTATAATCACTTTTAAAAAATGTTTGAGAGAGATTTCTTCCATCCCCTGGTTCACTCCCCTAATGATCCGCGCCAAGAACTCCATGTGGGTCTCCCACATGGATGGCACCAGCTCCAAGAGCTGGGGCCATCACTTGCTGCCTTCCAGGGAAGCTGGGTTGGAAGTGGAGGTGCCAGGACTTGAACCAGGCACTCCCATACGGGGTGTGGGCACACCACCAGGCCTGTCTTTATAATCATTTTTATGTTATTTTTGTAACAGTGTTGGTAGGCTTAGGTTATATTATTTAAGATTTCCTATCTCAGTATATGTTAAAGGGAGCATTGCAAAAATACTTGCTATTAAAGGGAGGGTTTTTGCTTTGTTTTGCTTTACAGTCTAGACTCCTTTTTAGATAAGGAAATTGAGACCCGAAGCCGTTAACCAACTTGGTTCTGGACGCAGAGTTAATAATATCTCCCTATCGTCTTGGGATTCCGGTTTTAATTTTAAAAATTGCAAAAGGGAGGTAAGTTATGTGTGTGGTCAATTACGTGATGAGAACACAACCATCTGAATTCTGGCAGCATAAGACCTTTTGGTGCATAAAGGAAAACCGTGCGTTTTATTTGTGTCAAAAGAGAGGGGAGAAAGCATTGGGAAGAACCACTTCTGTGCGGCCACTCGCTTAATTAAAGCGAGGAAACCACTAGATAACACATTTTTTTCTATTTGCGGGACTGTGGTACAGCGTAGCCTGCCTCGGACCGGGACCACAAGAAGAGGTTCCTCAGATGGCAGAAACCCGTTTCCTCCCATTGCCCACCCACCGCAGCGGGGGAGGGGGAGGGGGGAGGGAGGGGGAGGGGGGGGTCACCCTGGTCCCAGGCCAGCAACCCTGCCGGCGGCGGCCACAGATATCCCCAGACGCCCAAGGGTGCTGAGAGCCGTTCCCAACCCTCAGGGTGCCCGCCGCGCCGCTGGGCGCCCCGCGAAAGGAGATTGGGTCCCAAGGCAGCCTGCGTTCCCACGGAACGCCGGGGGTCCCGGGCCGGCTCAGAAGCGTCAGCTCACGATCAGCCGCGTGATCGTCTCATTGTTCCCTCGCAGCTGGGTGGGGGGAGGGCGGCTCGCGCGCTCACGTGGGGGGGGGGGGCTCGGTTTCTAGGCGGCGCCCCCTGCTGCCTAGGCAACCGCTCTGGGAAGCGTCCGGCCACCAGCGATCCCTTTCATTTCCCCCATACCCCTACTCTGCTCAGCATCCCGCCCAGTTCCCTCCTCCCCTCCCCACCCCTCGCTTTCTGCTTCCCCCTCTCTCCCTCTCCTCCCCCATTCCCAGCAGTGTGTGCAAGCCACCGTTTCTTGCTTCACAAAATGGCCACCGCGCGCGACACCTGCGGTCACGTGAGCAGCCGCCCTCTCAGGGTCGGGCCTGTTTCTGTAAATCTCAGAAAGACAGTACTCAGAAGAGAAGAGCGAGGGCCGCTTAGACCAGAGAAACCCCACGCCTCCTCCAAGCCCGGGGACTGACACAGAAAGCAGGGAGAGGAAAAGCGCTAAAAAGGAAGAACGAACACCGGCTGCCCAGGGGGAGGAGGAAAGGAGAGCGGAGCGGCCTAGGAGCTGGCGAAAAGCAGGCGGGGAGGAGTTCTCGCGAGACCTCGAGACCTCCAAGACTAGAGGAGGGTATTAGCGGCGAGCAGGGCACGGGGAGCGCAAGCGAATTAGGACAGCATTTGGCAGTGTGAGCGCCGGGGCTGAGAGACTAGGGGAGACGGGACTGACGAGGAAATCCCGCGAGGTTAGGACTGAGAGCGCGCAGTAGCTGGGCAGAAGTCCTAGCGGCAGGGGGAGCGCGACGGGGAGAGGGAGGGCACACGTCTTACGTGCTGACGTAGCAGTCTTCGGAGTGGGTATATTAGGTCCGTGGCCGCGCCGTGCGCTCCAGAGCCGCAGTTCTCCCGTGAGAGGGCTTTCGCGGTGAATCAAGCGCACTCGCTCAGCAGTAGAAGACTCCGAGTTCTCGGTACTCTTCAGGGATGAGTCATGTGGCGGTGGAAAATGCGCTCGGGCTGGACCAGCAGGTGAGCCGCCAGGGGCCTCTGGGGATGGCCGCTGAATCGCTCGCCTGCCCTAAGCTAGCTTGTGGCGCAGCGCTAACTAGCACTGCGCTTCCATTTCCTGGCGAGCTCGGGCTGCCCAGTGTCAGTGCCTCGGGGCTGTGGGGAAACGAGGAGGCAGCAGGATCGCTGCTTGGGGCTGTCGTTCGGGCCCGGGGCCGCGGCTTGGCCTGTGGTATTGTCCCCCCGGCCGAGCACAATGGCGGCTTTTGTGTGTGCGTGCGCAGGCGGGCGGAGGGGCCGGGGAAGGGGTGCGCGCGCTCCGGCGGGGACGCGCGCGCGCGCGCACCCCGACTGATAATAGTGTGACCCGGGGGTGGGGAGGGGGCGCACCGGCACGGTGCGGGGCCGCGAGACCCTCTGGGCCTCCAGGGCCTTGGCGCAGCCCGGATTGCTGTCAGGGAGAGCCGGCGGCATCCGGTGTTTGTGTGCGCGTGTGAGCAGCAACGCGGCCCTGGAATGTGGGAGGGGGCGGCGCGCGGGGTGGGGGGGTGGCCTTCACTCGGGGTAATGGCGGCGGCCTCCTTTGTGTGGGGCTGGGTAGCTGGGCGGCGCTATTGGCCCACGAGCGGGAGAGGCCCGGGCCGGGCCGGGCCTGGAAAGGAGGGTGGAAACGGGCATCTTGTTCCTCCCGGCTTTCCTTCCGCGGGCCCTTTCGTTTGAGCACAGTTTCCGCAGGCCCGGCGCTGCGGCCTCGTTTCCGGAGTGGAAAGTTTTGTGACGCAGAAGGTTGAGGGAGGACTGGGCGGGCGCTGGGGGGGAGGGCGGGGGGAAGGGGAGGGAGGCCTGGGCCGCAGCTCGCGCGGTGGCGCCGGGCTCTGGAGAGAGAGAGAGAGGCTGAACTCCGAGGGGGAGACAGCAGGGACGCGAGGGACCCGGCGCGGCCTTGGCCTCGCTTGCCCCGGATAGCCGCTGCCCGCTGTGGCGTCTTAGCCGCGGGCTGCGCGTTCTTTTTCTTAAGGGGTAGGGGACCGTGGCTTGCATTAGTCTCTTTTCTATCATCAGCGATGTGTGATCCGGGGATCCGCCAGAGGATACATTCCTGGGAAATGACCTAGGTGGGGAAAAACGAGTTTTGTTGCTCACTTGTTGCTACCTACGGAGCAAAATTTTTGGAACAGGTCAGAGGTGCCGGGTCGGTTCTGTTTAAATGGAATCGCCTCTTGTAAAGGGTTGAGGGCCGAGGAAGATGCGTGATCGCCGGCTTTGGCGGCAGGTAGTCCGCATCCCTCTGCAGTTGAGCAGGTCTTCTAAGAAAGTTCTGCTTACCGTGATGAGGAAAGAGGGAGCTGATTTCAGGAACTCCAGAACAATCCTGAGACAAAGTTGACTTGATACGTGAGTTGATCTTGATGAGTGTTTTTAGGGATTTAACGATTTCTTTGGGGACATTTTTGCTTCTCCCATTAACAAGCCAAGTATTACATCCTCTGTACTGCTGACACTTAATGCGTTGAACAGAGCACAGACAGAAAACCTGGTAGCAAGGGCACCGCACAGACTGCCGCATTCTAACGTTCCCAGGCATAGCTAAACCTTATTTAAATTTGTGGTCATTTTAACTCGGAAAAATTACGCTTTCAAGGTCGTTGAAGTCTGGACAAGGATTTGTAGGCAAGCAAATTCACTTCTAAGAAAGTTGAGATAATGTAACCTTTCAGTTGCCTAGTTTCTGTTGATAAGGTGTAAAATTTTAAGAGGCAGCTTGTACCAAGTGCGAAACGATAGTTTGTGTTCCTATTGTATTTTAAAGTATTAATTTATTACTTCCCAGAAGGAAGTATGGCAGCATTTTTGCTAATGGAAATGAGGTCCCTGCTGATCTTTTTGTTTATAAGGCGCATCAGCAGCTTCCTGTTTTCGGTGACTCCATCAGTGATGCCTACAGTTTGGCAGTGTTCTGTTAAACCTTTAACATAAGACTTACAGACATGATAGGTCTCTTGGCAAACACGTGGCAACAGTACTGTGCTACTTGGTCTTTTGTGGCTGTTTTGGAAAAGGCAAGATCTCTTTTTTTTCCACATGTATAGTTCCTGCGCCACAGGGCGCCCCCCCACTCCTCCCTAATTCCTGGTTAGTTATAAAATGACATAAAGATAGCAGGTAACTTTCTTCCAGAATGTTGAGGCTTTGAGCTACCAGTGTAAGGTAAGTGTGGTTGGTATATTGCTGATTTTTTTGGTTGTTACCATAATTAAATACACTTGCATAATATTTGGAGATAAAGAGACTAATGAATGGCCAATTCAAAATGTGCCCTAAACATTTTGGGTGTGATATTTAGGTTTAGAATAATTCCAAGTAAAAAAAAATAGCGTTGGAGATAATTTGTGAAATGTGATTGGGGCTGAAATAAATCCTTTGACCATTTTAAAATAATTTGAAGTTCAGTATAACTTTATTTGGTTAGGGAGAGTTTACTATGGAAAATAGTGTAGAAAATTTATTTTGACTAAATGAGTGAAATTTGGGCCTCATTTCTGATAGATAATACCAGTATCTTGGTGTGCTGCTTTCTGCAGTAGATGCAGTATTACTATTTTGCATGTACTTAGAGCATTACAGTCTTAAGCATTCTTAGTCACATTGTGATTAAGTTTTCCTATTGCCCTGTGGGGTAGGCAGGGCAACTATTTGACTATGGTGTTGGTAAATGCTGCAGGGCAGGACTAGTGTCCTTAGTATAATGTTTCAATATATGGGCTGATAACCTCCTTTTATCTTGTAGTTTGCTGGCCTAGACCTGAACTCTTCAGATAATCAGACTGGAGGAAGTACAGCCAGCAGTAAGTAAAACATTTTATGGATTTGCTGAATGTTAGAGCTTAACATCTTCATTTTTTAATGGACATATTTAAAGTCAAGAGCTTATAATTTTTCCTGTGTAAAAATCCTACTCTTAATGTAGAATTCTGTAATACTAAGTGGTCAGTTTAAAACATGGCCCTTCTGGTAATAAAGGGGACCAGTCGGTTCTCTTGAGTAAGAGCAGTTAACTATTAAAAAGAATCTTCCAATACACATTATCTCTAGAAGAGTTGGATTATGTCCATTATGAGTTCTGAGCCTAGTTTACAGGTGGTGGGGATGTGTCCATGCCTTAGTGTGAATCAACCAGAATTAAACTCATGAAAATATGCATTTTGATCAGCTACTCTTCTTCTGAGGAACATGTGACTTAGTAATAGAAAAAGACTATACTGAATGTTGGGGTAGTCATTAGGATTTTAAATGCTGTGGTTTTTTTTGCAACAAGTTAGGTATACAAATTTCTTCCTTTTTTATTTAAGAGGGGTTATTTGGAGACTTGTTACAGGTTAGTATTAAGGTAGAGGAGTTTGGTTTGTGATTAGTAGACCTCTGCTGCAGCTCAAGTCTCTTCCCACCTGTTAAACAACAGCAGTGGGCATCCGCTGTCCCTTTGTTTTTAGGCAAGAAGAGCCTCACTGGGCACAAGGTTACTTGGTATTTGCTTTAAATTTTGCCATGCTGAGAATTTTTTTTTAAGATTTATTTATTTTACTTGAAAGAGTTAGGCAGAGAGAGGTCTTCCATCCGCTGGTTCACTCCCCAGGTGGCTGCAACAGCCAGAGCTGCACCGATCTGAAGCCAGGAGCTGCTTCCGGGTCTCCCACACGGGTGCAGGGGCCCAAGGACTTGGGCCATCTTCCACTGCTTTCCCAGGCCACAGCAGAGAGCTGGATCGGAAGTGGAGCAGCCGGTGCCCATATGGGATGCCTGCACTGCAGGCAGCAGCATTACCCGCTGCGCCACAGCACCGGCCCCCATGCTGAGAATCTTAGGAATAATCATCCTAATAAGAGATGTTTTAAATACTTAGTCCAATCTAAAAGTGAAAACGTTGTAGATTTACAGTAATAAAGCAAATTGACTTTCTTCTACTCGGATATATATTTGCTTTTGCTTTTCATGCAGTCTAGGCTTTATTCTTCCCTACATGCAGAACACAATTGGAACAACTGGATAGAAACAAAAAAGCTTCTTAGTGTCCAGTTTCATGATTTACTATATTACCGTCTTTGTAGGTTTTGACAGTAATACTCAGGCTGTAAGCACTCATGTTTATGACAGTTCCCTTAAATCCTAGCAGGCCTTTTGAAAAAAAAAATCACATTAAATAACCACTATGAGCTAGTTAAATGTATTGGATTTGTGAATTTCAGCTATTAGGTTTCATGTCAAATTTTTGCTTGTGAAACCCTTTCAGATTGTTTCAGAAATTTACTTGCGGGTCAGACAGGGAGTTCCCACCCACTGGTTCACTCCCCAGATGCCTATGATGAGGGGCTGGGCTGGGGCCCAACCTGGGAGTTGAGCTCATTCCAGTTTTCTCATGTGAGCGTTAAGAACCCAATTCCTGGAGTCAGGAATTCAACCCAAAGTACTCTGATGTGGTACACAAGCATCTTAACTACAAGACTAATTGCTTACCCTCCTAAATTCTTCTTTTAAAAGTTTTCTTTATGAAGCAATAGCCTATTTAAAGTAACCCGTTTTTTTTTCTTCTCAATTTCTAGGTAAATAGACTAGAAGGCTAGAGACTAAGATTTATTTATTTATTTGAGAGGTAGAGTTACAGAGAGAGAGGGAGAGACAGAGGAAGGTCTTCCATCTACTGGTTCACTCCCCAGGAGCCAGGAGCTTCCTCCAGGACTCCCACGTGAGTGCAGGAACCCAAGGACTTGGGCCATCTTCTGCTTTTTTCCTAGGCCATAGCAGAGAGCTGGATGGGAAGTGGAGCAGCTGAGACACGAACCGGTGCCCATATGGATGCCTGCGCTGCAGGCAGAGGCTTAGCCTACTAAGCCATAGCATCAGCCTCTGGACACTTTTTTTAAAAAATAATTTATCATTTGAAAGGCTGAGGGAGAGACAGATTTCCATCCACTAGTTCACTCCTCAGATGCCTGCAACTGCTGAGGCTAGGCCAGGCCAGTACCAGGAAACAAGAACTCAATCCAGGTCTCCCACATTGGTGGCAGGGACCAAGTACTTGAGTCAGTGTCTGCTGCCCCCCCCCCCCCCCCCCGTGTGCATTAGCAGGAGACTGGAACTAGAAGTGGCGCTGTGAGTAGAACCATAGGCAGTCTACCATATGAACCTTCCAAGTGGCTTATGTACTTCCCAAGCTGTTCTACCAAATGCCTTCCCGTAGATTTTTTTAAAGAAAATGTTTCCAAGGATCATTTTTAACAGCAGATTTTGGTAAAAGCTTTAGTGTGAAGGGTTTTTTTTTGCGTTTAATTAATTTTGTACTATTTCTTTTAGAAGGGCGCTATATTCCTCCTCATTTAAGGAACAGAGAAGCTACTAAAGGTAAGTCATAAACTTTTGTAGATCTCATCAGTAGTTAGTTAATGCCTAGGGAAAATGAGGCAGCTTGAAAGTCTGTAAACATTGCATTCTGTATTTATCAGGTCTAGTTCAAGTAGTGGGACAGTCATAGTAGAAAATTATGCATTTACGTCAGGTTATTCTGAGGCCAAGGGCATGGTTTTTGTATAACTGCACCAGTCTTGTGTTCAGTCTGTAATCATTCATAGTGTGGTTTTCACTTGAAAAAGGAACCAAGCTGCATGGTGATAATAACCCACAGTTATTTTTGACTCGTAAAAATACCAGAATGAAGATGGGCTTGTTGAAAAATAGTGAACAGGTGATAGCATTGAGCATGCTCTAGTAAGTTGGGAGTGTGATTCTCTGGTTTTGTTTCCTTGCCTTTATTTGAAAGGCTTTATCCAAAATTTATTACAACATTTCGTGTCTTTTCCCATTACATTTGTAAAAGGGACGACTGTGGGCACTGTAGATTCTGTAAAATAGGTGATCTGAAATTTGGAGGAAAAAATGTCCAGAGGAGGGGAGATGTTGAATAAAGAAGTCAGGATCTGAAGGTGGAGAGTCCATGGGGGGAGCTAATGGTTTGTTGCTGTTGCTCCATCTCCCTCTCCATCTGTGGTCTGAATTGGCTTCTCTGTCCTTGGCATTGCGTGGATATGGCATCTGTTATTTCTACCAGAAGATCACCTCATTAACATGATGCTCCTTTTAGGTGAAGTTACTGCAGAGCTTGTAATCATGGGTGTTGTCATTGTTCCTTAGAATACACTAGCTAGAATTGACCCTCAAGTGTATTTATTTAGAGCCTTTTCTCTAGGCATCAGAGGCTTTAGAGCTAGCAAATGCTGTTGGTCATCTGGCTGCTTAATGGTAGAGGCAGAAGGAAAGTAACTTATTAACTTGTAAATCATCTCTGCCTGTTTAATAAGGTGTCACTGAAGCTTGTTAAACCTTCTCCCGGTGGTTGCTAATTTACACATTTGTCACCCCCATCCTAACTGAGTATTTGTAGCTATACCCAGGAATCTGTTCATACCAGGAATGTATAGGAATGTTAAGTTTGCCGTTTTCCAGATATTCCTGATTTTCATTAAGCTTATAGTAGATGAACCACTAAAATGGTGTCATTTGAGTAGTATGTTTCATGTGTACAAAGTACTGTATTTTTTTGTACTTTTTATAATTGAATTTAGTAATCTGAAACAATGTTGTGAATGAATACCAACCTCTAAACAAAATAGAAACAATGGTATCTATTTCCCAAACTCATTAACACCTATTAACACCTGTAACATAAATGAAAGAGGCAGCGGTGCTGTGGCTTAGCAGGTATAGCTACCGCATACAGTGAATCTTTTAAAAAAATAAAGTTAAATTATGATGGCCATGTAGCAGTGATATAACCATGTATATAGGCAAAGCTATTCACCTCCAAGAGATGGTATTCATTCAGAATATTCTTAGATGTATCAGGTTGCTTGATTTAGTGTTTAGTATTTCTAGTGGTGAGAATTGAAGATTTAAAAAGTTTTTTAAAGATTTATTTATTTGAGAGGGAGAGACAGATCTTCTGTCTACTGGTTCACTCCCCAAACGGCTGCAACAGCCAGTGCTGGGCAGGCCGAAACCAGGAGCCCACATGGGTGGCAGGGGCCAGAGTACTTGGGCCATCTTCAGCTGCTTTCTCAGGCACATTAGCAGGGAGCTGGATTAGATGGGAAGCGGAGCAGCTGAGACTGGATCCAGTGCCCATATGTCATGCTGGCATCAGTGGGCATTTGCTTAACTCATTATGCCACAAGACTGGTCCATGTTTAAAAAGCTTTTTGTTCTGGTGTAAATAGCTCTAAATCTTGATTTTCACCTTCTGGCACCATGTTTACAAATACTTGCATTGTCCCTTGAGCCCACAGAGATGAGAAAAAGTCAAAGTCAGAAGGATTGAAAATACCTTAACATGGTTCTTATTTCTAGATAATAATTAACTGTGGGTTTGTACCTTTTTTTCCCCCCTTAATCTGAAGGGTTCTACGACAAAGACAGTTCAGGGTGGAGTTCTAGTAAAGATAAGGATGCATACAGCAGTTTTGGATCTCGCGGTGACTCAAGAGGGAAGTCCAGTTTCTTCAGTGATCGAGGAAGTGGATCAAGAGGAAGGTAAGTGATTTCTTGTCTCCTCACCTTAGAATAGCAGTTCAGGAATTGGTCTTTAGATTGGTAAGCCCTCATTCTGACCACCTATTTGGATGTTAAACATTATGTCTGTTTATGTATTTATTTCTTTAAGTTCTAAGAGGTCTTTACTGAATTGAGTCTGTTACATAGAAATTAGATGAAAGCATGAATATGCTCTTTGGCATGATGAAATTAGTTATTTCTACTTCTGTAGTTTTATATATTCTATTTAAAAGTGTAAGTTCATCTAGTGATTGGCCTAATTTGGTTGAGATTTTTGTTGACTCTATATGATAATTTTTAAACACCTTATATTTTTAATTATCCAAGTGTGGTGAACTGACCTCATGAGCCTAATAGCTGTGGTTAGTCCTGTGTCCTGATTATTTCACAAATAGGCCTAATACTCTAAAAACACCTTAATTCAGGTAAGGATTGTTTTCTACCTTTTATCCAAAATCTTTCACAGGTGAATTGTTAAATGACACCCTAATATAACTGGGACAGTTTATATTTGGTGTGTTATTTTTTTCTTTCCCCTGTCATTAGATATTTGGTGAGCACGTTAAATGAAGGTGTAAGCCATACTCCCAATTTCCCATATATAAAACTTGATTCTTAATTTTGGCATGCGTGAGGCCTGCTTAATAAGGCTGTATGACTGTAGAAATACAAAAGTTACTAATTTAAGAAAATGAACTCACATAAGTGATACCTATGATCTGGTCAGAGAATCTTGTTTGTCAAATTAAGAAAAAGCCAGATTTGGACTGTTGGGTATCTTAGTAATTACTCACAGTGAGTAATTTAACTTCAAGATAGAGTTCTACAGTAGTGGTAGGAATCTGTTAATGGTTAAATGGTATGGTTCTGAGTAATCGCTTGTGCTGTTCAGGTTTGATGATCGTGGACGTGGTGACTATGATGGCATTGGCAGCCGTGGCGACAGAAGTGGCTTTGGCAAATTTGAACGTGGTGGAAACAGTCGCTGGTGTGACAAATCAGATGAAGATGATTGGTCAAAACCACTCCCACCAAGTGAACGCTTGGAACAGTAAGTTTTTAAAATGTATGTTAAGTGTAGTGAAGCCTTGTTAGCTAGTATAACAACCTTAGCAATTGTTTGATCCCAGGGAACTCTTTTCTGGAGGCAACACTGGGATTAACTTCGAGAAATACGATGACATTCCAGTTGAGGCGACAGGTAACAACTGCCCTCCACATATTGAGAGTGTAAGTATTTTTGCTTGACTTTTTAAGATGCAGAGGGAGGTGTAAAAGGTTTTGTGGCACACCAGAATGAGATAGGTATAAATATACCAAATGTTAGTGGCTTGTGGAAAGCAAAGGGGAGAGGGGGCAGTGGCGCATGAAAGAGCCCAACATCTTTTCTGATGCATATTAAATTAGCCCTGGGGTTGATTTTAAAATTGAAGCAGTTTTAAATTAATGTATGTATTCATATAAAACAGGATGGCTCCGGGTAGCATTTCTAGCTATTAAAACCTATCTGATTTCTTGACAGTTCAGTGATGTTGAAATGGGAGAAATTATTATGGGAAACATTGAGCTTACTCGTTATACTCGCCCAACTCCAGTGCAAAAGCATGCTATTCCTATTATCAAAGAGAAAAGAGACTTGATGGCTTGTGCCCAAACAGGTAAGCTCATTTGATAAGGTGAAAACATTGTCACACTTTTTCTGTGGGCCTTGTGGTATCTGCAGCTACCCAGCTCTGTTACATTATAATGTGCAAGAAGCCACAGGCAATATGTAAATTATCGGGCATAGCTGTATTCCATAAAAGCTTTTATTGACATGAGGCTGGACCTTAGTTGGTGTGACTCCTGTGGTGGATGGACCGAAGAAGTCACTTGATGGTGTTAATCTGAATTTTTGGAAAATTTATTTGGATATAAAATAGAATTAGTAATTATTAACAGGGCAGTAAAAATAAATGTCTGTTGGAAAGTAATAAGTAGGATTGCTCCCTCTCCCCACCTTGCAATGGTTAAATGGATACACTTTTTTCTTAATAGGATCTGGAAAAACTGCAGCATTTCTCCTGCCTATTTTGAGTCAGATTTATTCAGATGGTCCAGGCGAGGCTTTGAGGGCCATGAAGGTGAGTATTTCTTAATAAAATGTTTCCCATTTATTGTAGAACTTGTAGGTGGTTATTGAGAGATTTCTAAGTGATGCTAAGACCTAACTCTAGTACATCTAATGAGAAGTAGTTTTCAACTGTAATATGTAGGTTACAAATTATGAATTATATTGTGATGCACTATCAGTGGTAGAGTTTAACTTAGATTCCTGTTTCTTAGGAAAATGGAAGGTATGGGCGTCGCAAACAATACCCAATCTCCTTGGTATTGGCGCCAACACGAGAATTGGCGGTACAGATCTATGAGGAAGCCAGAAAAGTAAGTATTTCAGTGGTTATTACCTTTCTCATTGATTGTAGTGTTTTATGACCACATAAAAATCTTGACGTTGAAGTTGATAAAATTTCTTTGTTTATAGTTTTCCTACCGATCTAGAGTCCGTCCTTGTGTGGTGTATGGTGGTGCTGATATTGGTCAGCAGATTCGAGACCTAGAACGTGGATGCCACTTGCTAGTAGCCACTCCAGGACGTTTAGTGGATATGATGGAAAGAGGAAAAATTGGATTAGACTTCTGCAAGTATGTTAATTTTTTAAATGTATGGGATTCAACATTAATTTTTAAATAGTGGCCATTAACTTTATGGATTTATTAGCATTGTCTAAATTTTAAGATTGAGAGGTGATTTATTTTAGCCATTAACTTTCAGAAAGTTTGGTCATAATTTTGATATGGAAAAAATGAGTTGAAGATTTACTTATTGGGGCTGGTGCTGTAGCATAGTAGGTCTGCAATGCCATATGGGTGCCAGTTCAAGTCCCAGCTACTCAACTTCTGATCCAGCTTTATGCTATGGCCTGGGAAAGCAGTAGAAGATGGACTAAGTCCTTGGGCTCCTACATCCACATGGGAAACCGGCAAGAAGCTCCTGGCTTCGGATCAGCTCATCTCTGGCCATTGCAGCCTTTTGGGGAGTGAACCAGCGGATGGAAGACCTCTCTCTCTGGTTCTACCTTTCTCTATAACTCTTATCTTTCAAATAAATAAAATAAATCTTTAAAAAAGACTTATTTATTTATTTGAGAGGTAGAGAGAGAGATCTTTTCATCTGCTGGTTCACTCCCCAATTGGCTCCAATGGCCAGAGCTGGGCCAATCCAAAGCCAAGATCCAGGAGCTTCTTCTGGGTCTCTCCCACATCTCAAGCACTTGGGCCACCTTCTGCTGCTTTCTCAGGCCATAACAGAGAGCTGGGTTGGAAGTGGAGCGGCTGGGACTCGAACCAGCACCCATATGGGATGTCAGCACTGCAGGCAGTGGCTTTACCCTCTGTGCCACAGCGCCGGCCCCATGAGTTAATATTTTAAGTGGAGACTGAGAATGACCAGACCGTGGAACAGTCAATTGCTAAGAGCCAGTTTTGCCGTGTGATCTTAGGTGACCTAGAAGAATCTTGTGCTCTTTTACGTGTCAGGGCATGTGGTGTTTAATAATTTAGCCATCTTAATGGTGATATAATTGTAATTACTCATGTCATCTTTTGATTATCCCTAAAATTCTAAACTGAAATTTCATTTTCTGACAGATATCTGGTGTTAGATGAAGCTGATCGGATGTTGGATATGGGTTTTGAACCTCAGATCCGCAGAATAGTTGAACAGGATACTATGCCTCCAAAAGGTGTCCGCCACACTATGATGTTTAGTGCTACTTTCCCTAAGGAAATACAGGTATTATATGAAGCAAATCTTGTTTCTTTTGGAATTTGTTTTTTTCTCGGCAAATAACAAGCATTTCCTTCTTTTAGATGCTTGCTCGTGATTTCTTGGATGAATACATCTTTCTGGCCGTGGGAAGAGTTGGCTCTACTTCTGAGAACATCACACAGAAAGTAGTTTGGGTGGAAGAATCAGACAAACGGTCATTTCTGCTCGACCTCCTAAATGCTACAGGTAAAATGACGAATAATTTTAGCATCACTTTGGCCTAGGTAATGAGAATCCATTTGAGTTTTCTTTGTTTCTCTCCTCATTTGAGGTATTCTGTTAAAAGTCTACTACCACTGTCTTGTATTTGCATGTTGCCTAAGTATAAAAACAACCAAGCTCCCATTAGTGATAAAAACTTTTTTTTAAATTCAGGCAAGGATTCACTGACCTTAGTGTTTGTGGAGACCAAAAAGGGTGCAGATTCTCTGGAGGATTTCTTGTACCACGAAGGATATGCTTGTACCAGTATCCATGGAGACCGTTCTCAGAGAGATAGAGAAGAGGCCCTTCACCAGTTCCGCTCAGGAAAAAGCCCAATTCTAGTGGCTACAGCAGTATGTATAATACTATTTTGTTTTCACTCGGTTCAGCATGTTTGAATGTTTGCTTTCTTTTCAGTGGGCCATAGTAACAAAAACTGTTTTCCAGGTAGCGGCAAGAGGACTGGACATTTCAAATGTGAAACATGTCATCAACTTTGACTTGCCAAGTGATATTGAAGAATACGTGCATCGCATTGGCCGTACAGGACGTGTAGGAAACCTTGGTAAGTATTTGGTTACTTGATGGTCTGATTGTTTTTCCTGGTGATGCATGAAGCACAAAACTTTCCAAGATCTTACATATCAGAATCCACTTTCCAAGAAATACCATTAAAATACATTTGAATAATAAACGATAAATTCAGGTTTTGTTCAAAGCATTTTCAGTTGGTTAAATAGCAGATGATAATTTTTAAGACATTCTGGTTGTAGGAAAGTCAAAATGGTAAGCTACTTTATGGAAGACCATTGTTTATGTACTCTGGAACTCTTTCTAGGCCTTGCCACCTCATTCTTTAATGAGAGAAACGTGAATATCACTAAGGATTTGTTGGATCTTCTTGTTGAAGCTAAACAAGAAGTGCCATCTTGGTTAGAAAACATGGCTTATGAACACCACTACAAGGGCAGCAGTCGTGGACGTTCTAAGAGGTGAGGTACTGATGGTATAAAACAGGAGGGGGGGTGAATGTTCACTTAGATTTCCCAGCGTTGTTTGCTCTGGGCAAGTGATGTCCAGAGGTCACTTTTCAGCATTGAACTTAAAATGGTTAACTTTCGCAGGCTGTCTAGAGTCTTTAAGGGGTGTTAAGCATCCGCTCTTCCCTGCTCAGGTCTTTGAAACCACCATTAGGGGAAATATGGCTGGATAGGGAATTGTTCAGTTGGGAAAAAAATGGAAATTGGTCATAGGTGTTTTAACGGGAATTGTGTTGTTCAGTGGAATTTCTTCATGTGAACCAACATAATTTTTTTCCTTATAGTAGTAGATTTAGTGGAGGATTTGGTGCCAGAGACTACCGACAAAGCAGTGGTGCCAGCAGTTCAAGCTTCAGTAGCAGCCGAGCGAGCAGCAGCCGAAGTGGTGGAGGTGGCCATGGTGGCAGCAGAGGCTTTGGTGGAGGTAGTGTTAATTTTTAACCTCTCTGTCTTTGGGTAGGGCCTTTTTTGTTATGTTATCTTTTTTAAGGTAATTAAGACCATGGGGGAGGTTTAGCAGTTTAGATTGTGTTTTGTATCTTTGCATGAAAAGTATTTAAAGGGGAGAGTAGTATTTAATGATGAATGACTTCATTAATTTCTTTCTTTTTCAAATCTCTCATTAGGTGGCTATGGAGGCTTTTACAACAGTGATGGATATGGAGGAAATTATAACTCCCAGGGGGTTGACTGGTGGGGTAACTGAGCCTGCTTTGTAGTAGGTCACCCTGCCAAACAAGCTAATATGGAAACCACATGTAACTTAGCCAGACTATACCTTGTGTAGCTTCAAGAACTCGCAGTACATTACCAGCTGTGATTCTCCACTGAAATTTTTTTTTTAAGGGAGCTCAAGGTCACAAGAAAAGATGAAAGGAACAATCAGCAGCCCTGTTCAGAAGGTGGTTTGAAGACTTCATTGCTGTAGTTTGGATTAACTCCCCTCCCGCCTACCCCCATCCCAAACTGCATTTATAATTTTGTGACTGAGGATCATTTGTTTGTTAATGTACTGTGCCTTTAACTTTAGACAACTTTTTATTTTGATGTCCTGTTGGCTCAGTAATGCTCAAGATATCAATTGTTTTGACAAAATAAATTTACTGAACTTGGGCTAAAATCAAACCTTGGCACACAGGTGTGATACAACTTAACAGGAATCATCGATTCATCCATAAATATTATAAGGAAAAAACTTATGCGGTAGCCTGCATTAGGGCTTTTTGATACTTGCAGATTGGGGGGAAACAGACAACAAACGTCTTGAAGCATATTAATGGAATTAGTTTCTAATGTGGCAAACTGTATTAAGTTAAAGTTCTGATTTGCTCACTCTATCCTGGATAGGTATTTAGAACCTGATAGTCTTTAAACAAGCCATTCCAGTCATGATGAGGTGATGTATGAATAATACATGCATACATTCAAAGCACTGTTTTCAAAGTTAATGCAAGTAAATACAGCAATTCCTCTTTCAGTGTTTAGGCAGATCATTAATTATGAGCTAGCCAAATGTGGGCATACTATTACAGGGAAAGTTTAAAGGTCTGATAACTTGAAATAGGTTTTTAGGAGAATTCATCTACTTAGACTTTTTAAATGCCTGCCATAAATGAAATTGAAATGGTAGAATGGCTGACCACAGCAATGACCAGCCCTCATTAGGGCCCTGGATGATTTTTGGTCTAATAACGCATGCTAGTGTTGATGTTTTTTGGTCAAGAGGGTATGAACAGGAAGAATTCTGCAGCAGGCTTTATTTTAAATGCCGATTCACATTACTCTGTTCAAGCTGCGTTGAGATGTTAAACTGGCTTACTATAGACTTTGTAAAAATGGCTCCAGAAGAGTAACAAACTGAAATCTTTGAGATCACACAGGTTGGAAATATGTACATAACTGCACAAGGTGTCAATTCTGCTCTACAGTGCAGTTTAGTCAGTTTTAGTTGCATAGGTTTCCATTGTATTTATAGTCTGTTTATGCTAAATCTGGCCAAAGATGAGCATTGTCCACCACTAAAATGCCTCTGCCACTTTGAATTCTGGGCTAATTTTGTGGCCAGAATGCGGTGATCAAACGCTCAATCTTTTTACAGTGGCATAGGAAGATGGCAAAAATTTCCTAAAGTGCAATAGATTTTCAAGTGTATTGTGCCTTGTTCTAAAACTTTTATTAAGTAGGTGCACTTGACAGTATTGAGGTCATTTGTTATGGTGCTATTTCAATTAGTCTAGGTTTAGGCCCTTGTACATTTTGCCCATAACTTTTTACAAAGTACTTCTTTTATTGCACATTCAGAGAATTTTATATATATGTCTTGTGTGCGTGTCCTTAAACTTCCAATCTTATTTTGTCTCTTGGAGATTGTTGAACGCAGCTTGTCTAGGAAGGGGATGGGACTAGATTCTAAAATTTATTTGGGACCATGGGAATGATAGTTGGGAAGAAAACTATTTGCACACGACAGATTTCTAGATACTTTTTGCTGCTAGTTTTATGTAATATTTATTGAACATTTTGACAAATATTTATTTTTGTAAGCCTAAAAGTGATTCTTTGAAAGTTTAAAGAAACTTGACCAAAAGACAGTACAAAAACACTGGCACTTGAATGTTGAATGTCACCGTATGCGTGAAATTATATATTTCGGGGTAGTGTGAGCTTTTAATGTTAAGTCATATTAAACTCTTAAGTCAAATTAAGCAGACCCGGCATTGGCAGTGTAGCCATAACTTTCTGATGTTAGTAAAAACAAAATTGGCGACTTGAAATTAAATCATGCCAAGGTTTTGATACACTTGTCTTAAGATATTAATGAAACACTTCAAAACACTGAAACGAAGTGTCCAGATTCTCAGATGTTTGTTGTGTGAGTTTTGTTTAGTTGTGTGTATTTTTTTTTTTCAGTGAATGTCTGGCACATTGCAATCCTCAAACATGTGGTTATCTTTGTTGTATTGGCATAATCAGTGACTTGTACATTCAGCGATAGCATTTGAGCAAGTTTTATCAGCAAGCAATATTTTCAGTTAATAAATAAGGTTTCAAAAATCATGTAAGAATGGGTTTAAACTTGCTGAATGTAAAGATTGAACCTCAAGTCACTGTAGCTTTAGTAATTGCTTATTGTATTAGTTTAGATGCTAGCACTGCATGTGCTGTGCATATTCTGATTTTATTAAAATAAAAAGTTGAACTGCACAGTCTCCTTTGTTGTTGTCAATTGTTTATTTTTAGAGGTGGAAATAAAGTTGTGCTTTTGCCTGAAGATTTGTAAAATGTAATTCTTTGATTGTTGTCTGGTGCTATTTCTGAGATGCCTCTTAGAGACAGAATTAACTCTGGTACCAAGTGTTTGTAATAAAAGATGCAGATGGTCTTTGGAATACAGTGAAACACGATTTTGGTAATAGAAATCTAAAAGGCACTTGCTGATGCACAGCACGTATTACAAATTGGTTTATGCTTTTACCCACTTAACATGGCTGAGATTCTCTATTTCATGTATTTGATGTGAAAGATGGTTGAACGCTGGAAGAATGCATTAGGTAAAAGTCAAAAGCATTAATGTGTTAGTATTTCAACAAGTGATGGTTAAGAATCTGCTTAGGGATTGAGAATGAACTTAGGGTGGTGGAGACATCCATCATACACACTTGCTGCAGACAGCCCCTGCCAATTATAAGCAGTACGAGAGCCATAGCTGCATAGATGTTAGCTTCTAAAATTGAGGTTAGGTTGAACCATATGAAATGGCTCTTCTGGGTTTTTTGGGTCATGATGGTGAAATTGGTGGCTTTGCAAACCCACAGTTCATCTTGAGTAAAAGTACTCCGCTTTAGTTCTAGGTGAAGGATTTTGCATTTTAAGTCAATACTTCTGAATAGCAGCCTTTTCACACCAAGGTGTAGGTTTAGGGCACAAGTTTGAAACAATGTGACATTCATTCTGGACATGCAAAAGAGGAAGGCAGAGTCTAAATTCAATTGAAATAATTAGGAAGAAGTTATGTTCTGAATTGCTGGATTGAGAAGCTAATGGTGGGAGGTTATTATAACTGGAGTGAAATTGGATTCCAAGGTTAGCTGAAGGTCCCGTTTAGGTGCTCTGGGTTAGCTGTGTAAATTTTAGTTGAGTCATTTGGTCTAGCAGTATTAGGCTGCAGTAAACCCAGGTTTATTTTGGCCACATACCACTGTGGTTTGGTTTTGACTATTTAAAATTAATACTTAAACCTATAGTTATTGTTTTTTTTTTTTTTTTTTTGACAGGCAGAGTGGACAGTGAGAGAGAGAGAGACAGAGAGAAAGGTCTTCCTTTGCCATTGGTTCACCCTCCAATGGCCGCCGCGGCCGGCGCGCTGCGGCCGGCGCACCGCGCTGATCCGATGGCAGGAGCCAGGAGCCAGGTGCTTTTCCTGGTCTCCCATGGGGTGCAGGGCCCAAGCACCTGGGCCATCCTCCACTGCACTCCCTGGCCACAGCAGAGGGCTGGCCTGGAAGAGGGGCAACCGGGACAGAATCCGGCGCCCCGACCGGGACTAGAACCCGGTGTGCCGGCGCCGCTAGGCGGAGGATTAGCCTAGTGAGCCGCGGCGCCGGCCTATAGTTATTGTTCTTAATTTGTCTTTGCTGGGTTTTAACGAAGAGGTTTTTTGTTTTTTTTTTTTTTTTTTTTTTTTTTTTTTTTTTTTTTACTTGAAAGAGTAACAGAACTACCAGCTGGTTTACTCCCTGATGCCTGTGCAGCCAGGGCTGAACCAGGCTGAACCCAGGAGCTCATGTCTCCCACGTGAGTGGCAGGGCCCAAACACAGACCATTTTCTGCTACCTTTCCCAGGCCATTAGCAGGGGGCTGGGTCGGAAGTGAAGCAGTGCCCATATGGGATGTGTGTGTTTTAGGTGGAGGTTTTATACCACAAAGCCAGACCGTTTTTATTTCTAAAGATTTATTTGAGGAGAATAACAGGAAGATATAAGAGGCCTTCCTCTTATCTGCTGGCTCACTCAACAAATGGGAAGCCGGGAGTTTGGAAAGGTCTAAGTATTTGGGCCATGTGCTGCTTTCCCAGGTGCATTAGTGGGGAACCTGGATTGGAATTGGAGCAATGGGGACTTGAACCAGTGCTTACCTGCTGCACCTCAACATGGGTCCCTCAAAACTTCTCTTTTAAATGGCTTTATATAAGAGCTGTGTTTATGCGTGTTTGAAAATGTCTAATGTCTTTGTGCTTAAACAAGTCATCCCTGTTTTCCTTGCTGTATGCTCTTAAGTGTCTTGCTTGAATCGCCAGCCACGGGCTTGCCCTTTGAAGCCCTGTGACTAATGTATCGGTGTCACATCCCCTCCCTGTCAAAGGTTTCAATCGCTGCAGAAGCAGTGCTTGGAAAGTTTCAGAATAGCTTTAGGTTTTGTTTGTTTTTTCCATGTGGCTCTCCGTAATGACTTCATGTTCTTGGGTTATCTAGGATAATTGTGAAATAGGAGTTAAACTTTTTTAAGGGCTACCGTGTGATATTTCAATACACGTATAGGATGTGTAGTGATTGAAACAGGGTAATCAACATCTTTGACTTGATCAGAGGCTTGGTGCTGCTTCTATTTGTCCATACCCTATATATTAGATTATTTTGAATTATAGTCTCCCTGGTTTGCTGTGTACCACTGGGAACTTACTCCACCTGTCTCTGTGATTTGGTACCCTGAAATAGGAGTTTATGACATAGCTAAAGGATATTTTGTGACCTGGGAAGATGTTTATTATGGGAAGAAACATCCCAAAGGAGTTAAAACATCCATATGACTCAGCATTTCCATTCTTATGGAGATTCTTTCAGGAGAAAAGAAAAGTCTATCACATGTTTGTATGCAAATCAGTACTCACAACCAAAAATACATGCATATGAAGGGTCTTCAAAAAAGTTCAAGGAGGCGCCCGAGCTGTGTCTGCCAATACTGTTTGCAGTATTGGCGTTCCTTTTGGGTTTAAGTCCCGACTTCTCTTCAGATCAAGCTCTCTACTATGGCCTGGGAAAGCAGTGGAAGATGGCCCAAGTCCTTGGGCCCCTGCACCCATGTGGGAAACCCAGAAGAACTGACTCCTGGCTTCGGCCTGGCCCAGCCCACTTGGGGAATAACCAGCAGGTGGAAGATCTCTCTCTTCTCCCTCCCTCCCTCCCTCCTTTCTATCTCTGACTTTCAAATAAATACATAAAATCTTATTTAAAAAGTTCATGGCAAAGGTACATTTGAAAAATGCGTGGATTTCAATTTTTTCAACAAAATTTTTTTTTAAGATTTATTTTACTTATTTGAAAGGTAGAGTTATAGAGGAATGGAAGACAGGGAGGGAGATTCCATCCTCTGGTTCACTCCCCAAATGACCGGAGCCAGGAACTTCTAGGTCTCGGGCCATCCTCTGCTCTTTTCAAGGCACATTAGCAGGGAGCAGGATCGGAAGTGAAGCACCTGGGACTCGAACCGGCACCCATATGGGATGCCTGCGCCACAGGTGGCGGCTTTACCCTCTATGCCACAGCGCAGACCCCTCCTGTTGAGTTTTGAGAGTCCTTCAGGCATAACAAGCCTTATGTCTGATATGTGGTTTGTAAAAATACGCTTTCTCTCAGTCTGTAGCTTGTCTTTTCATCTCAATAGGGTTCTGCAGAATGAATACTTTTTACAAAAACATTTAATTTTGATGCAGTTTAATTTGTTAGTATTTACTTTTATGGATCCATGTTTTGGTGTCATGTCTAAGAACTCTTCACCTAGCCTTTGATCCTAAAAATTTTGTTTTTTTTTCTACTGATTTGTAGTTTCCCATTTAAATCTATGATCCGCTTTGAGTCAACATTACAGCTATAAGGTTTAGGTTGAGGTGTATTAGGTTTTTAAAAACATCTATGGCTATTCGATTTTTCCAACATCACGTGTAAAAGAGACTGTCCGTCCTCCACTGAGCTGCTGTAGCACCTTTGTAGAAAATTACCTGACCCTCCCTGTGTGGGTTTATTCCTCGGTTCTCTGTTCTGTTTCATTGATCAATATGTCTATCCTTCCACCAAGACTGCACTGCTTGAATCTTTTTTTTTTTTTTTTTTTTTTTTACCTAAATAGTAAGTCTTAAAGTTGGGTGTGTGATTCTTCCCAGTGCATTATAGTTTTGCAAAATTGTTTTAGCCCTTCGAGTTCCTTTGCCTCTCCATATAGATCTTTGAATAAGCTTTCTGTATCCACAAAACTCTTGCTGGGATATTGATGGCAACGTGTCGGGGAGAATTGACACGTTTGCACTGTTCAGTCTAACCCTTGTTTTTAAGCTGTGAACTTGAATATCCAACAGGAAAGATGACCTGGTGCTAACATGGAACACTCCTACTTATTTATCCCAGAGTCATGTTCCTGTTTTAGATACATGATTGTGGAGCAAGTGACTCCACAAAATGCCACATTTTGATGACGACAGCTCATGGAGGAATGTTCACGAGTCCAGTTTTAGTCATGGCAGTCTTAGGCATTTCAGACCACCCCACCCACCACCCACCCCCACCTACTGTACAAGACTATGAAAGCTCAGATGTTCCCATTCGGAGTCCCTAAGCATCTTGTGGAAGGGTTCCCAATAGTCAAGTAAGGTCCTACCTGCCTGGGCAGAAAATGTGGTACTCGGTTAATCTCAGACTTGGAAGAAACCTTACACCCTTTCAGTTTCATCTTAAAGCTTATCATTTTGCGAGTACCTTCGAGGTCTTCCTTGAATATTAATTCTCAGCATGCATCAGCTTAATTACCGTAATGTCCTAGAATTTTGACAGCATTTGAATGTCGATTTCCATCAGAGGACGTTGTCCTTGAAGGGAGCTCTTGTGACTTCCTATAGAAGTTCTTGAATTGGGACACACTTGGGCAGAGCCTTCCCTTTGACACGGAAGCAGCTGCCATGGGTGATCACAATCCTCTTTCTTCTGTAGGGATTTTGAAGAAATCTGGTGCTAAGAAGAGTCCTTGTAAGAGAACTGGAGGGGTACATTTATCTTGGGTATCGGTGTCACGAGTAAGCTCTACTTCCAAGAAACCTGATTTCACTTTGACCCACTCCTGGGAGTGAAGGGAGTGAAGTCTTAAGGGGCTTATTAACCTTAGCCTATTCCTCTTTTTTTTTTTTTTTTTTAAGATTTTATTTATTTGAGAGGCAGAGTTACAGATAGAGGGAGAAACAGAGAAAGGTCTTCCATCCGCTGGTTCACTCCCCAAATAGCCTCAATGGCTGGAGCTGGCCCGATCTGAAGCCAGGAGATTCATCCTGGTCTCCCGTGTGGGTGCAGGGGTCCAAGCACCATCTTGCACTGCTTTCCCAAGTCATAGTAGAGAGCGCAATCAGAAGAGGAGTAGCCGGGACTCGAACTGGCACCCATATGGGATGCCGGCACTGCAGGTGGCGGCTTTACTCGCTATGCCACAGTGCCAGCCCCCAGAGTTCTCTTCTGATGAGCTTGAACACCTTCCCATTTCTTCTATACACATTGTAATCCTTTTTCCTGTGATTAGGAATATCCTTTGCCATTTTGTTTTGTTTTGTTTTTGTTACTGGTCTGTTGATTTGTAGATGCTTGCTATCTTGGGAACATTAGCTCTTTGTTACATGAGTAGCCAGATCTTTTTTGTGTTTTCACACTTAGGTTTTCACTTTGCTCATGGTGGATTTTTTTTTTGGGGGGGCGGGGGGACAACGACGATGACACTATCCCAAGAAGTTTCTTTTTCTTTAATGTGTAGTTTATTTTGTCAATCTTTTCTACTAGGGCTTCTGGGTGTTGTGTCTTTGTTTGCTTGATTTCCTACTGCAAAAAAAATTCTCCCATGTTTTCTTTTATAATTACAGTTTTACTCTTTTGGTTCTATTTTCACATTAATTTAAAAAGTCCATTTGGAGTTTATCTTGGTGTAGGATGATGGTTGTATGAATCCAACATGGTTTTTTCCCCACTTGACCTAACACTGTCTATTGCAACATCTGCCCTTTCTTCGCTACATTCGTTAGGGTAAGGCCAAAGTGTCCCTACAAAGAGGCTCTGAAATACAACGGCATCAACAAGACAGAAACGATTTCTCTGCCGGTTCAGAATGCGAGTTCTTGGATCAGCGACTGTTGCCTTCAGTCATCTGGGACCTGAGGCTCCTTCCATTCCATTCTCTGCCTTCAGGGTAGTGATTCTCAAAAGTACTGCCTCTACCGACCACAGCAACCGAATCTCCTGGGAACTCCGGGGCCCCATTCCAAGAATGTGCACCCCACCAGGGAGCCAGGGATTCTGCTGCGGGCTCACACTGAGAAGCAGTGCTCTGGGGCATGGTCCTCATCTGTGCAGTTCAAATAAGGCTGTGCGGCAGAAGCCCGGAGGAGGCCCACCAGCTGTTCCCGCACATCAGTCCAGGCACGCATCGCTTTTGCCATTTTGGCAAAAATTGGGTCGCCTGACCACATGCAACTGCAAGGGAGGCTGGGAAGGTGTTATCTAGCTGGATGCATTCCAATACTAAAAAGAGGAGAATGTCTTTGGGGTTAGCTAACAGTCTCCAATGTAGCCAGTGATTAAAGACACCGCCTTTATCAGATGCAAACACCCTTGTGATAGAAATGGCTCTCCTGGAATTCCTATTGCGTTAACCCCCGGCCTCTTGAGTCATGCGCTGGAACCACATAATTTTCATGATTGCGGCCTTGTAGCAGGTTTTAACATCTTTATCATCTAGTCTTCTCTTCAGTGCTCTTTTATTTAGCTTTTCCCCCTCTTCTTGCTTATTTTTAAAAACCCACTTAGAATCTGTTCTAAAATTCTGTCAGGTTTTTTTGGGGATGATGTTAATTTACAAATTAACAGGAATCATGGACATTTACTATGAGTCATTCAAGTTGTCCTTTTTTCCTGCTCTTTAGTAGTGTTTTAAAATTTATCTTTATGTAGATTATGCATAGTTCACGTGAAATTTATTCCTAACTATTTTATTCATTGCTGTCATAAATGGGGAATCTTCCATTATATTTTTGGCTTGTAAATTGGGTGTATGAAAGCTATCAATATCAGCATACTTTTATCTTCTGCTATCTTGTTGAATTCTCATATTGTTTATAGCAGCTTCTTGTATGATTCTCTTGGTCTTTCCTGGGTCATATGTCATCAGCAAATAATAATCGTTTTAGTTTCTCCTTTTCAATTCTTAGACCTCTAACTTATTTTCTCTTGTCTAAGTGTTTTGGTTGATATTGCCAGTACTACAGTCAATAATTCTAATGGAGTCACCTGGTTTCCCCCCATCAAACATGATGCTGGAATAAAGTTGAATACGTTAAGGGTATCAATCTACTCATATTTGAGTTTTTGTTTATTTGTTTTTTAAAATATTTTATTCATTTGAAAGAGTTAGAAAGCAAGGTAGAGGTAGAGAGAGAGGTCTTCCATCCACTGGTTCACTCCCCAGATGGCCACAATGGCCAGAGCTGAGCCGATCCAAAGCCAGGAGCCAGAAGCTTCTTCTGGGTCTCCCACGTGGGTGCAGGGGCCCAAGGACTTGGGCCATCTTCCACTGCTTTCCCAGGCCACAGCAGAGAGCTGGATCAGAAGAGGAGCAGCCGGGACTAGAACTGGCACCCATATGGGATGCTGGTGCTTCAGGACAGGGCTTTAACCTGCTGCGCCACAGCACTGGCCCCTTGAGTTTTTATTAAGAACAAGTATTATTTTTAAAAGATTTATTTATTTATTTGAAAGTCAGAGTTACACAGAGAGAGGAGAGGCAGAGAGAGAGAGAGAGAGAGGGAAAGGTAGAGAGAGAGAGGTCTTCCATCCGCTGGTTCACTCACCAGATGGCTGCAATGGCCGGAGCTGCGCTGATCCAAAGCAAGGAGCCAGGAGCCTCTTCCGGGTCTCCCACGTGGGTGCAGGGGCCCAAGGACTTGGGCCATCTTCTATTGCTTTCCCAGGCCATAGCAGAGAGCTGGACAGGAAGTGGAGCAGCCGGGTCTCGAACCAGCGCCCATATGGGATGCTGGCACTTCAGGCCAAGGACTTTAACCCACTGCGCCACAGTGCCGGCCCCAAGAACAAGTATTTATCACATGCCTTTTCAGCTCTTATGAATATGATTATGTGTTTTTCTCCCTAGATTTATTGTTGCGCAAGTATTTTAATAGATTTTCTAATATTCCGATAGTGTACTCCTCACCATCGGAACAGAAGCACTGACTAGATGGTGGACAACATTAGATCCTTTGCTTTCTCTTCCCTCCCCACATCATTAAATGGCACCACCGTGCACCTGGTCTCTCTGGTCAACCCTGAGGAGTCATTCCTTTCCTCTCTCACACACCACTCAGCCGCTTCCACACCTGCCCACTGCACGACTAAAATCCTGGGCCAAGCTGACATCTTTCCTCAGCAGAGCTACTGTGACAGCCGCCTTACCTGGCCTTGCTGCCTCCATCGTGGCCTCCCAGGCTCCTGCCAAACTTCCCTCACCCACGGTGCTCCTATTGGACCCATCTCTCTCTCTTTTTTTTTTGACAGGCAGAGTGGACAGTGAGAGAGAGAGAGAGACAGAGAGGAAGGTCATCCTTTTGCCGTTGGTTCACCCTCCAATGGCCGCTGCGGCCGGCGCACCACGCCGATCCGATGGCAGGAGCCAGGTGCTTCTCCTGGTCTCCCATGGGGTGCAGGGCCCAAGCACTTGGGCCATCCTCCACTGCACTCCCTGGCCACAGCAGAGAGCTGGCCTGGAAGAGGGGCAACCGGGACAGAACCCGGCGCCCCTACCGGGACTAGAACCCGGTGTGCCGGCGCCGCAAGGTGGAGGATTAGCCTAGCGAGCCGCGGCGCCGGCTTGGACCCATCTCTATCAACCCTTAACCATGCCAGGCTGCCCTGTCCGCTAGAACTTGCTTTCTCCTCCTCATTGGGGACCCAAGTGTCACCTTCCCAGAGAGACCCTCCCTAGCATTCCTAAACTAGTTAGAAAGCACCAAAGAAGCTCTGAAGGGCCAGGAACTGCGCAGGCTCAGGAATCTCTGGCCACCTCACTCCCAGCTTATGTGGGGCAGGTCACAGGGGTTGGGGCTTCCACTCTCTCCTGGTCATCAGGTGCAGGCAGATGTGCTTCCTGGTTCCCACAATGCCTTGCTCCCCTACTGTCTTCCTGCCATGAAAGGATCTAGAGCATGGAGCCCAGCTTTTACTTGTTCAAAAGAAAGAGCTCTGTCTTCATGAGCAAAGGCCTTTAACCTCTGGGCCGCAGCTGTGGCTAGGCTACTTGCCCTACACCGTGTCTGCTCTGTGCACTTGCCCTGTACAATTAAGGGATGATCTACTCACAGTGCCATGCTATGATGCTATAGCTCCTAAGTACATAGAGTAGTAGACTGTCACAATAATCAGACCCCGCCCCTCTCTCCCTTCCTCTAACCCCCCGCCCCCCACCCTCGGGGAGGAAGCTCAGAGCTCAGATCCCGCTTGACAAGTCCCATCTCACTGCTTCTCACTACTGCCAGTTGTCTCCTTGTTTCTGAACATCACCCATGCCATTGCTGTTCCTTCCCTTCCGGGCTACTTCCAACAGAGACCCCAGAAACATCTGCCTCCCCCCCTCCTTCCTCTCCCCGCTTCTCTGACCCATTTCCATTTCCACTTCCTCCCTACCGACAGGTCAGGTCCCCGGTTTGGTTCAGGCTATGACTGCCTAACAGTACTTGGCTCCTCACCCTCCCAGCTTCAGTGAAGGAGATACAGGTGGAAGCCCCTGGCGTGCAAGTCCTGTCCAAACAAAGCTCCCGAGAGGTTTTCGCCTCTTTTTTTCTCTCTTAGGCTGCGAAGTGTGATGCCCAGAAGTGCAAGAACTGATCTACAACCATAACTCAGACAGGTGGGATGGACACGTGAGTGAGCCTGCCTGTGGGATGATAGATTATGCCATGGCCCGGCCCAGCTGTTTTCCTCTGCATCTCTTGCAATATAGGGAAAAAAAAAAGAAAAAAAAAAAAACTTAGGTACCTTGGCCACACCCCCGGGCTGTCTATTCCTGCAACTTTTGAGGTTCGATCTTTCTTCTCTGAAAAGTTAGGAAGGGAACCTATAAGCTAGAGAGAACAGGCAAATCTAATCATCTCTCCTGACACAAAAATATTCTGACATTTATTTCCCATCAGATGAAAAATGATTTGCATGGTCCCTTTTGCAAATATTATGAAGTTTCATGTTTTTAAAACTCCATGTTTTTATTTCTTTCTGCTAAAGAAGAAGATCACACACGTTTCCCCCAGGGATAAGGAAAACATCTGGCAAGGGCAACACCGTGTTGTGGCGCTATGATGGAGTGAGCCAATTACACCGAAATATCAGTAACAAGCAATGAGAAATCAATGATTGAATGATACCTACTCTCTCTCTCTCTCTCTCTCTCCCCCTCCCTCCCTCCCTCCCTCCCTCCCTCCCTCTTTGTGAGAGGCAGAGAGACAGACAGAGAGAGAGCCCCCATTCACTTGTGTACTCCCCCCAATGCTTGCGACAGCCATGACTGGGCCTGGCCAAAGCTAAGAGCTGGGTACTCAATCCAGGTCTCTCATGTGAGTGGTAGGGACCCAACCACCTGAGCCATCACCTGCTGCCTCCCAGAATGGGCGTTATCAGGAAGCTGGACTCAAGAGCTGAATTGGGAAGCAAATCCAACATGCCAACATGGGACGTTTAGCCACTCAGCGAAATGCCCAACCCTGCCATTATTCTTGACTTCAAATTTTCTCCATGAGCCAGACATTGCACTCACTGTTTTATGAGCTCCTTGATAGTAAGGAATTATGTTTTTTAAAGTGCAAATGGAAGTGCAGTTACTTTTTTGAGAGGGATTCTTTTGTTTTTTAAAAAATATTTAGTTATTTGAAAAGCAGAGTTAGAGAGAGAGAGAGAGGGAGAGAGAGAGAGATCTTCCATTTGCTGGCTCACTCCCAAGTGGTTGCTGAGCCAGGAGCCTGAAACTCCATCTGTGTCTCCCGCAGGGGTGCAGGGACCCAAGCATTTGGGTCATCTTCCACTGTTTCCCCAGGTGCGTTAGTAGGGAGCTGGATTGGAAGTGGAACAGCAAGGACTGGAACTGGACTCCTATGGGATACTGGCATTGCAAGCTGCATGTTGTGCCATGACGCTGGCCCCAAGGAGGCTTCTTGGGATACACATTTGGCAATGAAATGATGCCTGGGATTTGCTTCAAAATAATCAGGAGAAGTGGGTCAGGGCGTAGATGAAACAGGACTGACCGTGAGTTGAGAGTGGTTGAAGTTGCATGATGGGTAAGCCTTTAAAAAAAAAATTCTCTTAGGACAAATTCCCAGAACTGAGGTCACAGGTCGAAGGTTGGGGACTTTATCGCATTTTCCATTGTGTCATAGATCGATTCCTCTCCCCACTGCTCGTGGTGCATTAATCACCATGTGCGTGCAGATTTCCATGATTTGTGGTTCCTAAAGCACAATTTTCTTCTCCCAATATAAATGACTTGAAAAGGACGTGAAAGGCATGCTGGTTTGTGAGAGGCCAGAGCCACGCCATGACAGGCTTCTCACAAGACAAAGGAACTGGCTAGGCCCAGGACGCTTCCTCCAAGATGAAACCTGACACCGGACAGTCCTTGGTCCTGCAGGGCCAGGGGAAGGAAGGAATGCGGACATAATACTTGTTTGTCCAGGGGACTATAAAAACCTGGGGAACAAAGAGAAGGGGGTCTTGGTCTCCCAGCACTGCGTTGCACAGGAGGCCAGGCCCCAGCATGCTGGACCTATAAATAAAGTCTCTTTGTTCTTTGCATTTCAGTGAGTCTCGCTGGTTCTTTCTATCTGGGAGATCCGGAACACAACAGGTTCCAGCTGCTGGAGTGGGCTAAAGGGGCACTAAAGGAGAAGGATTAGGGCCAGCATTGTGGTGTAGTGGGTTAAGCTGTTGCTTAGCGTGCCAGCATCACATATCATAGCACCAGTTTGAGTCCTGGTTACTCTGCTTTGGATCTAGTTTCTTGCTAATGCAGAGAGTACACCTCTCTGTCTCTCTCCCTCCCTCCCTCCTTCCCTTTTACTCTCTCTGTTAGTCTGCCTTTCAAATAAATCTTTTATCTATTTATTTATTTTAAAAATTTATTTTATTTACCCAAGAGGCATCGTTACAGAGAGAGAGAGAGAGAGAGAGAGAGAGAGAGAGGAAGAGGCAGAGAGAGAGGTCTTCTATTCGCTGGTTCACTCTCCAAATGGCTACAACAGTTGGAGCTGGGTCAATCCAAAGCCAGGAGCCAGGAGCTTCTTCTGGGTCTCCAATGCGGGTTCAGGGGCCCAAGGACTTGGGCCATCTTTCACTGCTTTCTCAGGCCATTAGCAGGGAGCTGGATTGGAAATGGAGTAGCCGGGACTCGAGCTGGCGCCCGTAAGGAATACTGACACTGAAAGCGGATGCTTAACCTACTATGCCACAGCACCTACCACCAAACAAATCTTTTTAAAAATTAAAAGAAAAGGATGATATTAATAAAATAAGAATTATTTAAGCAGCTCAGAACCAGGCTTGGGACCATCTCAGATCTCCTTAACTTGCATAGGCCCTGCCCCTTCAACACCCCCAAAATGCTAACTCCACTTGACTCCATTGCCCAAGAGCCCCTCAGATCCACCTCTTCTCCTTAACATGTCATGGCTGCCCTGATGGAGGCTCCCCTGGATGTCCTCAACCTGCATGGCTGCTCCTGCCTCCGAGCTGGTGCAGCTGCCTGAATGTTCGCAGCCTGAAATCCATTCCCAACCCAGGAGTCAGAGCCATCACTCCGAAGGGCAACGTGGGTGGTGAAGTTGGTCTGTTACATAAACCCTGCGGTGTGCGGTGTGCGTTGAGACAAACCAGAACACCGCATAGCATGTGATCACATAATTGAGCAACCACGAGGGGACTTCAGAGAGTTCAGGGACCATGGAATTAAAAGTTTATTTAGATGCAAAAATTTTAAAACTCTGTAAACAGTTTTTTCATAGTATGTATCTGCCATGTCTCGGACTTTTTGAGGATCCTTTGTCATTATAATAGAATACTTGTCTAGCCGGCTCCCAGGCCAAGAAATCGAACTCTGCCAGCACCCCAGAGGCCTGTCCTGCATCCCTTCCTAATCCCAAACCCTTCTTCCTGGAGCCAACCATGATCCCTTCCTTTTTGATAGTTTTGTTACCTAGCCACACTTCACCCATTTTTGAACCTTCTTTGCTGTATAATATTCCATTTCATGCATACACAATGCACTTAATCCACTCTATTAGTGCTAGACATTTGGGCTGTTTCCAGTGTTTTGCTGTTGAGGACACTTGTAAGGCAAGATTTGGGGTTATAGAATTTTCAAACAAAGATAAAAACAGAGATGGAATGGAATAACAAGCCCCCTGGGGTCTTATGCGATTTCAAGTTACCAATAGTGCAATGCAAGTGTTTTAGAAATTTTTTTTTTTTTTAATTTGAAAGACAGAGAGATTGAGATCTCCCATCTGCTGGTTCACTCCACAACTGTCTGCAACAGGCAGGGCTGGGCCAGGCCAAAGCCAGGAGCCGGGAACTGGGTAGGAATCCTTGTTGCGATGACTCCTTGTGTCTTTAGGAAAGCCCCCGTCCTGTCGTGGCTGACACCGCCTGGCTCCTGCTTTCTCGTTCCTATTCTGTACTTTGCTTTTTTTTTGTTTTTTCTTTACCCTCTCCCCTTCCCCCTCACACTCTGACCCCAGCACTGTGCCACGATCCGTTTTCTAATCTTGCAGGTCTTCCTTCCTGCCTTTTTTACAAGCTGCTTGTCAAAAACACGCTTTAAAAAAAAAAAAAAAAGATTTATTTATTTGAAAGAGTTACAAAGAGAGAGAGAGATAGAATCTTCCTTCTCTTCCTTTCAATTCATGGTATTTACACAGGGTACTTTAAACTTTTGGTTTCCTTTTGAATTGCATCAGAAGATAGCCTTGGCTAACCTGTTTTTCTAGCATTATTTTCAATTTTACACAACTGTTTTGTTCTGTATTTGCTTCTATTATTAACCTAGCATACTTTGAATTCTTGTGTGGGGATGTTAAAAGTCTAGCTTTTAAAACTTTATTCTCTGCTTCTCCCTGCCCCCATCCATGGTGGCTAGGTATTATTATTATTTTAAGGATTTAATAATCTTATTTTTAAAAAAAAGATATATTTATTTGAAAGGCAGAGTGACAGAGAGACACAGAGGTCTCCCATCTGTTGTTTCATTTGCCAAATGGCCGCAACAGGCAGAGCTGGGCCAAGCTGAAACCAGGATGGAGTTCCGGGTCTCCCACGGGGGTGCAGGGGCCCGAGCACTAGGGCCACCTGCTGCTGCTTTCCCAGGCACATTAACAGGGATCTGGAATCAGGAGCAGAGCCAGGACATGAGCGTAGGCACTCTGATATGGGATGCAGGCGTCCCAGGCAGCATTTCTTTTTTTTTAAATATTCATTTATTTATTTGAAAGTCAGAGTTATATATAGAGAGAGGGGGCAACAGAGAGAGAAAGAGAGAGAAAGAGAGAGAGAGAGAATCTTCCAACTGCTGGTTCACTCCAAGTGGCCATAACAGCAGGGTCTGAGCCAGGCCAAAGCCAGGAGCCAAGAGCTTCTTCCAGGTCTCCTGTGTGGGTGGCAGGGGCCCAAGGACTTGGGCCATCTTCCTCTACTTTCCCAGACCACAGCAGGAAGCTGGATGGGAAGTGGAGCAGCCAGGTCTCAACCAATGCCCATATGGGATGCCGGCATCACGGGTGGCAGCTTTGCCTGCTACACCACAACGCCAGCCGCAACTCTACCTTTCAAATTCAAATAAATGAATAAATCTTTTAAAAATTATAAAAAGAGAGAGAGAGATCTTCTATCTACTGGATCACTCTCCAGATACCTGCATCAGCTGGAGCTGGGCTGGGCCAAAGTCAGGAGCCCAAAACTCCATCAGAGTGTTCCATGAGGGGGGCAGGGACCCGAGGACTTGAGCCATCACCCGGTGCCTCCCAGAGTGCATAGCAGGGAGCTGGATCAGAAGCAGAGGTGTACTCCAATCTGGAATGTGAGTGTCCCAAGTGACATCATAACCCCTGCGCCAAACGCCCGTCCTTTTTTTTGCTTTTGTTTAAAAAGCTTATGTACCTGGAGCTGGTGTCGTGCCACTTGTGACAGGCTGTTGACATCCCCTATGGGAATGCCAAGCTGGCGAAGTCCTGGCACTTCCACTTCTTCTTCTTTTTTCTCCCCAAGGTCTTCAGCAACTTTTAATGTACATTTTCCAATCTATCCATTATGTTATTAAATCATTCTTGCAGTCTTCACAAACTGGCCTGAAACAGCTTTTCATCCCATCCCAGTACAAAGGTCGATGCTTATAAACTACAAACTGAAATACTAGGAAGAAATATTAGAATACAACACACAAATTGACAGTATTTAATTTTGGATGTATAAAAAAAGGAAAATGTGATTCGTTACATTGAGTAATGTCAAAACAAAAACAGAAGAGCAAGAAAATATCTGATATGGTCTTTTTTTCTTTCCTTTTTTAACCTAGAAACCTTTTATTTAAGGCACGCAACTTCATGCATTTTATTTATACAAATTTAGGAACACAGTGATTCTTCCCATGCTACCCACCCTCCCACCTGTACTCCCACCCTTCCTCCTCCTCCTTCTCCCATTCCTATTTTTTACAAAAATCTACCTGACATGGTTAGTCTTAAGAAAATACATCAGATCAAGTTCTCAACAGCATTCTACTAGTAAATGCTTTTTTTAATTATTATTATTATTTGACAGATAGAGTTATAGACAGAGAGAGACAGAGAGAAAGGTCTTCCTTCCGTTGGTTCACTCCCCAGATGGCCGCTACGGCAGGAGCTGCTCCGATCTGAAGCCAGGAGCCAGGTGCTTCTCCTGGTCTCCCACGCGGGTGCAGGGGACCAAGCACTTGGGCCATCCTCCACTGCCCTCTCGGGCCACAGCAAAGAGCTGGACTGGAAGAGGAGCAACCGGGACTTGAACAGGTGGCCATGTGGGATGCTGGCACCGCAGATGGAAGATTAACCTAGTGATCCATGGCACCGGCCCCAGTAAATGCTTTTTAAAGACTGTTTTCTCAACGTGTCTCTCCTACTTGTGAATCAACAGCCTGACTTAACATAATTCACAGACAGAAAACTTACCTTAAGAAGCTAGTTCTTGATTCTTAGTATACAAGCAAAATTAATCCATATCATTGGCTAGCGGTTCTAATGAAATCCTAGCTGGATGTTTGACAGAGTGTTCAGACACAGAGTGTTTGACACAGAGTGTTCAGGAAAAAAGATAGCAGAAAACAACTTTCAAAAAATTATTTGAGGAGTCCTGCGCTGTGGCATAGCGGGTTAAGCTGTTGCCTGCAGTGCCGGCATCCCATATGGATACTGGTTCAAACCTCGACTGCTCTACTTCCGATCCAGTTCCCTGCTAATGTGCCTGGGAAAGCAGCAAAAGATGTCTCAAGTGCTTGGACACCTGCACCCACGTGAGAGACCCAGAGGAAGCTCCTGGCTCCTGGTTTCAGCCTGCCCCAGCCCTGGCTGTTGCAGTCATTTGGGGAGTAAACCAGCGGATGGAAGACCTCTTTCTGTGTATCTCCTTCTCTGTATCTCTCTGTAAATCTAGCTTTTAAATAAATATAATAAATATGAGAAGAATTATTTGAGGCAGGGGGAGAGAGAGAGCAAGCGAGCGTGCTCCTATCTGTTGGTTTACTTTTCAGATGCCTATAAGGATATGGTTGATCCAGGCGCAAACTGGGAGATGGGAAGTCAATTCAAGTCTCCCACGAGGGTGGCGGGAATCCAACCCCCTGAGCCATACCTGCTGCCTCCCAGAGTCTGTGTTAGCAGGAAGCTAGAATTCAGAGTGGCTGGGTCTCGACCCCAGGCATTCTGATATGGGATGCACGTGTCCCAACTGGTACCTTAACTACTGCACCAATGGCACTCCCACTTCGGATCCAGCTTCCTGCTCACGCATCCTGGAAGGCAACAGATGATGGCCCAAGTACTTGGGCCCCTGCCACCCACATGGGAGACCTGAATGGAGTTCTGGGCTCCTGGTTTCAGTCTGGCTGGGCCCTGACTATTGTCAGACATTTTGGGGAGTAAACCAGCGGATGAAAGATCTTTGTCTCTGCCTCTCTCTCTCTCTCTCTCTCTCTCTCTCTCTCTGTTGCTCTGCCTTTCAAGTAAGAAGAAAATAAACACTAAAAATAAAAAACTTTCATACAATATAATTAAATTTTGGTGAGTAAATAGGCCTGGGTTTAAAAAATTTTTTTTTAACTTAAAGAATTTTGAGAGGCAGAGAGACATAGAGAAGGCAGTAGAGAGAGTGCTCCCATCTGCTGATTCACTCCCCAAGCACCCACGGTGCCCAGGGCTACCCTGAGCCAAAGCTGGGAGCTGGGAACACTCAATCGAGGTCTCCCACAAGAGTGGCAGGAACACGATCAATTGAGCCATCACCATTCCTCCCAGGGTCTGCCTTAGCAGGAAGCTGGAGTCAGGAGTGGAGCGGGGGGTTGAGCGCACACACTTCAGTATGGGATGTGGGCATCTTAACTACTGGGTCAAACGCCCATCCCCACCGTCCTGCAGCCCCCGCCAACATCAGGATACAGAACACTCCCCTCATCCCTTTATGAGTCATACCCTTCCCACGCCTTTAACCTCCACCAGCTGCTGATCTCTTCTGCATTCATGTGGCTTCGCCTTTTCTGGAATAGCATGTCAATGGACTCATACAGTAGGCATCCACTCGGACTGACAGCTTTCACTCCGCATGCCTGTGTTGGTAGGTGCATTAATAGCTCCTTCCTGTTTATCGCTGAGTAAACATTTCATTGTATGTTGTACCGTAGTTAGTTTATCGATTGACATGTGCAAGAACATTTGAGTGGTGTCCAGGGTTTGGTGATTATGGATGAATGACGCTATAAACATTTGTGTACAAGTTTTTCTGTGAAAATAATTTGTATTTCTTAGGAAGAGAAATTACATGGATCCTATGATGTTTGTTGAACGTCATAAGAAATTGACATTGTCTTCCAGAGTGGCTGGACCCTTTTGAATGGCCACCGGCAGTGAACGAGAGCTCCAGTTATTTGGCAAGCTCAGCAGTACTCGGTGTTATCAGTGTAGCTTTTTGTTTTAGCCATTTTGCCATTCTAATCTTTATGTTGGTATCTCACTGCGTTTTTTTTTTTTTTTTTTTTTTTGCATTTCCCTAATTGCCAACAATACTGAGCATCCTAACATCCGGACTAAATGCTGGCTCCTGACCTTAACTTTTATTTCCTTCCTTCCTCTTGCTTTGGTTCATTCTACTGTTCTTTTTCTAGTTTCTTAATAAGGAGGCTGAGGTAATTGATTTGTGATCTTTTTTTCTCACATAAGCATTTAATTCTATAAATCTCCTGTGAGGCTTCATGCTTTAGCTGTATTCCAGAAATGTTATATTTTCTGTTTTTTTTTTTTTTTTTTTTAAGATTTATTTTATTTATTTGAAAGACAGGGTTACAGAGAGAGGTAGAGACAGAGAGGGAGGTCTTTCATCCACTAGTTCACTCCCCAGATGGCCGCAACGGCCGGAGCTGTGCCGATCCGAAGCCAGGAGCCAGGAGCTTCTTCTGAGTCTCCCACGTGGGTGAAGGGCCCAAGGACTCGGGCCATCTTCTACTGCTTTCCCAGGCCACAGCAGAGAGCTGGATTGGAAGAGGAGCAGCCGGGACTCGAACCTGAGTCCATATGGAATGCCGGAGCTTCAGGCTAGGGCGTTAACCCTCTGTGCCACAGCGCTGGCCCCTTTATTTTCTGTTTTTAAAAAGTTTAATTTTCATTATATTTGAAAGAGAGAGAGAGAGAGAGGAGATAAAGAGAGGGAGAAAGGGTCTATTTATCTTCCATCCTTTGGTTCATTCCCCAGATGGCTGCAACAGCTAGGGCTGGGCCACGCCAAAGCCAGAGCCAGGAACTCCATCAGGGTTTCTCACATAGCTGGCAGGAGCCCAAGGACTTGGGCCATCTTCCACTGCTTTCCCAGGTGTATTAGCAGGGAGCTGGATCAGAAGTGGAGCAGCTGAGACTCGAACTGGTGCTCCGATATGATGTCACAGGTGGCAGCTGCTGCACCACATGGCCCCTCTGGTCATCTTTCTTACTTTGAAGTCTACTTTGTTGATATTAATAGAGTCACTCTAGCTTTTTTCTTTTTTTTTTCCAGCTTTTTTTTTTTCAAATTATTTTTCCATGGTGTAACTTTTTCCATCCTTTTACTTTCAACTTGCTTATACCAATATATAGAAAGTGGATCTCTTACATCCAACCTGACAATTTCTGCTTTTAATCCAGCTATTTAAACTGCATGCATTCAATATAATTATTGATACATTAAGGTTTATTTATTTTTAAAATATTTATTTATTTACTTGAAAGGCAGAGTTAAAAAGAGGCAGAGGCAGAGAGAGAAAAAGAGAGAGAGAGAGAGGTCTCCCATCCACTGGTTCACTCCCCAAATGGCCGCAACGGCAGGAGTTGCACCGATCCAAAGCCAGGAGCCAGGAGCTTCTTCTGGGTCTCCCATGTGGGTGCAGGGGCCCAAGGACTTGGGCCGTTTTCTACTACTTTCCCAGGCCATAGCAGAGAGCTGGATCGGGAGTGGAGCAGCCGGGACTCGAACCAGCACCCATATGGGATGCCTGCACGGCAGGTGGCGGCTTTACCCGCTACACCACAGCGCAGGCCCCTAATACATTAAGCTTTAGATCTGCCATGTTATTTGTTTTCTATTTGTCCTCTGTGCCTTTTGTCCTTCTATTTCTCCTTTTATGCCTTCATTTGGGTTATTTATCTTGAAACAGTCCTCTGTGCTTTACCTATTGGGTTTTGACTGTATCTCACTGTACAGCTTTTTTAACGATTGATTTAGGGATTGAGACTCTCTGTCTGTCACAATCTACTTAGAACTAATATTTTCCCAATGAATCAGAATGTAGAAACCTTCTCGCCACTTTTCCCATCTTCGACTTCATGTTGTAGCTATCATCTAGGTTCTAGCTTTCATTCGAAGGTACTTAAGAGGGGGCAACCAGCCCACTCCGTTTGTTCGCTCAGTCGTTTACCATTTCCATTGCTTTTCCTTCATTCCTTCAGTTCCCCATGGCCCTCCGATATCATTTCCTTTCTGTCTGAAAAACTTGCGCTAGCTTTTGTTTTACAGCGCCTGCCAGCAGCCTTCTTCCAGCAGAGAATGCCTGAAGCATATTTCCGCCGGATGTAGCCTTGTGGGTCAATAGTTTTCCCCTCTCCGCACTTTACAAATGTCATCTTGGAACCTTCCGGCCTCAGGGCTTCTCATGAGAAATCTTTGCTTATTTGGATCATTATTTCCCTCCATGTAATGCCTTACTTTTCTTGGCTTTAAATACTCTTTTTTTCCTTTGTCCAGGCTTTTCAGAAGTTTGCTTCTGGTGTATCTGGAATGTGGATTTCTTTGCATTTGCACTGTGTTTTATTTCACCAAGCTTTATGGATCTCTAAGCTCATGTCTTCCATAGAATTTAGGAGGGCTTCAGGCATTATTTCTTCAAATATATATTAGGCTATTGCTATTTGTCCCCAAAGCCTCTGCAGTGTATTTATTTATTTGTTTTAAAGATTTTATTTATTTATTTGAAAGAGTTATGTAGAGGGAGAAGGAGAGACACATGCACACACACACACACAGATCTTCCATCCATTGGTTCACTCCCCAGATGGCTGCAATAATCAGAGCTGGGCCAGGCTGAAGCCAGGAGCCAGGAATTCCATCTGGGTCGCTCCCATGAGTAGCGGAGGCCCAAATACTTCAGTCATCATTCTGCACCTCCCAAGTGCTTCAGCAGGAAGCTACATCCGTAGCAGGGAACAGCCAGGATTCGAAGCGGGCCCTCGCCTGCACCGTGCTCTCTGGCTCCCAGTTTCTCTGGTCAGAGGGAGGTTTGTGCTACCTTCTCAGCCACCATTGCATTGGCTGCTGCTGCGGGACTGCAGTTGCAACCCGGGGCTTGCTTAGTGGCTAGGATTGGAGAAAAAGAGTATTTCTCCACTTTCTCTGTCTCCTAGCAGCTTCCTTCCTATTCTTGGATCAGAAACAGGGCACTCAATTGGAGTTCTTTCTGTCTTCACCTGGTGCCCAGTTCTGGGATTTGAATCCAGGCCAGGAGATCTAGGAGGTGAAACACCCCCAGGAACCACCCCGGCTGGCGGGGCCACCCCTCCAGGCGGGCACCCTTGTCGGGTCAGCCTGCCATCGCTTACTTTTGCTGGGCCTCAGGTGAGCTGCTCCATTATTTCTGCTCAGGACTTTTCGTTGCCTGCTGTGGGAGAAGCAGGCTAGAATGTGCTTCCTCCACCCACAGTGAGACTCAGAGCCCGACTTTTTAGTTTGAATTCAGATCGACGAAAAACTTGCAAAAATCACACCGAGACCTCCTGTATATCCTTCACTCAGCTTCCCCTTATTCTAACCTTTTACATAATAACATGTAAACATAATATTATGATCCAAACCAAGAATTTAATGCTGGTATCAATAAGGAAACTATGCACCTAATTCCAAGTTTCCCGGATTTTTCTGTTTCAGGATCCGATCCAGGGTTCCATGTTGGATTTCGTTATGCCTCCATGGTCTCTGTCGATCTGACAGTTCTTCAGTCTCCCTTTCTTTCTTTGACATTAAAAAAATAAGAGACAGACACAGAGAGGGCTCCCATCAGTTGGTTCAAACCCCAAAAGCCCACAGTGGTTGGGGCTGGGACGGGGTTGAAACTGGGAGCCAAGAACTCAATGCAGGACTCCCACATGAATGGTGGGAACCCAGTTACTGAACCATCACCATTGCCCCCAGGGACTTTTAGCAGGAAACCAGGGTCAGGAGCCAGAACCACTGAACCCAGGTCCTCTGATGTAGGATATGAGCATTTTAACCACTATGCTAAACACTTCCTCCCACTGACAATATTTTTTTTTAATTTGAAAGGCAGAGACAGAGTCACAGAGACAAAAATAGACAAAGAGAGCTCCCATCACTGGTTCACTCCCTGAATACCTGCAATGGTGGAGACAGGGCCCATGCAAAACTTGGAGCCAGGAATTCAATCCAGATCTCCCATAAGAGTGGCAGGAACCTAAGTACTTGAGCTGTCACTGCTGCCTCCTAGGGTCTGCATTAGCTGGATGCTGGAGCCAGGAGCTGGAGCCAGGTATTGAACCCAGATTCCAATGTGGGACATGAGCATCTTTTTTTTTTTTTTTAAGATTTATTTATTTATTTGAAAGACAGAATGACAGAGATACAGAAAGAGAGGGAAAAGGAGAGAGGGAGAGAGGGAACCACCATCCACTGCTTCGCAGGGTCCATATTTGCAAGAGGCTGGAATCAAAAGCAGAGCAGGAACTGAAATCCAGGCACTCCAATATGGGATGCGGGCACTGTTCCAAACAGCTGCCCCTTTAGGAAGACTTTTTGAGAAGGGGTCTACTGGAGGTACCATTTACAAAGGTGTTGGCACAGTTAAGGGAATTCACAAGGGATATTAAGGCATCCCGAGACCGACAAGAGCAGGAAGACCCTTGCACCTGTAGGTCTTATGGGGCTGGTGGAGAGAATGATAATCTGGGAATCCGGCAAGACTTAGAGCCACGGAAGGGGCCACTTGACAGGAGCTGTGGCCATTGACATTTCCAACGACTGCCGGGACCGCAGTGGGCAGGGCGTGGGGAGCAAGTGAGATCAAGACTCCACCTTCTTTTTCTTCCCTCCCCTGCAGTTCTCTGCTCATCCTTCTGATTGGCTGGACCCACTGGAAGTCAGAAAGGCAAGCCAATCCTGATTGGCTGATGAAGTGTGCAAAAGGTTAGCATCCCCACGGGACTTAGAAGGACAGAGAATGGAGCTGGGGGCAGATGAAGAATAACCACTCCCTTTGAAAATCCTTCCCTGACTCCCAAACCTGATGAGGTGCCCACAGCCTCCCATTAGAGCCCTGTGAGCTTTTGCTGCTTGTTCACTTGGGGGGTCTCCCTAGGTAGCGGGTGAGAAGCCGAACCGTGTCCTAGTCACGCCATTACCCCTGCTCAGGGGCGGCCCACAGTTGCCCTCAATCCAGGGGCTGTGGGAAGATGAGATCAAGAAGACGCAGGGCAGAGTGAACTGGTCGTGGGGCCCATCACTCCCGGGGACTCTCATCCTGTCTGCCGGCGCCGGCTCTTCAGAGGCTGAGCACGGCCCAGAATTCACGCCTCAGTGCCCTTTACCCACTGTTCTCTCTCCTTGCAATGCCAGCTCTGACGCGTGGTAGGTGCAACTGGCTGTGGAATGTTGAAACTGGGGGATGAGCACTAGGGGCTCAGTATACCAGGCTGATGATTTTTATGTACATCGAATTCCTATAAAAATAGGTTTGAAAAGAGTATTTATGGAGCACACACTGTGTCCCAGATCCTCTGCTTACAGACTGGTGGACAGCAGTGAGCCAGCCAGCCAGTGGTGGAAGGAAGATTACAGGCCGTCCTTTAGCTGGAAGATTCTCCCAGTGCCCCCATGTCCCAACCCAGGCCAGGCTCAAGTGATCTGCCCCCGCGACAGCCCAGCTGTCTTCATCCGGGCTCTGACGCAGTGCCTGGATACACAGGGTATTCTCCTGCCTTCCTGTGGGATGAACTGCGTCCTCGCGGTGGGGTGGAGTGGGGTGATGGGGGGAGGCGGGGCCTTTGGGAGGTGATCAGGTTTCGATGAGATCATAGGGGTCTCTACAGACCCTGGAGAAGCTTGCTCTCTTTTTCTCCACCCACATACACTGAGGAACGGCCACGTGAGGCCCCAGCAGACAGGTCAGAACACTGGCCCTCCTCAGAGCCCGAAACCATGCAGGTACCCTGATCTCAGACGTCCCCCCATTCAGAACTATGAGAACACAGTGTGTGTTTTAAGCCACTCAGGGTGCGGTATTTTGGTGTGGTATTTTGGTATAGCAGCCTGAGCAGACTAACACACGTCCCGAGGTGACAACTGGCCCACATCCTGTCCCAGTTCTAAGGGTACAGCTCGTTGTCTTTGGCTTCAAAGGCTGGGAGCCATGGTGGAGGCTTCAGAGCAGGGGTCTCGGGAAGTGGAAAGTCCAACTCACAGATGTGAAGCACACGGAGAATGTTCTCATTGTCATTTTTTTTTTTTTTTGACAGGCAGAGTGGACAGTGAGAGAGAGAGACAGAGAGAAAGGTCTTCCTTTGCTGTTGGTTCACCCTCCAATGGCCTCCGTGGCCGGCGCACCGCGCTGATCCGAAGCCAGGAGCCAGGTGCTTCTCCTGGTCTCCCATGGGGTGCAGGGCCCAAGCACTTGGGCCATCCTCCACTGCACTCCCTGGCCACAGCAGAGAGCTGGCCTGGAAGAGGGGCAACCGGGACAGAATCCGGCGCCCCAACCCGGACTAGAACCTGGTGTGCCGGCGCCACAAGGTGGAGGATTAGCCTAGTGAGCCACGGTGCCGGCTTCATTGTCATTTAACAAGCTGTACTGGGTGTCCCTCAGCTGCTGCCGGAGAGATGGGGGCTAGACAAGGAAGCGAAGCTGTGGGCAAGAATGCCGAGGGCCGGCTCAGTGCTGGTATAGCACGTGACCATTGTCCTTGGGAAATCCGACCATGTGCTCATTTCGAACTTTGTGTAGTTAATGATTTTGGTGATGAGAACCCTTGAGAAATCAATAGGTGTGTGCACACACTGAACATACATATTTCCTGGCCCAACAACCCCACTCTTAGGTATGTACCCTGGAGAGATGCAAGGCTGTGTTGACTCAAAGATGGATGAAGCTGTTCATGACAGCATCCTTTGTAATATCCCCAAAGCAGACACTAGCCAAATGCTTGCCTCCCATGGGGAGTGGAGAGATCACGACAAATACTAGACAGCAACGAGAAGGAACAAGCTATTGGTACAACATGGGAGAACCCCACACACAGTGTGCAGTGAGAAAACAACATGTGAGTCCACACTGCATGAATCCATTTATAGGAAGCTCAAAAATAGGCAAAATGAATTCATGATATTAGAAGTCAGGATTGGGGTTATAATTTATTGAAATTTTAAAAATTCAAAACAAATGGTTTATAGGATACCATACAAAATGCCTTTGCCTATCGGTTACCTCACTTTTTGCTCTTTTTTCAGGCCAACGATACATTATTTTGGGATATTATTTACCTACAGTAAAGTACATAAGTCTTAAGAGATCAGCTTAATGAATTTTCTTTATTTAAAAGTTATTAATTTTTATCTGAAAGGCAGAGAGATGGGAACAAATGCAGAGAGACAAGGAAACAGATCTTCCATTGTCTGGTTCACTCCCCAAATGCCTGCAACAGCCAAGAACCAGGGACTCTATCCAGGTCTTCCACATGGGTAGCAGGGACCCAAGTACTTGGGTCATCATCTGTTGCCTCCCAAGTGCATTAGCAGGAAGCTGGATAGGAAGTGGAGGTGAGATTTGAACCCAGGCACTGTGATACTGTGCCAATACTCATTCCTGAATTTAAACCATCAAAGAAAGCTACATCTAGATAAAGCCACAAAACACGCAATCACTTGTGAGAATTCTCTCAGACTACTTTTTTTTTTTTAAAGATACATTTATTTCAAAGACAGCATCAGAGAGAGAGGGAGGATAGAGGGTGAGGGGAGGGGGGAGAGAGATATCTTCCATCTGCTGGTTCGCTCCCCAAATGAATGCAATGGCTGGGGTTGGAGCCAGACTGAAGCCAGGAGCCAGGAAGTCCATGAGGGTCTCCCATGCAGGTGGCAGGGGCCCAGGCACTTGTGCCGTCTTCCACTGCTTTCCCAGGTGCATTAGTGGGGTGCTGCATCAGAAACAGAGCAGCTGGGACTCGAACTTGCGATCTGACAAGGGATGCCAGCGCCGCAAGCGCTGGCTTAACCAGCTGTGCCACCCATGCCGGCCCCCTCAGATTGTCTTCCGTCTTCATAGCAAGTTCAGGACAGTAGAGCCAGTCTCCGCTCACGTGCCTTCTGAGGACCATCAGCCCAAGGGGACGCGCTGCTGTGGTGCCAGCACCCCCCGTGGGGGTGGACGGTGCTGCCCCCTCGGTACAGGGATGGTTGAGAAGCGTTTAGCAGCCTGGTCAGAACCCAGCCAAGTACTTGAGCATCCATCCTTAGCCCTGCGTGGACCTCCTGAAGACTGAGCCTCTGTCCTCTGGCCCGAATAGCTGAGCGGATTGCTGGGGAGGTGTGTATGTTTGGGGTCGTGGTGGAGGGGCACCAGCTAGTTATTTTTTAACTCGAATTCTTTCCCAGAGTCATCTCCCAACTGTGCCCAATCCTGGATGATTCCCTGGAGTCTGTGGGTTGCCAGTGCCAGGTAAGGACTGCTAACAACAGCCAGAAACTGCCCTCGGGGAAGGGAGTGGCCACCAACCAGTCAGACTGGGCGGGCAGGGCCGGCTCGGGCTGCAGCTCAGTGTGGATGCAACGAGGGTCGGTTCTCACTGTCCCCAGTCACAGCCCCGGGCCTGGTTGAGATGTGAAGGCTGGCCCTCCACAAGCCTGGAGCCCGTCTGAGGTGTACCGTGAGCTCCCTGGGGACTTCCCCCTCCAGTTTGAGGCTGTTTCTCCAACAGACCAGGTCCTCAGCCCAACCTCCCCACATGTACCCCCCCACCCACCCCGAGACATGGGCCTGAGCTCCAGGATACAGCTCCTGGGTGGCCTCTTTCCTCCAAGAGGTGACCCAGTGGACTCATGCAGGGAGAGACTGCCCTTGCTCTCTCCTGCTCACAGCTCTGGGAAGTTCCTGGGCCTTTGGAAGTTTTCGGGACTCCCCCAGCCTCGGGTCAGTGGGATGGCGGCTGCCTGGCTCGCGCGGGAGGCAGAGTTCCCTCTGACCTCACTCTCACTGGTTCTGAGACAGGGAGGCTGAGGAGCCTGTGACTCACCCTGTTTGCTGGAAAAGAAAGGATCAAAGGTTCAGCTGGGCTTGTTTATGGCTGGGATCTCGATGAGAAGACACAGGGAACATAGAAGGGCTGAGCAGACCTTAGCAAAAGGCTCGGGTAGCAGCCCATGAGGAAGTCATTAGAGAAAGCCTGCATCCTAAAGCCACTCGTGACCGCACACCAGCTGCTCAGCTCCTAGCCTGGGAGGACGACGCCAGGGAGCAGGAGAAGGGAGGCCGCTGTGCCAAGAAGCTGGCGACGCTGTCCTGTGGGCACGGCTGTTGCCTCGCTGGCACTTACAGCCATGTCGGGATTTGAGGGTTTCTTCCTGTGGCCCGAAGAAACAGAACGCAAATTCCTGTGGAGGGCAACTCTCTCCCTCCTCCCACTTCTGCTTTTGGCAGCCATCAGGGCAGGCACTAGGCCCTAGCTCAGTCCCCTCTGGGCCTTGGTGTCAAGCTCAAGGTCAAAGAAAAGCCAGGTCTTTGACCTACTCTGAAGGGAATCCGTGCTGGGCACAGCAAAGAAGCAAGCCTTGTGATCTTAAAAAAAAAAAAAAAAAAGGTTGATTCATTTGAAAGGCAGAAATACACACACACACACACACACACACACACGGGGAGAGAGAGAGAGAAAGAGAGAGAGAGAGGAAGGGAGGGAGGTGGGGGCCAGGGGCTGGGGAGAGATCCCACCTGCTGGTTCACTCCCCAAGTGCCTGCAACAGCCAGGACTGGGCGAGGTCAACGTGCCAAGCCTGGAACTCCATCTGGGTCTCCCAAGTAGGTGGCAGGGACCCAACTCCTTGAGCCGTCACCTGCTGCCGCCCAGGGTGTGCATTGGCAGGAAGCTGGAACTGAGTGGGAAGCTGAGACTGGAACCCAGGCACTCTGTTAAAAAAACAAAACAATCCCCCGACCTCCTGTCCCCCTGAACTGAGATTCTGAGTAACAGCAGTCAGCCATTCCCCTACCAATAGCTTAGTCTCGGTTTGCAACAAGGTCCTCCAGGCTGGGTTTTGATATGAATTCTAACCCTCTGATTCCAACACCTGTCCTTGGGTGGGGGTGGGAAACTATAACCGCTGGTAGACAGGAAGGTATTTAAGCAAGAGAGAGAGAGATGCAGTTTAGCCGTGAGTACAAAGGCAGCCACACCTCATCCTGAAAGTTGCCTCCAGAGAGATAAGGAGCACAGCGTAAAAGTCACGGCTGCCCAGGCCCTGCTGGGATCTGGGTGAAATGGAAGCTTCCTGTTTGTTCTAGTCCTTTACAGCCTTGGGGGCGGGGCAGGGGACAGGGCAGGAGGCTGAGACGAAGTTGGCGCTGTTGCTCTCAGAATCAAAGCCGTGGGATCAGCCAGGCAAATTGTGGTGTGACCTGTCGCATCATCCGCCCTGCCCTCTCCTCCCACCTGAGGACAAGACAGAGATAAAACCACAGTGATACAAGGGAGCCGCCCAGAACTCGCACCAGATGCTGTCAGCTGGCTCATTCTTTACTTCTGGGCTGCAGATGGGAGCAGAGGCAATCTGGTTTTTAAAGACAGATCAGAGCAGTGCTGGGGGCCTAGACGCCGCAATCATAGTCAAATAGAGACCCAAAGGCTGAGTCGGGACCTGGCTTATTCTTGCGTCCTCCCCCTCCCCCAGCTACTCCCTCCTAAATGTCTCTAATCACTCGGCTTCTTGGACCTTTCGCTTGAGCACCGGCAGTGCCATGATCAATTCCTTGGCCATTTCTACCGTCCCCACCCTGGGGCTCTCTGGGGAAGGTGATCTGATCCAGGGCCATCCAACCCTTCAGAACAGACCCCAGGTCACTGTCAACGCAGGCGTGCTTAACCTTGGTCACACCTGTGGTGCATGGGGAGAATACATCAGCCTAGCATGTGGAGAAACTGAAACCCTCGTTCAAGGCCGGAGAAGTTGGGAAATGTGGCAGCCACTTTGGAAAACAGTTTGGCAGTTCCTCGAAAGGTGAAACAGAGATTTGCCAAACACCCCAGTAATTCCACTCGTGCATAGCTCCCCAAGAGCAATGAGGATAGACGTCCGCACAAAACTTTGTACAGGAGTGGTCACAGCAGCATTTGTCATGAGAGCCCCGCAGTCCTAACCACCCAAATGCCCATCAACTGATGAACGCAAAAACAAAACGCACATCCACACAATGAGCCATTATGCAGTCATTAAAAGGAAGGCAGTGCCGGAGCACGCTGCCACACAGTTGAAACTGGAAAACGTGAGGCTAGGTTTTCAGGCATGAACGGCCCCACACATTGTATGATTCCATCCATATAAAACCATGTCCCAGAATATGGGACTCCATATTGACAAAGTAGATTAGTGGTTGCCAGGGGCTGGGGTGGGGGTGGGGACGGGCAAGGGAAGTGACTGCTAATGGGTATTGGATTTCCTTTTGGTGTGATAAACATGCTTTCGAACTAGATGGTGGTAATGGTTGCAAAACTGTCCGAGTATGCCAAAAACCACTGAATTGTATCTTTTATTATTTTAAAAATATTATGATTTGAGAGGCAGAGAGAGAAAGAGAGAGAGGGCATTCCCATCTGCTGGTTCATTCCCCAAAGGTGCACAATGGCTGGGGCTGGACCAGGCTAAAGCTGGGAGGTGGGGAATCAGTCCAGGTCTCCCATATGGGTAGCAGGGACCCAAGTACTTGAACCATCACCTGCTGCCTCCCAGGGTGTGCATCAGCTGGAAGCTGCAATGGGGAGAAGAGGTGGAACGCGGGTACTCCGACAAGGGATGTGGGCATCCCGGGCAGTGTCTTCACTGCTGGGCCAAATGCCTGCCCCCTGAATCGGGTATTTTAACAGGGTGAATTTCATGGTGTATGTACCTCAGGCAAGCTGTTACCAAACAAACAAACAAAAAAATACCTATGCTTGAGCCAACTCTCAGAATTCCGATTTAGCAAGTCTGAGATGGGACCCAGGTAACTGCATTTTTACTAACTGCTGGGGAGGAGGCGGTTTACAAGGAAGCAGCTCCCTGAAAGTGCACAGTCCCATGGGAAGCACTGGTGTCTCCTAGGCAACACTGGGGGCAAGCACAAGGAAAGGCGGGGGAGAGCTGGGGGTGAGGGCCCCAGTGCCCCGGGACGTCGAGGGAGCCCAACAGAGCCTGGGTGGGTGGGTGGGGCTGTGGACAAGGTTCACACACACAGGAGGGCCACATTCCAGGCTGGAGAATGGGCTTGGCGAGATGGGAGTGACTATGGCGTGTGCTGGGAATGATTTGCATGATGCTTGTGCCGACCTGGAAGGTGAAATTGGGGGAAGTGGGTTTGGAGGGGTGGGTTGGGGTCATTTCTTTCTTTCATTTTTTAAAAATGTCTATTTATTTATTTGAAAGTCAGAGTTAGAGAGAGAAGGAGAGGCGGAGAGAGAGAGAGAGAGAGAGAGAGAGAGAGAGGTAGGTCTTCCATCTACTGATTCACTCCCCATCTGGCCACAAAGGCCAGTCCAAAACCAGGAGCCAGGAGCTTCTTCCAGGTCTCCCAAGTGGGTGCAGGGGCCCAAGGACTTGGGCCATCTTCTACAGCTTTCCCAGGCCATAGCAGAGAGCTGGACCGGAAGTGGAGCAGCTAAGACTCAAACCGGCACCCATACCGGATGCCGGCACTGCAGGTGGCGGCTTTACCAGCTGAGCCACAGCGCTGGCCCTGCCCTGGGGTCATTTCTAAACGCTAGGACGCATCACAGCAGGGGATGTGGAGCCAAAGGCTGCTGCAGTGACGCAAAGAAAGCAGAGGACACCCACGCACCAGGAATAGCCTGATAGTTGTGTAAAAGTGCATCGTAAGCAAGGACGGGCGATCGACAGCCAACTGAGAAGCCGTGGGTAGGGTAGAAACCAAGAAATGAAACAATGAGGGTTTAGGCCAAGAGGTTGATGGGGGACTGGAGCAGAAAGATCCTACTTACAGTCTAAGTGGGAAACTGTTGCCAGATTGGCTAATCGGGTGTGCAGACACGGGAAGAATCAGAAACCCACATGCGTGGGCATGAGCATGAAAGGAGGAAATGTGCCTGCTTCCAGGATGAGGCCAGGACCTGGTTTAACTTCCCAGTTCTGTCGCTACAGCTGTGGGACTTGCCCCAAGTCCCAGGACCTCTCCTCGCCTTCAGTTTCCCAATGATAAAATTCAAGTAACAGCAGGAACTACCTGCTAGGCTGTACTGAGGAGTGACTGAGAACATCCAGTCTCTCTTACATTCCTTCTAAAAGATCACTTTCCTGGGCAGCCTCAAGCCATCCATTTGGGAGGAAAGAAGACTTTGCCAGATTTCTTGGGCAAGTTAAAAACTCAATACTGGAGGGGCTGGCGCTGTGGCCTAGTAGATTAAGCCTCTGCCTGTGGCACCGGCATCCCATATGGGCGCTGGTTTGAGTCCTGGCTGCTCCTCTTCCGATCCAGCTCTCTGCTATGGCCTGGGAAAGCAGTGGAAGACGGCCCAGGTGCTTGGGTCCCTGCACCCATGTAAGAAAACTGGAGGAAGCTCCTGGCTCCTGGCTTTGGATTGACCCAGCTCCGGCCATTGCAGCCATTTGAGGAGTGAACCAGTGGATGGAAGACCTTTGTCTCTGTCTCTTCCTCTCACTATCTGTAACTCTACCACTCAAATAAATAAATTAAATATTAAAAAAAAAAAACCTCAGTGCTGGAAACCTCACATCACAACTTCCCTTCCATGGCAGAGAGAAGATGCCCCCTCCACTTATATCAGGTCACAGGACTTGTTGTCTTGGAGTAGGAGGATCTGACCTGGAGGAAGTGAAAGCCCAAAGGTCATCTATTCTGGTTTCCAGGAATTGTGGACAAAAACATGGAGGCTGGGCCAGAAGGAACATGGCAATGAGTCCCAAGGTCACTTTCCTGGGCTTATGGCCAGTGAAAGGGTGGAAACTGGGGTAAGCTGAAATTTAGCTCTTCAGCCAGATTCCCACTAGGAACCCTAAGAGGAGACTGTGTCCCACATTTCCCGACCCCCTTCCAGGGGCCACAGGGAGTGTCCTGGAGGTACAGTGTGGTGAGCGCAGGGGCATGAGTGTCCAGAGCTGCTCTCGGGTGCTGCTTGGCCCGCACTGTTCTCACTGGACTTTGACAAAGAGGGAAGCTGGCCACAGGTAGGCAGCAGGGAGTCCACATCTGTCGAGCTTCTAGAAAGTTCTGCCCTGGGAAATAGAGAGTGGTGAGAAACGAACTCGCAGAAACTCCTGGAAGCCAAACTTGGTGAGCTCACTGATGAGCAGGGTGGGGAGCCCCACAATTAGGGACGACTAGGACAGAAGCCTGGGAGCACCCCCAGCCAAGGAGAGGACACAAGAGGCACTGCCGGGACCGGAAGCACAACAGGGAAACCGGCAGAGTGCTGTGTCGAAGAACTCCAGAAGGCGAGAGCTTCCAATGTGGGAAGAGTTGAGTTGATCTCATGGAAAGGATCTGAGCACTGGGCGTGGTGGTGGAGGTGGTGGCAGCGGCGGGGGTAAACTGAATGCCCCCAGCACTGACACAGCCTTTTCTCTGTAGACAGCAGCACAGTCCCACTTGATCCCAGGCTATGGGAAAGCAGGTCGTCTTTCTGGGTATCACCTAGGCCCTCACTGGTAGGGTCATGACAGGTAAAGCTGTCAGCAGGGAGCGTGGGTCCTGGCTCCAGGCTAGAGGACATCGGAGCGCCTCAATTCCCTGCCACCGCCATGGCAACCAGGGTGGAGTGACCCAATCCTGGTGCCAGCGTGGCAGAGGCCGTGGGAGTGCCCAGACGGCCACACCTACCGACCCAAGGGCAGTGGGCAGGTCACCTGCATGGTCAGGCCTGCCCAGTCCAGATCCGGAGCTGGGCCAGGAGGGCGTGTGGGACAATTAAGCGAGGATGGCAGGCAGTGGCTGCACACACGCAACACCCCATTCTCACACAACTTGCTGCCACTTGTTCTTCCTGTCTGCGGTAATTTTAGTTTTGCCCCAGCTGTTCTATTCAGTAGCACTTAGGCTTAAAAAGGAGACTAAAGAGAAATGGCTCCTGTGTTTTGCCCGAGAGGGGAATTTGGGGACGGATTGACAACACGCCCTGTGCAAGAAGGGGACTCTGAGAGAGTGGCTTCCTGAGGCTCCCGGATGCAGCCTGCATTATAGAAATGACAACCGTTTGCTGTGTGATGTACTCACCTGGGACGCACGTGCATGTGGGAGAGCCTCATTTTCCACTGTGTTTTATGATTCGAGACTCCTGTGTTTTCTGCCAATTTCTGAGTGTGAAAGTTGTTCCCTCAAATCATTAGACAGCTCATGATGACATCTGAAGCTGCTACAATCTGCTCCTGGTACCCCCAAACCCACCTCTCCCTCAGCGCTCAGTAACACAGTCTCCAAGCTTGTTCATCCATTCAGCAGGTGTTTTAAAAACTTTTTAAACAGATTTATTTATTTATTTGAAAGGCAGAATTACAGAGAGAGACAGACACACAGAGAGAAGTCTTCCATCCACTGGTTCACTCCCCAAATGGCCACAAAGGCTGGGGCTGGGCCCCTTCAAAGGCAAGAGCCAGGAGCTTCTTCTGGGTCTCCCACAAGGGTGCAGGGGCCCAAGTACTTGGGCTATCTCCCACTGCCTTCCCAGGCCATTAGCAGAGAGTTGGATTGGAAATGGAGCAGCAAGGACTTGAACTAGTGTTCTCATAGGGGATGCCAGCATTATAGGCAGCTGCATAACTCAATGTACCGCAACACCAACCCCATTCAGCAGTTTTTACAAATAGTTATTTGTTTGAAAGGTAGACAGACCGCAAGAGACAGAAATGGACACACAGTGACAATGAGAGATTTTCTGTCCACTGGTGTATTCCCCAAATGTCTGCAGCAGCTGGGGCTGGACCAAGTCAAAGCCAGGAGCATGGAACTCCATCCAGGTCTCCCACGTGGGTGGCAGGGACCTGAGTACTTGAGCCAACACCTGCTGCCTCCCACAGTGTGCACTAGCAGGAAGCTGGAAACTGGTATGAAGCTGGGACTGGAACTAAGGCACTTTGATATGGTTTGTGGGTGTCCCAAGTGGTGTCTTAACAGGCAGGCCAAATGCCTGCCCTAGCAAACAGTTTTTGAGAACCAAATGTATACTAGTATACTGCTTGAAATAGGGGATAGAGATGAAAAATACAGTCTATGGGGTGGGGAGCAGGAAATTTAACAAGGACACTTCGGCGTGAAAGTGATGACAGGTGTCCAAGATGCCGTGGACAGCCCACCCCATAGCTTCTGTGCCCCGCTGCATTCACCTGCATTGGTTCACTCCCCAAATGGCCACAATGGCCAGGATTGGGCCAGGCCAAAACCAGGAATCAGGAGCTTCATCCGGGTCTCTCACATGGATGGCAGGGGCCCAAGTACTGGGGCCATCTTCCACTACTATCGCAGGCTCATTCGCAGGGAGCTGGATCAGAGGTAGAACAGCTGGGACTTAGACCGGCGCTTATATGGGATGCTGGTATTGCAGGTGGTGGCTTAACCCACTGCACCACAACTTGGCTTCTTAAGTGCCAGTGGAGAGGCAACCATGAATTATAGGAGAGGTCAGGAAGGGGTTAACAATCAGGGCAGGAAATGGGAGAAATGTCCCAGCCTCCCTGTCCTCTAGTAGGAGAGTGGTCCTTTATTTTAAAATTTTTATTTAGTTTATTGGAAAAAATTTAATTTATTTGAAGGCAGAGAGACAGAGTTTTTCCATATGCTGGTGCACTTTTCAAAAGCCTACAGTGGCCAGATCTGGGCTAGGCTGGAGCCAGGAGCCCAAAATTCTATCCAGGTCTCCCATATGGGTAGCAGGGACCTGATTACAAGAGCCATCATCTACCGTCTCCTAGGGTGCACATTAGCAGGAAGCTGAAATTGAGATCAAAACTGAAATTTGAATCCAGGCACTCTGATCTGGGATGCAGGCACCTTAAGTGGATGCCAGCACTGCAGGCGGCAGCTTAACTGGCTGCATCACAATACCGGCCTCTTAAGTGGCATCCAAATGCCTGCCCCATATGCTTTTGAAAGATTGCAGTGGGGAGAGGTTCAGCCTCAGCCCTTGAGGCGCACGAGGCCTGCATCCTGTGAGTCCTGGCTGCACTTCTTCCTGCAAATGCATTTTGTCCCAGTCTCCCACAGTGGTCACCAGCTCAGAAGCACGCCCCTCGCTGGCTTTCTTCCCTGCCCTGTCTCTCTTTCCCTGCTCTCATTTGTGATTCCTGGGCTCATGTCCCAAGTAAACCACCTGCCCCCCAAAGTCTGTTAGCATTTGCTTTTTGGGGAGCACTAAGACAACAGAGATAAGAGCAGGGGGTGCGCAGGAGAAGCCCCAAAGCCCAGCAGCTGAAGCGTGTAAATTTCACTAAACAGAAGGACTGGAACCAATTCAGATGCAAAGCCTGAGTTGGTCCGGCATAGAAGAAGGGGTTGGGTTCCAGGAACAGTGAGGGGAAAGGTTTGTGGGTGTGAGAAACTGGAGGGCTGCAAATACACACGACTTACAATGGGGTCCCATCCAGACAAATCCATTATAAGTCATATAGTAAGCATTGGAAGTCGCAAATGGGTTTCATACACCTGATCTACCAAACATCGCGGCTTAGCCCACCATTGGGCAAAATCATCTAACAAAGCCTGTTTTATAATACAGTGATGAATGTCAAATACTAACAACCAGAATGGTTATATGGTACGCCCTTACACCATCGCAAAATCGAAAAATCCCAAGTCAAATCATCCTAAACCAGGGACCATCTGTACTTCAGACCACAGGATAGGCACAGAGAGGTGGCAGTGAGGGCGGGGTTGGATCTTCTGTCCCGCCCAGTGTGGGGTCCAGGCCGCAGTCCATTCTTAGCCAAGTGCCTTCTCAATTTCAAAAGCAGTTCACAGTGTGCCAACACCCTACCCAGCCTAACCCTAACCTCTGCTGGCACCTGCTCGAACAAAGACAACACCTACTATGGAAATGCCAACATTTTAGACATGGTTTGACAAACATAAAAACCAAACCAGTGGACCTAATGCCCTAATGGACAAGGGGAAAAAACATGAATAGAGCGCCAGGCAGGTGAAGAGTCAGCGCCAGGAGGTGGCAGGGAGCTGTTCTTACAGGGGACATTTGCCTGAAAATGAGCCACAGCGTTGATACCAAGAAGAGAAATACAGTTGTCAAGCACCGTACAACAAGGCTTCTGCCAACGGTGGACTGTAAGATACTGCCTCGTGATATTGTAGCCATCTTAGCTTCAGGACACACTGTGGTGCTCCCACAATGATAGAATTGCCTAGCAAGACAGATCTCCAAATGTGTCCCTATTATTAAGCAGCGTGTGGTTGTATTCAGTTGAAGAATTCTCGCTCTACCCTCTCCCCCCTCCCCAAAATGTAACTTCATTCTCTTTAGTACACACAAGGGCAGAGCTAATCTTGTTCTTTGTACTTGTGTTGATTTTTCTGAGCAGGTAATAGGTATGCCTTCCTCTCAAAAGAGAACAAAGGTCATCTGTAAACAGTCTCTCTCCTTTGCTGGTCTCCTCCCCAACGGCAAAGGTGGGCCTAGTTCCTTGTTTATCTTCCAGAGATTTCCTATGGGTTTACTAACATATCTCATGTATCCCTTCCTTTCTTGTCCCCTAGAAATGGTAGCATTCTACGGCTTCTTCTAAACCTTGCAGATCTCTCTGCCTCAACCTATCTGGGGTGGTTTCATCATAGGGCCATACCATCATGTGTGTGGCTAGCCTACTATTGACATTTTGGTTGCACATAGACTTTTGTTATTAAAAACCAGGCTCCAAGGTATGTGTCTGCTTATAGATCATCTTGTAGTGTATGCATGTATCTGTAGGATAAATTCTTGTGGGTGGAGTTACTGGGTAGAAGGGATGAGTAGCATCATTTCATTCATATTGCCAGCCTGCCCTCCGTGGAGGTCATACCTGTTTACATGCCAACCAGCAATAAAGGAATGTGCCACTTTTCCCACACCCCTTTGAACATGGCATATCAGATTTCTGTTGCTGTGTAACAAGTGACCACAAACTCAGTGGCTTAAAACAACACCCATTTATTAGCTCACAGTTTTGTAGGTCACAAGTCTGGCTGGCACGGCTGGGTCCGTCCTCTGCTTAGGGTATCAGAAGGTTAAAATCAAGGTGTTGGCTTGACTGAGGTCTTGTCTGGAGGCTCTGGGGAAACACCTGCTTCCAAGCTTCTTCGTGGTGTTGATGGGATTCAGTTGGTTGTGGTTGTGGGTCTGAGGTCTGCCTCTCTTGGCTGGCTGTCAGCCAGGGAGGGGCTTGTTCTCGGCTCCTAGGAGCTTGCTGCACTCCTTGCCAAGAGCCCTCTGTCTTCAAGAATTCTTCTTGTGTTTTGGGTCTATGACTTCCCTGATCTGACCTGTAGGCTTGGATTTAAAGGGTCCATGTGATTAGGTCAGGCCCACCTGGATCTCAAAGTTGCCTACTTTGGGAACTTAATCGTAATCGCAAATTCCCTTCTCAGCACCACCTGAGTTAGGTTAGTGTTTGGGCAAGTGGGGGAAGGTACGTTTATACCAGGTGGTGGGTATCTGTGCGTCCATCTTGGATTTTGCCTTTTGCACACACCATTATCATATTTTTTGGTCTTTGTCAATGTGAGAGCTGAGAATGGAACTCATTGCTTGTTTCTCTTATTATGCCTGACAATCTTCATATATTTAAGATTCATTGGCATTTGTGGCTCTTTGGTTAATTACATTTGTGTATTTTCTTTGTTCCTTTTTTCTACTGGGTTCCTGAGAGAAACAGTCTCATGAGTCCAGCCAAAGGATGGACTCAGAAAGTACAGCAGAAGCTAGACTTTATTAACGAGCTTGCGGGATTGGATGCCTGATGGGCCAGCACACCCAGGGTGATTTTTAGCAAGCTATTCATTTCCTACCATGCAGGTCCCTCCCCCGTTTCCTCATTGGCTGAGTCCTACAGGGGTTACAATCTTCCCAACATTTGCTTCAGCTGTTCTGGCCACTAACCTCTTGTTTGCCTAAGAACTTTCAGGTACATGTAACCTAGCTGTTTTGCTAGCTAGTTGTCTAATCACGGCTACACATCTTACTCTGAAAATGAACCAAATGTTTACTTCTCAGAATTCCTGGTCTTTTTCGTTTTTCATTAGAACTCTTTGTATGTAAAGGATCTTTCGTACATTAATGGCCTCTTGTCTTATTTCACCTGGAACCTTACCTTCCTTTGTGCTGCCTCCTGAAACATTCATTTTTTAAAAAAATATTGATTTGTTTATTTTAAAGTCAGTTACATAGAAGGAGAGATACAGAGAGATATATCATCATCTGCAGGTTCACTCCCAAAACCAAGAGCCAGGAGCTTCATCCAGGTTTCCCACCTAGGTGCAGGAGCTCAAAGGTTTGGCCCATCTTCCACTGCTTTCCCAGGGGCATTATTAGGGAGCTGGATCAGAAGTGGAACAGCCAGGACTTCTGCTAAATGCAGAAGGCTCAACTCAAATGGCCTGAACAGTAATGAGGTTTGGCATCTTAGATAGCAAGTAGTCCAGAGCTAGAGAAGCCCCAGGGTTGGTTAACTCAGTGATATCAGCTAAGATTCACGTCTCTTCATCTCTTTCTGCTGTGTCATCCTCAGTGGTTGGCTTTGATTCTCTTGATGGTTTCCTCGTGGTTACAAGAGGGCTGCAGCAGCTACAAGATCACAGAATCGCCATTGGCTTGAAGAGAGGATATTCTGTCTTCCTGCTGTTCTCTTAAGAGTGAGAATTTCCCTAGATTTGACAGCTTACTTCTCAGGTCTGATTGACCAGGATTATGTCATTTGCTTATTGGTAAACCAGTCACCATCAAAGGGAATAAATCATCATGATTGGCTTTGACCAATCAGGATTCTCCCTTTGGAGAACAGAGAGGAGCCCCAATACCACTGAAGTAGATGTTGCTGACCTATACTTAAATGAAGTCAGAGTTCCATTAGCAATCAAGGAAGACAGATGGCTCTTGGAAAAGTAGCAAATAATGCCTGCCACACTTTCAATTTTCCTGGAGTTTATGATTGCCTTTCAATTTTTTTAACCAATATTTAATGAGATTCTACCACATTTTTTAGGCACCATTCTAAGTGGTGGGTATTAACCTTTTTTTTTTTTAATAAAGACTTATTTATTTGAAAGGTAGAGTGACAGAGAGAGATGAAGGGGGGGGGGGTCTTCCATCCACTGGTTCACTCCACAAGTGGCCACAAAGGCCAGGGCTGGGCCAGGCCAAAGCTAGGAACCTGGAACTCCATCTGGGTCTCTCACATGTGTGGCAGGGGTCTAAGCACTTCAGCCATCTTCTGCTGCTTTCCCAGGTGCATTAGCAGGGAGCTGAATCGTAAGTGGAGCAGCCAGGACTCAAACCGGCGCTCTGATATGGCAGGGTGAGGTCTTCCATGTTATATATTAATGTCAGCCGTCACAAAACACACCGGACACCAGAGTAAGGGAAAGGGTTTATTGGGGAACACCCTATAGACCGGAGTGAAGGGGTGGCGAAAGAAAAAGAGAGAAAGAGAATATAAGAGAGAAACAGAGAGGAGAGGAGCTAGCAAGGAGAGAAGATAGAGCAGAGCAGAGCAGAGCCAAGAGAGTGTGTTCAGGAACAGGCCCTTTTAAAACTTCCCCTGAGGGCGGGCAGGGAAGCAGGAGCAGCGAATCCCCTTAGGATGGGGGTGGAGCCTGGCTCAGGTAGCTGGGCCATGAGGCCACCTGGCTAAAACTGCCCCTTTTGTTTTTTTTTTATAAAGCAGGGTTTGTATGGGATTACATTAGTCCCAAAAGTCCAGGAGGGGTAGAGGGACGATGATCTGTCTTTAGAGCTACTTCCTGCTGACATGGGGCGATGAAGTACTCTTCGCTGGCAAGGGGCGATGTTTCAAGCCGCTGTCTCCTGGGTGGGGAGCTGAGTATATCCTTGTAGCAACATTTGGTTGACCGCCTGGTTGCTGAAGGCCTTCGTTTGTTCCATTATAACCTGCTGTAAGCACTTAGACACTGTAGTATAAAAGACATGGTGAGACTTTTAATTAACTAGGTAATGAAAGGATTTTATAGAGAGGAAATGGGGGGGGTGTCTCTGGACCCTTATGGGGACAGGATGTGCTTTCAGCTGATTCCAGCCAAGACTGGGAGAAAGGCCACTTAACTTTTGTAGGTAGTGGGGTTTGTAGAGAAATTCTGAACAATCATACAACATTAAGTGGGGAAGAGGACCATCAGTACACACAGGTTGGGAGTAGAGCCATTGGCGGTAGAGTAGAGGCTATGGTTACAAAGGAATGAGGCCCAAGTGGGCTAGATACAGAGGACAGAGTTGTTATTAGAAAACCTAAGAAAGGTGCTAAGCTACAAATAAGTTTTCTGATTGAGAGGCAAATAGAACCTGACAGAAGGGGCTTGATAATAGTCAGGTGGGCTTTAGGCCTTGTAAATTATGAGGCTCAGACTCATCTGTCTCTTCATATAGCCTAAAACCTAAGGGAGGTGTGAGCCTCCTTGGGAAGGCACCCTGTTGACTTCCATTCCCTAGCTGGCCTGGGAGAAGAGCTGGCCAGGTAAATGCAGGTGGCTTCTCTAACAGGAAATCTACAGCTCTGCCTGCAGTGTTGCTGACCCTACTTGGCCGTCCCCTCAGCTGCGGTGGTCACCTTGGAAGTTGGACTGAGTGAAGGGCTTTTCAGCTTAGAGCCAATAAGATCCGTGGCTCTGACCTGAAGTCCTTCGACTCCAGGGCAGGTCCATTTCCAGTGATGCAACTCTTGACAGAGCTGCCAGGGCTCTTCACAAGCTGACTTCTGCTGAAGCCCAGGCTTTCTACAGTGAAAACCACTGCAGTGGACTGGCCTGTTGGGTCTCCTTGAGGGCAGATCACTGTACAGAGCAGCCATTAATAGGCTGCCACCCATTGCTTCTGATGCCTAGCTTTCTTTTCCTCCTGGGTTTTGTTAAAGCAGACCAGAGGATGCAAGTCAAGGGGGTGCTCAAGTCCCATCTCTAATCTTGGTGGCCTAAACTAGAAGTCTGTAGTCACAGGCATGTTCTGTAGTAGTTTATGTTGAGGCAGACAATGCCCAGGAGGAAAACTATATTCTCACTTTAAAACTTTCTTTCCCTTTGTTCTGAAAGGGAGGTCTTTACTGTTTACCTCGCTGATGGTGAAGTAAATCTAGCTAAGAAATTATAATTTAAGCTCTTATTTTGGCTATGCTATTACAGAAAAATGTTAGCCATCTCTTTTATAAGATCTAAAATCAAATTTTGAATCTTGGAGATTCCTTCATAATACAAATAGTTTCCTACCTCAAAGAGAATAGAGAAATGAGAACAAGTCGGGCTTAGAATAGAGAAATGGGGGAGCCAGTCCCAGATCGCTTACTGACAATAGCAATAGCACATCAAAACTTAGAAAGCAGTGTCAACCATTAGATAACAACTTAAGAAAACATTTACCAGAAGGTCCAATGCCTTCCATAAATATTAAGAATACATATATTTGGAAACATCTCTTAAATATCTAACATGGTGTAGCTTGTTTAACCAGCAAATTTCAGCACAAGCATATAAAATGTTTCTAGTTTTTTCTTTTTTCTTTTTTTGACAGGCAGAGTGAACAGTGAGAGAGAGAGACAGAGAGAAAGGTCTTCCTTTGCCGTTGGTTCACCCTCCAATGGCCGCCGCGGCCGGCGCACCGCGCTGATCCAATGGCAGGAGCCAGGAGCCAGGAGCCAGGTGCTTTTCCTGGTCTCCCATGGGGTGCAGGGCCCAAGCACCTGGGCCATCCTCCACTGCACTCCCTGGCCACAGCAGAGAGCTGGCCTGGAAGAGGGGCAACCGGGACTAGAACCCGGTGTGCCGGCGCCGCTAGGCGGAGGATTAGTCTGGTGAGCCGCGGCGCCAGCCTCTAGTTTTTTCTACCAACACATTTAAAACATATGATACAGAGATTCAGGTCACACGAATTAAAATGTATCTTTGATTAATTTTAACAGCTTAAATTTATGGGCAATGTTTTATCTATAAGCCAATTAAAATAAAACTCTTAAATTTTCCCATGTAGACATACAGTATGTATACACATATAACATAACATAATATACCAATATAGCAGTTTTAATAGTTTTTTTGTTTTGTTTTGACAGAGTGGACAGCAAGAGAGACAGAGACAGAGAGAAAATAGTTTTTTTTTAAATTAACTCCTGTTTGTAAATTACCAATTGATTTGAATTACTTTTGTTTTTAGTAACCTCAGTTAACCATACTTTCTCTCAGTTGGTACCTTTAATACATTACTGGCTTCATCTGTTTACAGAGCCATCCCAAAGTACTCAATACAATAGATGTGGCTGGAAAAAGTTCATCAGAACCCATAGGACAGCTAAACACAGAACCAACAATGCTTTAGTTTTATGAGCAACAAATCTGATATACCAAACTGTGGATGACAAAAGACTTTAAGTTGCCACATTTAAAATTATAAACTCATTAACCAACAAGAGGTATTTGCTTACTGCACACAGTATTTCTGAAAGAAGCACCTGTAGGATTTTACAAAGCACATAACTCTTTTAGGCCTCTGGGGCTTTCTCATTAAGATAACCATTATGTCTAGTAACACAAGATTATTAGACTTTTTAATTCTCAGACATTTGTATTAGTGCCATTTTATATTATAGAAACTTAAAATTTAGCACCACTTCACATCTTGACAGTACTTCTAATATAATCCAAATAGCCTGATTAGTTGGTGTCTCTACAAGATGAGAGACATAGGTCCTTCGATTTTTTCAGTTGGGCCCAAACTGGAAAAACCTAAGTCCAAAATTTACTAGAAATTTCAGAGTCCAAATTCTTTGGAACTTTGATTTTTGATTTTTTGAATGCCTGTCAAGAATGTCAAGAAGGCTCAAAATACAAAATATCTGGTTGAAATGAGATTTAACATCATGACATATAGACCAAATTTGATCACTGTTACAAGGTAATTATTTGAATGTTTGAAAATAAGCACATATTTAAATAGCCCATAGCTTTTAATAAAAACTCAGCTGTTTTAAAGCAATTAGAATTTAACAGACATCAAGAACATAATAGATTACTTTAACACATTGCTTTAACAGAGGATCATATTTAATTCTATGTCAAAGAGAAATAGATTAGTATACTTGTGTGTTTTCCATCTGCCAATGTCCTTGATTTACATTTTGAGATAAACTGTTAAAAATCTTCAAATTAAGATTAAGGTAACGCATCAAATTTTAGCCTGAGTTACTTTAAACGGTGTTGAACTATTTTCATAGACAGTTTATGAACTAACCCAAATAGTTTTACAGAAGTTCACATTTAGACACATTTATTTTATTCACCTTTACCCAATTTAAATTAGCAGTTACATCTAAATGAATTATGATGCTGATATTATATCTCTATCTGAATTTAATTTAAATTAAAATTGCATTCATCTAAAACAAGTGCTAATTACCCATTGCTGTTTCATTGAGTACTGATTACCCAGAAACCTGTTAAAATAAATTGCAAAATAAGTTCAGCATTTTACAAAGCAATAGTTTCAAAGGTAGTGATCTTAGATTCAAAGAAAAATTAGTTACAGTGGGCCAGGTCCATGCAGGAAAGCTGATTTTCCTGTCTGGCTTGTTAAAACAAAAGAGCCCTCAGAAGGGTGGGATACCTAATTTGTTTCTCAATAAGCAGGGAGCCCAAAAGGATGGGACTAACCACTCCCTTGGTATTCTTATGGTAAGACTGGGACAAGAGAGGGACAAAAGACCAGTTGGAGACCATGGAGACCACCATTCCCAAGCCAATACGACAGAGATAGTAGACTTTGGGCCCCGACTGGTTCTGAGATAAAGAATTCCTAGGTGGGAGGGGGAGATACAGTGAGAGTGGGGGTAGCAGCTAGGGAGGAAGTACATGCGGGCATGAGAATGGCTTTGAGGAATAGTTGAGCAAGGGATTTCAGATAGGACAGAAGAGGTTGACACCGCCCCCTGGAATTCGGCAGGAGGGGAAGGTGAGACAATGGCACTGGAACTCCAGCGGCTGAGCCGGTGCCTGTAGATTGGAGCGATAAGGGGGAGGTAGATCTGCAGGATCAAAGGAGGCTGTGGTAGTGGCGGGAACAGGATGGGGCAGAAGAAAGGATTTTTTGCTCAGGCTTCTGCCCCCTAGTGCGAATCTTGGAGACCAGAAGGACTTGAGCGGGAGAGCAAGAAGTACACAGGGAAGGTTTAGTTTGAAGATAGGAAAAGACTTGAACTTATGGAATCTCCTTCCATTTTCCCGAACGCTCACGGAAGTGATAAAGATGTTATCAGGGTCAAACTATTCTGACTTCTGATCCCTCAGGGCCAAATGTGCCACCACGGAGGGGCCGCTTTTGAGGGCTGGGGCCAATTTGAGAGGGACCATCAGACGGAATGCGGTTAGAGAAAAGTTCCCATTGCGACCTGTAGAGTCAGATCCGTGGACTGCAAGCGTCCTTGCATCCCGGCTGTCTGACTAGCGAGATAACATGGGAGCAGAAGGTGGGGTCGTCACCCAAGCGCCCGCTGGAGCCCAGGGCCTCACTTGTAAAGAGGCGAACAGAGATGGAGTCATCACTCGCACCCACTGGACACAGTGTCCGTAGAGGCTAAAGGCCTTAAGTAGGAGTTGTGGTGTCTAGCACTACGACCTTAGACTTGAGTAGAAAAGACGAATGTAGATGAGAGTAAACCACAACTCAGTAGACAAGTAGAGTCGCCGTGAGAGTTTCCCGTTCCGTGTCTTACCTCAAAATTTGGAAGGCCGATGTGTGGATGGAGATCGCAGAGCGTTCGGTGGCTTGGAAAGAGTTCCGGAGGTGTGCTTTGCGACTGGCAGAAATCCAGGACCCCAGAGCACTGGGGGACACTGGATTACCAATATGAGGCTATCCGAGTCACGGCACCAATGTTATATATTAATGTCAGCCGTCGCAAAACACACCGGACACCGGAGTAAGGGAAAGGGTTTATTGGGGAACACCCTATAGACCGGAGTGAAGGGGCGGCGAAAGAAAAAGAGAGAAAGAGAATATAAGAGAGAAACAGAGAGGAGAGGAGCTAGCAAGGAGAGAAGATAGAGCAGAGCAGAGGAGAGAGGAGAGCAGAGCCAAGAGAGCTCGTGTTCAGGAACAGGCCCTTTTAAAACTTCCCCTGAGGGCGGGCAGGGAAGCAGGAGCAGCGAATCCCCTTAGGATGGGGGTGGAGCCTGGCTCAGGTAGCTGGGCCATGAGGCCACCTGGCTAAAACTGCGCCAGTTTCCTAACATTCCATCCGTTGGCTCACTCCCCAATTGGCCGCAACGGCCAGAGCTGAGCCAATCCGAAGCCAGGAGCCAGGAGCTTCCTTCAGGTCTCTCATGCAGGTGCAGAGGCCCAAGAACTTGGGCCATCTTCTACTGCTTTCCCAGACCACAGCAGAGAGCTGGATCAGAAGTGGAGCAGCCAGGACTCAAACCGGCGCCCACATGGGAGGCTGGCACTGCAGGCGGCAGCTTTGCCTGCTGTGCCACAGCATTGGCCCCATGGACTTATGATATGAAGAGGCCGGAGGACTGTTGCAATTAGGGTGTCTGGGAGGTGGGCCTTGTGGGAGATCTTTAGGTCACTGGGGACACGCCCTGAGAAGCTAAGTTTTTGTTTTTGTTTTTGTTTTGTTTTGTTTTGTTTTGTTTTGTTTTTTTTTTTGACAGGCAGAGTGGACCGTGAGAGAGAGATAGAGAGAAAGGTCTTCCTTTTGCCGTTGGTTCACCCTCCAATGGCCGCCGTGGCCGGCGCACCACACTGATCCGAAGGCAGGAGCCAGGTGCTTCTCCTGGTCTCCCATGGAGTGCAGGGCCCAAGCACTTGGGCCATCCTCCACTGCACTCCCTGGCCACAGCAGAGAGCTGGCCTGGAAGAGGGGCAGCTGGGACAGAGAGAAGCTAAGTCTTACAAGGGCTGTGTTCCTCTCCGTGCTTCCTGGCTCACCATGATTCTTCCTCTGCACATACTCTGTCATTGCCATCCTCCAGCCTCGCCAGCCGGCCAGCTGAACCAGTGGGGCTTGTTCGATCTTGAACTGCGAAACTCCAAAACCACAAACCAAAATAAACCATCTTTCTTCATAAGCAGCTTATCTTAAGTGGCTAATATGGTGGTCAAGCCCCATTTAATTTTTCTTACTTTAAATTTGTTTTAGAAGCAGAGAATGAGCGACAAAAGCATAGAGAGGTAGAGCTTCTACTCACTGGCCCCACTCTCCAAATGCCTGCCATGGCCAGGGCTGGGCTGGGGCTGAAGCTACGAGCTGGGAACTCAACTTTGGTTCTGCCACATGCGTAGCAGGAACCCAATCACTTGAGGCATCAGCACTGCCTCCTTGAGTCTGAATTGGTAGGAAGCCGGGGTCAGGAGCCAGAGCAGGGTATTGACATGAGCCACTCTTTTGTGGGTCACAGGTATCTTACCTAGTAGGCTAAATGCCCATCCCCAAGCACAATTTTAAAGCAAAAACTCTTCACTTTCTATTACGGACACAAGATCTTATTTCTCCAAGATCATTAAATAGCAGTTTTTAAATTCTGCTGCTTGCCTTGTCATTGTTTACCCTGGTTTCTTCTTCTATCTTGATTTTTTTTAACAAAAATATTTATTTATTTGAAAGGCCAAGTGACAGAGATGGAGAGAGATGGAAAGAGAGAGAGAGAGAGTGAAGAGAGCTATTGTCTGTCTGCTGGTTCACTCCTCAGATGGCTGCAACAGCCAAGGCTAGGCTAAGCCGAAACCAGGAAGCGGGAACCCCAACCTGATCCCCCATGTGGGTGGCGGGAAGCCGAGTACGTGGGCCACCTGCTGCTGCCTTCTTAGGCACATTAGCAGGAAGCTAGTTAGGAAATGGAGTATCTGGGACTCGAATTGCCACTCCAATATGGGATGCTGGTGTTGCCAGCAATGGCTTAACCTGTTGCACCACAATGCTGGTCCCTGGCTTCTTCTTTCTGTTCATTAATTTTCCCCCTCTTATACATTTTAATCTCTCATTTTTCCTCAGTGGAGGCCTTTAGGAAATGTCTAGTAATCTTGGTTGTTTGCTGATATTTGAGAATGAGGCTGATCAAGAAGCTGATCAGAAGGCCTGGGTGTGGGATAGGGCTTCTCAGTGGGTGGGCTGCACTGAAGATGGCCACCAGAAAGCAGTCTGTGTGATTTGGGGGATCTCTGACTGTCAGCCTTTGGTTTTGTCTCTGCGAAATTTCTCCAGAGGAGATGATGGGGAGGAAGGAAGGGTTTCCTGGCTGTGTGGGACAGTCAGAGGAATCTAGGTGTCCACTCACGCTGCCCTCTACATAGACCTTCAACTGCAACCTCTGTTTTTGGCTTTCAAACAGTGACCTTGGAGATCCCCGTCCTGAGCCAGTCAAGCTGACTGGTCAAGTTTACATTCATGTCCCCCATTGCAGGCCCCTATGTCATAGGATATCTTTTTTCAAGATTTATTTATTTATTTGAAAGTCAGAGATACAAAAAGAGAGGGAGAAACAGAGAGAGAGAGAGAGAGAGAGAGAGAGAGAGAGATCTTCCATCTGCTGGTTCACTCCCCAAATGACTGAAATGACCAGGGCTGAGCCAGGCCAAAGCCAGGTTCATCCGGGTTTCCCATGTGGGTGCAAATACATGGGCCATCTTCCGCTGCTTTTTCCAGATCATTAGCAGAGAGCCAGATGGAAAGTGGAGCAGCTGGAACTCGAACCAGAACCCATATGGGGTGTCAGTGTCGCAGGCAGATGCTTTACCCCCTACGCCACAGCGCTAGCCCCTGTCATAGTCATATCTTTCAGGTCAATTGTTCGTCTGTCACCTGCTTTCCATTTTGCTCATGTCACCAGCTTTGCTCTGCTGTTACACCCTTGCACATTGTAATGCTTGGAACAGGATTTGACCCCCAAACTCACGCAGAAATTTAAATCCCACTATGTTAACAGCTAGTGAGTTAATGTTAAAGGTTGATGGATTAAGGGTGGAGACTTGATCTAATTAAGGCATCTGGGAGGTGAGACAAGCGGGAGGTTGTTATGTCATTGCGGGGTGCATCCCGGAAGGTACTTCTCATGAGAGGGGTGCTTACTTAAGCTGACTTTGGCTTGACTTCCTTCTGTGCTTCCTGGTTCACCGTGTGATTGTCTCTCTGCCATCCTCCAAGCTCACCAGATGCCAGAGAGAATGGGACCTCTTGACCTTGGGCTGTGAGCATCCAAAACCATAAGCTAAAATAAACCTTCTTCCTTTATGAGTAGCTGTTCTTGTTAAGATAATAGGAAGCTGACTGACACACCCAAAGTCTTCGTCCTTTGGGTTCATTGTTTTTAAAAGCCTTTACAGGGGCCCTGGTGCAATGGCATAGTGGGTAAAGTCACTGCTTGCAACGCCAGCATCCTATATGGGCACCAGTTCATGTTCTGGCTGCTCCGCTTCCGATCCAGCTCCCTGCTGGTGGTCTGGGAAAAGCAGTGGAAGATGGTCCAAGTGCTTGGGCCCCTGTTGGCCCCAGTGCTAGCTGTTGTGACCATATGGGGGAGTGAACCAGCGGGTGGAAGATCTCTTTCTCTCTGTAACTCTGACTTTCAAATAAATAAATAAATCTTTAAAAAATACAAAACTGAAAAAGAAAGAGCCTTTGCAAAAAACATTTTAGTAACGTTTGGGTAAGCAGAGGAGGGGAATATGTGTGGTTGCTACTTTAAACCAGCATTTCTCACTTTCAATTATGTAGCAGCCTCAATCCAAGGCTAAAGAAGGAGAGTCTAAACTATTGGTTTCCTTCAGATCTGCTCACCTGACTCCCCCTCATGGAAATCCTGCCCCCTACACCTGCCCCATGCTTCTACAAGGTCTGTATCCCATATATGTTTAGTAGCATCTTACAGTGCCAGTGGCTCTACTTCCCAAGTTGGAAGTCTGATCACAAAACCAGACGAGCATTTTTGCATTTGATTTGTGACTTTAGTGAGTTGGCTTGATGCTCAAAACTCTCACTCCTGCATTTGAAGTGGAACACGCTTGGTTTTAAATAGCTGTCTGTTCCTGTTGCCAGCTGTGGCAGCAAATTACTTCCTGGTCTGAGTGGTGAGTTTCTTCATCTGCAAAAGCAATCCCGATGAGAACGCTCATCTCCTAGGGCTGCCAGGACTGAATGAAATAAAGCACTGAGTTCATGACCGGCATTCATAGTGTGTTTGTCTCCTTGGACCTGCGTTCATAAGAAAAACCTCATGCATAAAAATATTAAATTTAGTGATATGTTTAATGTATGACCTACACCGAAATGAAGCACATGAATTAAAATGCATATAAAGCTCAGTAGTCACACACATGCTCAATAGTACATTATTCAGGGATGTCTTTTTTTTTTCTTTGCTATTTGTCATTATGGGTCAGAAGAAAAATCATGTGGGTCCACATAGACTTGTTATAATTACTTATTCTTTCTTTTAAGTCCAAAGGGTTCTTGGCCCCCTTCTGAGTAATGAACTTGAATTCTTAGAAGAGGTTTTTACAGTTTCAATGGTTTCTGACCCCTCAGACAATCAACAAAGCAGTCTCACTTCCCTACAAGTATGAAGGTCAATATCTGTGGGGCCGATTCTGTGGCATAGTAGGTTAGGCCTCTGCCTGCAGTGCCAGCATCCCATATGGGCGCCGGTTCGTGTCCTGGCTGCTCCATTTCCGACCCAGCTCTCTGCTATGGCCTGGGAAAGCAGTAGAAGATGGCCCAAGTCCTTGGGCCCCTGCACCAGTGTGGGAGACCTGGAAGAAGCTCCTGGTTCCTGGCTTTGGATCGGCCCAGCTCCAGCCGTTGTGGCCATTTGGGGAGTGAATCAACAGGTGGAAGACCTCTCTCTCTGTCTCTCCCTCTCTTTGTCTGTAATGCTGCCTCTCAAATAAATAAATAAATAAATATATATTTAAAAGACCGATATCAGTGTGTTCTCGTGATGAACAGCTTTTCTTTTCTTTTTTTGAGAGGCAGAGAGAGAGAGAGAGAGAGAGAACATACAAGCCTGCTCTCATCCACTGGTTCGCTCCCCAAATGCCCACACTAACGGAGGCTGAGCAGGAGCTGAAGCAGGGCACTGGGTACTCAATCCAGCTCACCTATGTTGGGGGAACAACTTAAGCACTTGAGCCGTCACCACCGGCTTCCAGGGTGTGCATCAGCAGGAAGCTGGAGTGAGGAGTAGGAGCCGGGAGTTGAACTGAAGCACTCTGATGAGGGCTGCGGTCATCCTGACCTGTGTCTTAACCGCTAAGCTAAGCTAACTAAACATCAACACTGGGACAAACGTCTTCATATACATGCAATCATTCCTGATTTGCAGGCAATGCTGTCTGTTCCTTTTAATTACTTTTCTCATTGAAAAATAATATAGGGGCTGGCATTGTGGGGTAGTCGCTTCCCATATGGGTGCAGGTTCGTGTCCTGACTGCTCCACTTCTGATCCAGCTCCCTGCTAATGCAAAACAGTGGAAGATGGTCCAAGTCCTTGGGTCCCTGCACCCACATGGGAGACCTGGAAGAAGCTCCTGGCTCCAGGCTTCAGCCTGGCCCAGCCCTGGCTGTTGTGACCATCTGAGGAGTGAACCAGCAGATGGAAGATCTCCTTCTCTCTGTCTCTTCCTCTCCCTCTGTAACTCTGCTTCTCAAATAAATAAATAAATCTTTTTTTAAAGAAAAATAATATAAGGATAATATCACACTATGATAATGGAAGAAGCATTTAAAAGAATCCAAGCTTTCTTCAGATCATCTGGTTCAGTGTTCTCTTTTTCCCTTTTGAAATTAGAATAATCAGGGTAGGTGACTGGGTAGCAGTTAAGCCACATTCCATATTGGAATACCTGGGTTGAGTCCTGGCTCCATTTCTGGTTCCAGCTTCCTCCTAACACACACCCTGGGAGGCAGCAGGTGATGGCTCAGTTAATTCGGTTCCTGCCACCCATGTGGGAGACCTGGATTAGGTTCCCAGCTCCCAGCTTCGGCCCCTGCCCAGCCCGGGCTGTTGTGGGCATATGGGGAGTGAATCAGTAGATGGGAGCATTCTCTCCCCCTCCCCTCTCTTTTTTCTTGTTTTTCTGCCCTTCACAAAAATAAATAAATAAATAAATAAATAAAATTCGAATAATCAGTAGATGCTCTCAAGATTTTTCTAGACTGTCATTAGCAATTGTTTCTAGGAGCTACATTTTTAAAAAAAATTTTTTTATTTATTTGACAGGTAGAGTTATAGACAGTGAGAGAGAGAGACAGAAAGGTCTTCCTTCCATTGGTTCACTCCCCAAATGGCTGCAATGGATAGTGCTGCTCTGATCTGAAGCCAGGAGCCAGGTGCTTCCTCCTGGTCTCTCATGCGGGTGCAGGGCCCAAGCACTTGGGCCATTCTCCACTGCACTCCCAGGCCACAGCAGAGAGCTGGACTGGAAGAGGAGCAGCCAGGACTAAAACCGGCGCCCATATGGGATGTCGGCACCGCAGACGGAGGATTAACCAAGTGAGCCACGGCACCAGCCCCAGGAGCTACAACATTTCAAAACTTCTTCTTTCCTCTAAACTCTGCCTAAACTTTTTTCTCCCCATTTTGTTTGAAAGGCAGAGAGACATACAGAGAAAGAGAACAAGAGAGAAAGACAGACAGACAGACTGGAACATCTTCCATCTGCTGGTTCACTCCCCTAGACACCCACAACAGCCAGGGCTGGGCCAGGCTGAAGCCAGGAGTCCAGAACTCCATCTGCGTCTCCCGTGTGGATGACCGGACCCGAGGACTCGAGTCAGCATCTGCTGCCTCCCAGCTGGGTAGGAAGTGGAGGAGCCAGAACCCTAACCAGGCATCCCAAGCGACACCTTAACTGCCCCAGACATCCGCCCCCTGCCAAAACTCTTCTGAATTTTGTGTCTTCAAAGTCACTATTAATATTTTGAGCAAACACACCAGCAGTCTCAGCGTGTCCTTGATGGCACATGACAATGAAAACTGTTATTTGGTCAATCAGTGAGCTTCCACATGTAAAGTTCAAGAGCTTTCATGTTAACCATAACACCTTCATAAAATATTTTAGTGATGATAGGAATGACTTTTTATGTTTGAATTCAGTTAAATCTAAGAAAGAGTTTCACTCGATGCAGCTGGCTAATTATTTTGTGGTTTTAGAGCAAAACTTTTCCATAATTGTTTCATTTTTTTTGTCGTGCTGATGACAAATGTGGGTTTGAGCTCCACGGAAACTGATGATCGTATGACCTGAAACCATTACTGTCGCTCCCCGTCTTCGTGGAGGAACGACACAGGACCCTGCGCTGTTCTTTCGTCTGCTCGGCCCTCCCCGGGTTTGCTGCTGGTTCTTCCCGGGTTGGCTACCGACCCTTCCACCTCCGTGGAAGGGCGGTTCCCCCTGCCACTTTCCCCACTTCCGCGGGGGAGCGGCACACCGCCGGCCGGCTCTCTCGGGGGCTGCTCAGGTGTTCCTTCAGATGTTCCTGGTGCATGTTGTCTCTCTCCTCCTTTATAGTCCTCTTCCACCAATCCCAACTCTGCTACCCACATGCCGAGTACGCTGCTCTCCTCCAATCAGGAGCAGGTCCTGCTGTTTATTGGTTGAACTGGAGGCAGCTGTGTAGAAGCTGTTACCTCCTCTCCCAGCGCCATATTGTGGGAGAGCAGATGCATAGAATAAGTCTTAATTCCAGTAACTTAGTCTAGTCCGAGTTGCTCCCAGTTGCTCCCCACAATTACCACGCTGGGTGATGGAGTGAGTGTCCGGTCTAGCGGCTAAGACACCAGTTAGGATGCCCCATGTTCCAATGCCTGGGTGCAGTTCCTGGCTCTGGTTCCTGACTCCAGCTTCCCACTAATGCAGACCCTGGGAGGCAGTGCTGAGGGCTCAAGCAGTTGAATCCTTGCCACCCACATGGGAGACGTGGGTTGAGTTCTGGGTTTCCAGCTTCAGCCCAGCCCAAGGCAGGGCCAGCAGTTGAGGGCATTTGAGGAATGAATCAAGTCAGGAACTCTCTCTCTCTCTTTCTCTCCGTCTGTCTCTCTGCCCCTTAAATAAATTCATTTAAAAAATCTTCTTTTAAAAAAGGCATCTTTTTTTTTCTGATTACAAAAATACACTTTCCATTTCATGAAAATTTCCTTCACAGATTACAGAAGCTACAGATCAGGCAGAGAACTAATGATCTTTGGTTTTATTCATGAAGTCTGATATCCCACTGGGAGAAGTATTTAGCACATCTTTTTCACTGAGTAAAAAATATGTCAACTTTGTAAAGTGACATATTCTTCTCATACTTTTTGCACTAAACTAAAAATGATATTCAAATGTTTCCCCGGAGTCTTCCAAGAGCCTGGAACTCTTTTTTTTTTTTTTTTTTTTTAAGATTTATTTATTTATTTGAAAGGCAGAGCTACAGAGAGAGAGAGTGAGAGAGAGAAATTTTCCATCTGCTGGTTCACTCCCCAAATGGCCGCAACTGCCAGAGCTGTGCTGATCCAAAGCCAGGAGCCAGGAGCTTCTCCCGGGTTTCCCACATGGGTGCAAGGGTCCAAGCACTTGAGCTATCTTCCACTGCTTTCCCAGGCCACAGCAGAGAGCTGGATCAGAAGTGGAGCAGCCGGGTCTCGAACCAGCCCCCATATGGGATGCTGGCTCTGCAGGTGGTGGCCTCACCTGCTATGCTGCAGCACTGGCCCCGGACCTGGAACTCTTGACAAAGTGAGCCAGGCAGGCTCACCCCCACCTGCACCCGCACCCGCATTCGCACCCCCGCCACGGCACTGATGGGCCTCCAGGCCCTTACTTGGTCCGAAGGGAGTTGCCTTTGGTCTCTGTGTCTCCTGCTGGAGCTGGCTTCTGCATTCTGGCTCCTGACACTGCGTTTTCTCTCTCACGGCCACTCCTGCTGTTTCCCTTCGCTCTCCTCCTTGATCCCACTGATCTCAGCTGGCGGTCTCTGTTTTCCCCTGGGTTGGCCTTGCCCCTGGCTGGCTCTATTCCAGTTGACTGTGGGTGTCTTGCTTGGGCCTGGCTGGCCCTAGGATGGAGCCTGCAGCACTAGGCTGCCTGGCCACTTGTCAGCAGAGTAGGGGTGCAAGGGACATGCTCTGTGTTACGGGGGCAGGGGGCTTTCAGGCCTCAGAGGCCTGGCCTTGGTGCAGATGGGCACCATCACCCCAGCTGAGGACAGGCCCGTGCTCCTGCCCACAGACTATCTGTCAGAGCCATCTGCTGGCTTCCGAAGGGCCTGGCCCCGCTGGGTGCCACAATGCTGACTGACACACGTCTTCCCACCCTGTTTATCCAAGAGCCCTTCCACCTCCACAGACCGCCTTCTACTGTATTTCCAGTTGAGGCTGCACTTTCTGTAATTATACACTTTGTGGAGTGCTTTCTGTGTGCCAGGCATTGCACTAAGCATTTTGTACAGATTATCTCTTTAAGCCTAATCACAACGCTCTGAGGTAGGGCTTTATGTCCAGCCCATTTCGCAGATGAGGGAACACAACCTTCGGGAGCTTCCATCATTGGGCAGCCAGCGAATGATTCACCTGCCCCCGTGCTAACTCATCATCCAGGTAATAGGTCACTGGTGCATTTACCTCCCTCTACCCAGAACATTCCATTCCTTGGGCACTAGAGCTTCCACCCTACTGCCCTCAAGCCCCATCATAATGCCAGCTGCCTATTAATACCTAGCAAGACTGCTCCTCGCCCCAGTAGGACACGGCCTGTGTCAGACCTAAGGGAGGCCTATGGGATACCATACACATGTGCCCGCAGATGCTGGGCTCCACGGGGGATGGAGGAAAGAGCCCAGTGCTCTACTGCTCCCTACTCTCCCAGATGTTGCACTTCTCCTTGTTGACAAACTGTAGCCCATTTCTCGGCTCCTGCAAGGTCATGGCTTAACCAGCTACATGGGATGCCGCTGTCAGTGTCCTCTGTCTCCCTCCTGTATGGGATTCCTATGGCTGCTGTGACGTACCAGCACAGCGTCAGTGGCTGCAAACCATACCCATGTGCCGGCTCTCAGTTAGAGTTATTATTATTATTTTTTAATTTGACGGGTAGAGTTATAGACAGTGAGAGAGAGACAGAGAGAAAGGTCTTCCTTCTGTTGGTTCACTCCCCAAATGGCCGCCACAGCGGGCGCTGTGCTGATCCCAAGCCAGAAGCCAGGAGCCAGGTGCTTCCTCCTGGTCTCCCATGGGGTGCAGGGCCCAAGCACTTGGGCCATCCTCCACTGCACTCCCGGGCCACAGCAGAGAGCTGGACTGGAAGAGGAGCAGCCAGGACTAGAACCGGTGCTCATACGGGATGCCGGCGCCGCAGGTGGAGGATTAACCTAGTGAGCCACGGCGCCGACCCCCACATTTAGAATCAGAAGGCCTAACCTCACGGTGCTGGCTGCGATCCTTCTTCTGCAGGCTGCAGGGGAGAAGCCTGCTGCCTCAGCTACACACTGCCACGTTCTTTCACTCTGCTCCCTCCTCCCGTCTTCCAAGTCCGCAATGTGGCATCCTCAGATTTCGCCCTCTCTCCTTCTCCCTCTTGGACCTTTGCATTTTTTTTTTAAGATTCATTTATTTATTTGAAAGGCAGAGAGAGAGGTTGGTCTTCCATCCGCTGGTTCACTCCCCAGATGGCCACAACAGCTGGAGCTGTGCCGATCTGAAGCCAGGAGCCAGGAGCCTCTTCCAGGTCTCCCATGCAGATGCAGGGGCCCAAGCACTTGGGCCATCCTCTGCTGCTTTCCCAGGCCATAGCAGAGAGCTGGATTGGAAGTGGAGCAGCCGAGACTCAAACCGGCGCCCATATGGGATGCCGGCGCTTCAGGCGGTCACTCTACCACAGCACTGGCCCCAAACCTGTGCTTCTATTGTCAGATTGCCCTCTCCAGCTCCCCCCTTTTGCTTCTCTCCCACAAGGACTCTGTGATGGCACTGGCCTCGGCTGCATAATCCAGGCTCATCTCTGTTGTAAGATTCTTTCCCTAATGACATCTGCAAAGACCCTTTTGTCATCAGGTATTGCATTTGCAGGTTCTGGGGATTACCATAGCTTTCTAGCCCAACGCCTGGAGACAGGAGGCAGGAGAAAATGGGGGAGGAGGTACATGTGGTGGCAGAGACCCCGGCCAGCTCTACTCCTAATGTACTGTGCGGAGAAGGGGTGGGCCGCAAGAACCTTGAAGAAAGCTGGCCCGCTTCTCAGGAAAGGGAAGGGGCTTTCCTGACTCTGCCCATCCTGCCTTGGGGTGGGGCGGGGGGAGGCGACAGAGGGACAGGAGCTGCCCTTAAACCACACAGTGATGGTCAACAAGGAGACTCACAACTTCCACACACAAGCCTGTTACTGCTGCCCTTGGCCCTGCTGGTCACTGAATCAAGTCCACCCTCCGGCTCTTCCTAGTTAGTGGATTGCCATGTGCCATCTTTGGTGCCCTGGGTGCCAGCCCCTGTGCCCCAGGGAGGTGCACGTTGCTCAGGGGAAAGGGTCTGGAAATACCCTCCACTGGTCTTTCCTTGTTCTCCCCAGCCCCTCACCCAAGGCATTCTGGTCATATTGTGTCATGCACACATCTGTCTCTCAGCACGCTCTCTCTGGGTCACTGCGAGCCTCACTTCGTGGATAATTAAGGTGATATTCTGTTTTGTTTTCTTTCACCAACTCTATGACCTCAAAAAGTTGTTTAGTGATTTCATTCATTCAAATGCAAGTTGTCAGGATCTTGGAACTCGTGGGAAAGTAACGATTTGTAGTGAAAAATAGACAGACTCTTTAAAGTGACAGCCCCAGGAAAGCCAGGAAAACATCTGTGCGAGTGATGTGGCTGCCATGGAAACCGGGGAATGGGAAATGTTAGGAGCTATGCCGAGGGTTTCTAGGGCCCAGGAGCACCACAACAAAGTCCTTGTGGATTATTGGATTATGTGGCAAACTGATATTCCAAAGGGGAGTTTAAGAAAACAAAAGAACGAATGGATGACTTAATTAATTACTACAAGCTGGACATTCTTTTAACCACCACTCAAGAAATTGAGTTTTGGGTCCAGCATTGCAGTGCAGTGGGTTAAGCTGCAACCTGCAGCGCCAGCATCCCATATAGGCACCAGTTCGAGTCCCAGCTGTTCCACTTCTGATCCAGCTCTCTGCTAATGCACCTGGGAAGGCAGCAGAGGATGGCCCAAGGACCTGGGTCCCTGCTTCCCATGTGGGAGACAAAGATGGAGTTCCCCACTCCTAGCTTCGGCCTGGCCATTGTGGTCATTTGGGGAGTGAACCAGTGGGTGGAAAACTTCTCTCTTTCTCTCTCTCTGCCTTTCAAATAAATCTTAAAAAGAAAAGAAGCAGAGCTTTGCCAGCCCTGCTAGAATACCTTTGGCATTTCCCACCCAAATCATAGTGCCTTCCCCAAGTAAGTAACCATGACCCCAACTTTTATGGTAATCATATAAACTGTAGTATTGTCACTCAGTTGTGCATCCCTAATACTATAGTTTAGCTCACCTCCTAAAAATTTCTATTTAAATAGTTTAAGTCACTTTTAAGCTATCCATTGCCTCTATCCCTTTCTTTCCCTTACAATTTATCTGCCGAGCCCCCTGAACCATTTTGTCCTATGAGGTTTCCCGTAGTCTGCCGGTTGCAGATTCAGACTCAGCATAGCACGCTGCCCTACGCCCCTGCCCTCCTGCAGAGGAGATTCGGGCTATAGAAAGGAGAGATGGCAAACTTGACCACCTCATCAGCCTGAGGCTGGTCTGCCACAGGCGGCAAAAGGAGCTCATAATCTGACATTGCCCTTGGACCTGGGCAAAGGGGGCCTGTCCCGGGCCCCATGCCTTGCAGGCTGCCACCAGAACACACAGAATACACATAGCAGAGATTACATGGGCACCTCTGCCATTGTGGGCTCCAGTGGCCAATGCCCTCCTAGCCCTGAGCTATGCCCTGCTTGGTGGACAGCCGCTTGTGTGACCCTGGGGAGTTACTTCTGTCTAGAGCTTGCCTTGTGTTCTCTAGACAAAACGCAGCTCTTTCTGGATGCCGGGAAGGTTTGGGGGCTGTGCCTGGGCAGATCTTGGACATGACCACTGATTCTGAGTGTGGGGAGCAGCTGAGCTGTGGAAGGCTCGGGGGAAAGAGAAGACCAATTAACTTGTCAAAGCCTTCCTTTTGGATAGCACCAATGCAAGATTCACATGGAAGCAAAAAAAAAAAAAAAAAAAAAAACCTTTGCCCACCGAAGCTGTGTGTGTCCACAGCATTCTTGCTTCTCCTGTGTTTCAGTTTTGGCTTCCAGAGGTAGCACGTGGTGCCTAAGAAGCACTATGAGCCATTAAATAATTTGCATTACTTTAAAAAAAAAAAAAAAGGTTTTATTTATTTTGTTTGAGAGGTAGAGTTACAGACAGTGAGAGGGAGAATCAGAGAGAAAGGTCTTCCTTCCATTGGTTCACTCCCCAAATGGCTGCAATGGCCGGAGCTGTGCCGATCCAAAGCCAGGAGCCTGGAGCTTCTTGCTGGTCTCCCATGTGGGTGCAGAAGCCCAAGGACTTGGTCCATCTTCCACTGCTTTCCCAGGCCATAATAGAGCAGAAGTGGAGCAGCCGGGACTAGAACTGGCGCCCACATGGGATGCCGGCACCACAGGTGGAGGATTAACCTACTGCTCCACGGTGCCGGCCTCTGCATTACTCTTAAATGTATGTAATATGCATATTATCTACATACACACTCCTAATGTACAGTAAGTATGAGTTCAATTCCTACAGTGGAGCCTACTCATTGAACACTGGCAATGCAAAAAGTCATATATTTAGAAAAATATTTTGTAAGATTCAATTAAATCTCCCAACAAACACAATTTCTGCTTGATTTAAGTAATTTTGACTTTAAGCTCTGATGTGTACATTTTGTTTTACTATTTTATTTGTTATTTATTTGAAGGGCAGAAAGAGAGAGAGAGGGAGAGATTGAGAGAGAGACAAAGCACTCCCATCTACCAGTTCACTCCTTAAATGCCCGCAATGCCTGGGGCTGGGCCAGGCTGAAGCCAGTAGCTGGGAACTCAGTCTGGGTCTCCCACGTGGATGGCAGGAACCCAACGACTTGGGCCACTGCTGCCCTCTTCCAGGATCTGCATGAGGAGGAAGCTGGAGGCAGGAGCCGGATGCAGGCATTGAACCAAGCACAGCCACATGGGTTGTGGGCATTTGAACCTCTAGGCCAAATGCCAACCCTTAAGTGTAAATTGTAAATAGTTAAACATGGACATGGGGCCATGAAAACGTGGGGGCTGGGCCGGGCCTTGACCTTGTGCGACAAGCTGGAAGGCAGCTCAGAGTAATAGCTCCGCAGCTGCTGCTAATTCTATCCAAACTGCTTTCTTTAAAGCTCTAGGGTTGGCCGGGCCATTCTACTTGGAGAATGCTGCTGTTGCTCCTTTCTGTTTCTATTTCTAACCCTTTGGTTAATTGAACACAGATTGCTTGATTCGTTGCTGTCCTAAAAACCTACTGTTTAGGGTAGCCTGTAGCGGTAAGATAGCAGGATTTCTATTTTTTATATTTTTCTGTTGCTTCCAAATGCTCTTTTTTTTAAACATTTTCTAATTTTTCAAATTCCCTTTATATTTTGGAAAATAATTATAAAAAAAAGGAGGGGTTGGTGCTGTGGCATACTATGTTAAATCTCCACCTGTGGTGCCAGCATCCCATATGGGCGCCAGTTCGAGTCCCAGCTGCTCCACTTCGGATCCAGCTCTCTGCTATGGCCTGGGAAAGCAGTGGAAGATGGCCCAAGTCCTTGGGCCCCTGCACCCATGTAGGGGAGATCCGGAAGAAGCTTCTGGATCCTGGCTTCGGATCAGCTCAGCTCTGGCCTTTGCGGCCATTTGGGGAGTGAACCAACAGATGGAAGACCTCTCTCTCTCTCTGCCTCTCTGCCTCTCCTTCTCTCTCTGTGTAACTCTGGCTTTCAAATAAAAAAAAATCATAAAAAAAAAGAAAAAGAAAAAAAGCTGCTTGGTGGCCTCTGGTCACTATCTGGCCTTGAGCTGCTCCTGCACAAGTGATGTGCCCAGGTTCCCAACGCCGCGAGCACTGTCAGGGCTTTCTGAAATGCGGCTGTTATTGCTTTTAAAACCCAAGTGGCGGCCGGCGCCGCGGCTCACTCGGCTAATCCTCCACCTTGCGGTGCCGGCACACCGGGTTCTAGTCCTGGTCGTGGCGCCGGATTCTGTCCCGGTTGCCCCTCTTCTAGGCCAGCTCTCTACTGTGGCCAGGGAGTGCAGTGGAGGATGGCCCAAGTGCTTGGGCCCTGCACCCCATGGGAGACCAGGAGAAGCACCTGGCTCCTGCCTTCGGATCAGCGCGGTGTGCCAGCCGCGGCGGCCATTGGAGAGTGAACCAACGGCAAAGGAAGCCCTTTCTGTCTCTCTCTCTCACTGTCCACTCTGCCTGTCAAAAACAAACAAACAAACAAACAAACAAAAACAAAAACAAAAACGAGTGGCAAGCGGATCCGTGCTTTATTCTCAAGACTGAAAGCACCCATGGTTTAAGGAGGGACCCAGGCTCTCTGGCCCCGCCCACGTGCAGGGGGATCTTTTCAATAAGCGCAGGCACTGGCGGGCTGCGTGTAGGGTCCTGGCAGCGAAAGCGGCTTCAGGGGTCTTGCCTGACCTCAGCTGATCCTCAGGCATCTCTCGAATGGAAGCAGGAACTTGAGCTGCGTGCCAGCACCCCCAAAGCCCTGGCCCTGCATGGGTTGGGGCAGGACCACCCCTGCAGGCACAGGTCATTCAAACTGCAGGAGGCTGCAGATGGCGGCCAGCAGGGATGATGGTTCCAGGGGCGCCTCTGACTGCCCCACGGTGTGCTCTACACGCATCTGCCCGTGGTCTCCGGGCACCAAGGACATCTCTTGCCTGTGTTCCTCCAGGAGCAATAAACTCTAGAAGTCTCCAGAAAAAAAAAAAAAAAAAAAAGGCAAGCCACTTGGGACACCCACATTCCGTACTGCAGTGCCTGGGTTCAAGTCCTGGTTCCACGTCCCCTTCCAGCCTCCTGGGAAGCAGCAGATGATGGTTCAAGCACTCAAGCCGCTGGCACTCACGTGGGAGACGGGGATGGAGTTTCAGGCTCCTAGCTTCGGTCTGGCTCAGTCCTAGCAAGCACTTAAGGGAGTGAACCAGCAATCATCTCTCTTTTTTTTCTGTCTTCTCTTTGTTTCTCTGTTTCACCACCTTTCAAAAAAAGCCTCAATGAGAATGAATGATCAAAATCAGCCTCGTTCAGATTCAGTGGGTGGAAGATCAGTATTGCAATGGTAAGAGTATTGTGCAGAGAGGATTCTAAACCCCCCTGAACATGGGGTTTGGGAGTAAGCAGTATGATGAGGCATGCCCTGATGCATCAGAGAACTTGCCAGCTGCTCAATTCGAATGGAATTCAGAGCTGAGAAGGGCTTGCAGGGTGGAGACACACAGCCAGCTGGAAGAACCAAGTTCAGCCCAGGCCTCACGGCTCTTCCTGCTACAGCACCAGTTGTTTCCTGGTTAACATTCAACTTGATGCTATGACGACACTTCCTACAGAAGCCCTGTTGTTGCCCCGTGTCTGTGGAGCTGGGACCAAGAGCTTGTCACATCTACTGTCGCTTGATTTCCTGATGATCGCTTGCCTCTTGAACTGACTGTGGTGCAGTCAGCTTCCCACAGCTCAGATCTGAGTAACAGGCCAGGCCTCATATTTCCAAGGGCCCCATATGTCACTGACACACACAAAAAATGCACTTGTGAACAAACACGCGGGCACCTCTTGGCTCCGAACCAGCTGGTCAGCATTGGCTCTGCTTGGTCCGTGACCTTGACCATGCCCCATGATGACTGACAGTGCTCTGGTCCTGGGAAGCACTTCACCACGGGCCTGGTCCTAGGTTCTACAAGCAAAAGGCAAGCGTGGGCAGATGATGTGGAGGTTTATGGCCAAAGGTGCCAGAGGTGGCTAGTACTTTGGAGTGTGAGGAGGGGCATTTGAGGGACTGAAGTGCTCGGGAAGAAAAAACCTTGAACTTGTCCACTCCTTCTTCTCAGAACATGCGAATGGCAGAGGGCCTCCCAGGGGTCCTGTGCTTCCATTTTCTTGCAGTTCTTTCTTTCTTTCCTTTTTTAAAAGATTTATTTATTTATTTATTTGAAAGGCAGAGTTACACAGAAAGAGAGGGAGAGGCAGAGAGAGAATAATACTTAAGCTTTCAAAATGTCAATTAAAAATGTCAACTCATTTAAAAATCAAATTTGATCACTGTGGATGATCTCTGTCACTTCATTTAAGATTTTGATTGTGGTAGGTATGCTAATGAAGTGTCCTGTCTTAGCCATTGTAAGTGTATGGTTCAAAGGCATCAAGTCCGTTCACGCTGTTGTGCAAAGCCATCACTGCCATCCATCGCCAGAACCCTGTCATCTGGCAAAACAGAAACTCTGTCCCCATTAAACAGTAGCAGCCCTTGGCCAACACGGCCATTTGATTTTTTTTAAAGATTTATTTATTTATTTGAAAGTCAGAGTTACACAGAGAGAGGAGAGGCAGAGAGAGAGAGAGAGACAGAGAGACAGAGAGAGTCTTCCATCCACTGGTTCACTCCCCAGATGGCCACAATGGCCGGAGCTGCACCTATCCGAAGCCAGGAGCCAGGGGCTTCCTCCAGGTCTCCCACATAGGTACAGGGGCCCAAGGACTTGGACCATCTTCTACTGCTTTCCCAGGCCACAGCAGAGAGCTGGATCAAGAAGTAGAGCAGTCGGGACTAGAACCAGAGTCCATATGGGATGCCGGCACTGCAGGCCAGGGTGTTAACCTGCTGCACCACAGTGCTGGCCCCACCATTTGATTTTAATGCACAATTGTGAACCCTTTCTTTCTTTCTTCTTAAAGAAGATTATTTATTTAAAAGTCTCTCTCTCTCTGCCTCTCTTTCTTTGTAACTCTGCATTTCAAATAAATAAATAAATAATGCATTTAAAAATTTTTTTAAAAAAGGCCAACTGATACACAGAGAGAGGGGGACTGACAGACAGAGATCTTCCATTTGCTGGTCCTCTCCCCAAAAGTGGCTTCAACAGCCTGGAGCAGTCCAGGCCAAGGTCAGAAGTTTGGAGCTCCAGCCAGGTCTCTGATGTGGGATGCTGACGTCACAACCTGCTGTGCCACAATGCTGGCCCCGATATGAACATTTTCAAAGAAAAATATTTTTGAGATATATGAACAAAGTCCAATATTTTAAGTTTGCTATCTACTCTCTTTAAAATATTTGATGTAAATATATTTAAAATGTGTATGATTAGGATGCAGTTATATTTTATTTTTAAATCCTTTAGATAATTGCAATGAGTAGAACACAAATTATGTGAAATGTTTAATTATAATAGTGTAATTTGTGATTTTATAAAAAAGACAATAAAATAGATTTTATGGCGTGTGTATGCTAATATATGCATTATATATGTATTTTATTAGTTTCACAAACACAGAATACACATACACAATCATAATTCATTCTAGTAGTCTAATATTTTACAGACTTTTAGCCATATAAAAAAATCATAGCTTTAAAATTTTTTTAAATTAAAAAAGAAATTTTTTAAAATTTTTTTTTGACAGGCAGAGTGGACAGTGAGAGAGAGAGAGACAGAGAGAAAGGTCTTCCTTTGCCGTTGGTTCACCCTCCAATGGCCGCCACGTCCGGCGCGCTGCGGCCGGCGCACCGCGCTGATCCAATGGCAGGAGCCAGGTGCTTCCTCCTGGTCTCCCATGGGGTGCAGAGCCCAAGGACTTGGGCCATCCTCCACTGCACTCCCTGGCCACAGCAGAGAGCTGGCCTAGAAGAGGGGCAACCGGGACAGAATCCGGCACCCCGACCGGGACTAGAACCCGGTGTGCCAGCGCCGCAAGGTGGAGGATTAGCCTAGTGAGCCATGGCACTGGCCAAAAATATCATAGCTTTACATATATGTTTATCTGTTTTGTGTCTGTGGCGGTATATTTGTCAAGATGGGAGAACAAAACATGTTTTACTTAGCAGTCTGTTAGTTTGGTGTATAACTTAAAGTCTTTCCCCATATTGTATAGGGGACTTTAAAAAAAAAACTTTTATTTAATAAATATAAATTCCGAAAGTACAACTTTTGGATTACAGCAGTTTTTCCCTCCGTAACCACCCTCCCACCCACAAACCATCCCATCTCCTATTCCCTCTCCCATCCCATTCTTCATTAAGATTCATTTTTAATTATCTTTATATACAGAAGATCAACTTAGTATATACTAAGTAAAGATTTCAACTGACTGCACCCACACAGACCCACAAAGTATAGAGTACTGTTTGAATACTAGTTTTACCATTAATTTGCATAGTACAACACATTAAGGATGGAGATCCCACATGGGGAGTAAGTGCACAGTGACTCCTGTTGTTGATTTAACAATTGACACTCTTATTTATGGCATCAGTAATCACCTGAGGCTCCTGTCATGAGCTGCCAAGGCTATGGAAGCCTCTTGAGATCACCAACTCCGACCTTATTCAGACAAGGCCATAGTCAAAGTGGAAGTTCTCTTCTCCCTTCAGAGAAAGGTACCTCCTTCTTTGATGGCTCCTTCTTTTTAATTCATGTTGTGGATGGTAGTAAGATTTAGCAATAAAAATGCAAATGTCCAGTTAAATTTGAATTCCAAATAAACAATGAATAACTTTTTTTTTTTAGTATATGCTTGCTCCATGCAATACTTAATATACTGGGCCCGGCGCTATGGCACAGTGGGTTAACACCCTGGCCTGCAGTGCCGGCATCCCATATGGGCACCGGTTCAAGACCTGGCTGCTCCACTTCTGATCCAGCTCTCTGCTATGGCCTGGGAAAGCAGTAGAAGATGGCCCAAGTCCTTGGGCCCTTGCACTCATACGGGAAGACCTGAAGGAAGCTCCTGGCTCCTGGCTTCGGATCGGCGCAGCTCTGGCTATTGCGGCCAATTGGGGAGTGAACTAGTGGAAGGAAGACCTCTCTCTCTCTCTCTCTCTCTCTCTCTGCCCCTCCTTTCTCTCTGTAACTCTTGACTTTCAAATAAATAAATAATTCTTTAAAAAATACTTGATATACTAAAAAATGTATTCATTATTTATCTGAAATCCCAGTGTACTGAGCGTCCTTGATATTTCGTGATGTGACGGGATTCCTCAGACATGGGAACAGCGCTGCCCACAGTCCGCCCCATCTGCCAGGAATTCTTACTGGAACTCACCTTTGTGTAACCTGCTCGAGGTGTTGCCTTGTAAGCGCTTTCCCTGTGAGTTAGAAGCAGAAAAGCGCTTCTCAAATGAACGCCCATGTCAACAGCAGCCCCATGAAGAACTGGAGCACCCGCACACCCTGGCAGTCCCCGGGTGTCCCTTTTGATCACAGGCCCCTCCTGTCTTCCAGAAAAACATCCCTCTTCTTAGGTTTAGAGTAATCATTTCCTTGCTTTTCTTTATACTTGAAAGACTCAGGCACGCATTGTAAAGCATTGCGGGTTAGCTTTGCCAGTGTCTGACCTTTAGAGAAATAAACCATATTGTGAGTAACTTTTTTTATTTTTAGTGTGGGAGGGTCCAACACCAGGGGCTGTGGCACGAAGCTCCAGTGTGCACACTTTCATTGCTGTACAGGATCCCATGGTATGGATATTACGGAATGGATCCTTTCTTTTCTGATGTGCACGTGGGCTCTTTCCAGTCTGGAACATTTGTAAGTAATGCAAAGACTTCCCCCGGGAGACTAGATTTTCGCTTACTTAAGTGTGCATGCATTTTCCATATTTGCAGTCTGTGCTGAAGGGACATGAATGACAACCAAAAAGGAAGACTCCTAGATTTTGCGTTATGTAACTCCACGAGGCCACGTTGGTTACAGTTTAAACCGGAAAGTGGTGTCCTTTTTCTTTACGCGCGGGGCTATGCAGTTGCACTCTGTCTTGCTTCTTTGCGGATTTCTGAAGTTCTCGATCTTCAGAAAAGGGAGTACAAAGCAGCCAGCCTCGCTTGTCCGGGTCTCCCTTTCCTCTGCGCGTTTTGTGGCATCTGCTTGCTTGTTGCATCAGCCGCACTGAATCCACCTATAATTACGGTGTCTGCGCACAGGCAGCAGGGCTTGAAGGGGAGGCAGAAGCAGTTCCTGCTGACCCAGATCAATTTTTTCCAAGTGAAATAGCTATAATTAGGCCAGTAATGACATTTTCCTGGCGAATTTAGGAAAAGAGTTTTAAAGCCCCAGTGTGCCTGTGTCTGGGGACAATCGAGATGCAAGATAATCTAAGAGTTGGGTTCAGTATTTTTCCACCCCTTTCTGTAGAAAAGCTATTTTTAGTAACACTGACCCTGTCCTTTGTCCTTAGTTCCCCCTACAGTGAGGAACAGAAAAGTCTCTGAAAGAAACAGGTGATTTAAAAAGTGATTCTGCTAGTGGAAAAACCTTGCCAAATAACTTCGAAAACCTAGAACCCGCAAAGCGGAAAACTGATAGCTTTGATCATGTAAAATCAAAAACATCTATGTGAACAGAAGCACCGTGACTAAAGACAAGAGATAAATGCAGTCTCTTCCCTTCCCTTCAAATCTTTGAAATACACATGTTAGACCATAGGCTAATTTCCTGAATATACAAAAAGTTCTGGCTGATCAATGAGGAAAGCGACTAGTAATCCAACAGCAAGTGGCCAGAAGTCAGGGACAGTAATTTTCTTTCTTTCTTTCTTTCTTTCTTTCTTTCTTTCTTTCTTTCTTTCTTTCTTTCTTTCTTTCTTTCTTTCTTTCTTTCTTTCTCTCTCTCTCTCTCTTTCTTTCTTTTCCTTCCTTCCTTCCTTCCTTCCTTCCTTCCTTCCTTCCTTTTCTCTCTCTCTCTCTTTCTTTTCTTTTCTTCTTTCTTTTGATTTATTTATTTATTTGAAAGGCAGAGTTACAGAGAGGCAGAAGCAGAGAGAGAGAGAGAGGTTTTCCATCCACTGGTTCGCTACTCAGGCAGCCACAATAGCTGGAGCTGCGCTGATCTGAAGCCAGGAGCCAGGAGCTTCTTCTGGGTCTCCCATGCAGGTGCAGGGGCCCAAGGATTTGGGCCATCTTCTACTGCTCTCCCAGGCCATAGCAGAGAGCTGGATTGGAAGTGGAGCAGCTGGGACTCTAACTGGTGCCTGTATGGGATGCTCCAGGGACAGCAATTAAAAAAAAAAAAAGAGAGAGAGAGAGAGAGAGAGAGAAATATAAATGGCTTATAAAAATCTAGTATGATACTAAATATATTTTCTAATTAAAGAAGTGCAAATCAAAATAACTATTTTAATTTATCAAATGATCAAAGAACCACATGATAGAAGCAGGACACAGTGTAAACAGAAATTCTCATCCCCTTTTGGTTTGCATGCAAATTTGCAACTCTTTCAGGAGATAATTTACCAATACCTGGAAATTCAGCAATATTTCCAACAATTTAAAAATCCACCCTGCTGCTCCCAGAGTCCCGGAGTCAAAGCCGGTTCCCAGCCCAGTCCTGTCCCGCAGTCGCCTGGCTCCTCTTTCCTTCCAACATGACAGATGCCGCTGTGTCCTTCGCCAAGGACTTTCTGGCAGGTGGAGTGGCTGCGGCCATCTCCAAGACCGCGGTAGCACCCATCGAGAGGGTCAAGCTGCTGCTGCAGGTGCAGCATGCCAGCAAGCAAATCACTGCTGATAAGCAATACAAGGGCATTATAGACTGTGTGGTTAGTATCCCCAAGGAGCAGGGAGTCCTGTCCTTCTGGCGTGGTAACCTGGCCAATGTCATCAGATACTTCCCCACCCAGGCTCTCAACTTTGCCTTCAAAGATAAATACAAGCAGATCTTTCTGGGTGGCGTGGACAAGAGGACCCAGTTTTGGCGCTACTTTGCAGGAAATCTGGCATCAGGTGGTGCTGCTGGAGCCACATCCTTGTGTTTCGTGTACCCTCTTGATTTTGCCCGTACCCGTCTAGCAGCTGACGTGGGCAAAGCTGGAGCTGAAAGGGAATTCAGAGGCCTCGGCGACTGCCTGGTTAAGATCTACAAATCTGATGGGATTAGGGGCCTGTACCAAGGCTTTAATGTGTCTGTACAGGGCATTATCATCTACCGGGCTGCCTACTTCGGCATCTATGACACCGCAAAAGGAATGCTTCCAGATCCCGGAACACGCACATCTTCACCAGCTGGATGATCGCGCAGTCTGTCACTGCTGTTGCTGGGTTGACTTCCTATCCATTTGACACTGTTCGTCGGCGCATGATGATGCAGTCAGGGCGTAAAGGAACTGATATCATGTACACAGGCACACTTGACTGCTGGAGGAAGATTGCTCGTGATGAAGGAGGCAAAGCGTTTTTCAAGGGTGCATGGTCCAACGTCCTCAGAGGCATGGGTGGTGCTTTTGTGCTTGTCTTGTATGATGAAATCAAGAAGTTCACATAAGTTATTCCCTAGGTTTGTTCCCCTGTAAACAGGCATGTTGTATTATAATCTTGAGCATTCTTGACAGGCTCTTGTCTGTCTTATCAAAAGCAACTATGTGCTGGTTGAAAATGGGAAACAATAATATTCTTCTGACCAGTTTTCTCTTAAAGCCATTTCCATGATGATGATGATGATGGGACTCAATTACATTTTTTTATTTCAGTCACTCCTGATAAATAATTTGAAGAAATAAAAATATACACAATAAAAAAAATCCACCCTGCTAATGTGCACCCTGGGACACAGCAGGTAACGGCTCAAGTTCTTGGGTCCTTGTCACCCACATGGGAGATCCAGATTGAATTGCTGGCTCTTGGCTTGGATCTAACCCAGCCCTGGCTGTTGTGGACATTTGGGGAGTGAACCAGTGGGTGGGAGATCTGTCTGTCTCTTGATCTCTCTGCCTTTCAAATAAAAAAAAATTAAACACACCAACTTCTTGACATATATATTTAGTGTGAGGTACAGGTAGATCTAGAGGTACCGAAGTGGAAAGATCTTACTTGCAGCCATTATTCAAGCTTTTCTCGAATGTTCTGCCTCTCTTCTTCCTCCCCACATAAGGTAGGATTGCACTTTCCTGGCGAACATGAGCTTCCCATCTGCCCAGTCTAGATGAACAACATGAGTGAGAACCCAACATTTGTAGTTTTATTTTTCTAAAATATTTATTTATTTATTTGAAAGGCAGAGTGACAGAGACAAAGACCTTCCTTCCGCTAGTTCACTCCTGAAATGGCTGCAATGGCCAGGGCTGGACCAGGCTGAAGCCAGGAGCCTGGAGCTCTATCTGGGTTTCCTATGTGGATGGCAGGGGCCCAAATACTTGGGCCATCATCTGCTGCCTCCCAGGAGCATCAGCAGGGAGCTGGGATCGGAAGCGGAGCAGCCAGGCAGCAGCTTAACCCAATGCACCACAACGCCAGCCCTGAAGTTGTTTTTTTTTTTTTTTTTTTTCATTACCTCAGCATGTTCTGGTCTGTCCTCATATAATCTCCAATGTAATTATTAAATGAAAAAAAAACTGAAATGCAAAAAGAGAGAGCTCGTTCGTGTACATGCATGCGTGTTTGTACGCTGAAGACATTTCTGGAAAGATTCGTGAGAAGCAATAGGGCTTACAACAAAGGAGCTGAAAGGAGGCAGAGATGGACTGCACGGGCTACATAAGTTTTTTTCTTTTAATTAATTAATTAATTAATAATTTACTTAAAGATTTATTTATTTGAAATGCAGAGTTTTGTTTAAAGGGTTAAAGGAGAGAGAGAGAGGGAGAGAGAGAAAGAGAGAGAAGAGAGGGAGGTATCCTCCATCCATTGATTCACTCCCCAAATGACTGCGATATTGGGGCTGGGCCAGGCTGAAGCCAGAAGTTTCAGCCTCATCCGGGTCTCCCATGTGGGGTGCAGGTGCCCAAGCACTTGGACCATCTTCCACTGCCTTTCCAGGTGCATTAGCAGTGGGGAGCTAGATCAGAAGCAGAGCAGCTGGGACTCGAACCAGTGCTCTGACATGGGATGCCAGAGTTGCAGGCTGTGGTTTAACCCGTTCCACCACAACATTGAACCCCATTTTAAGTTTTTAAAGATGTGTTTATTTGATAGGCACTCATATTGTGGTATATCATGTTGTTTTGTAATTCATTTAACAATAGTCTGCTGTGAGTGCTTTCATTCAAGATAGTTGTTTGGTGTGGGTGGGTGCTTGGGAGGGTTCATTGAGTTACATTCCCCAGAATAAAATTACTGTGTTAAGGAATCTGAATGCTTTTATAGTTCTTGCTATTTATAATCATTGCATATGTTGAATTGTGTTTTCAGTGTCTAAAAAATATTTTCTTGGGGCCGGAGTTGTGGCAGTGGGTTAAACTGCCACTTTTTTTTTTTTAAATTAATTAATTTATTTGAAAGTCAGAGTTACACAGAGAGAGAGGAGAGGCAAAGAGAGAGAGAGGTCTTCCATTCACTGGTTCACTCCTCAGGTGGCTGCAACGGTCAGAGCTGCGCTGATCCGAAGCCAGGAGCCTGGAGCTTCTTCCGTGTCTCCCTTTCCCAGGCCATAGCAGAGAGCTGGATCAGAAGAGGAGCAGCCGGGTCTCGAACCTGCACCCATATGGGATGCTGGCACTGCAGGCCAGGGCGTTAACCCACTGCGCCACAGCGCCGGCCCCTAAACTGCCACTTGTGACACCAGCAGAGTTCAGATTCGAGTCGTAGTTGCTATGTTTCTGATCCAGCTCCCTGTTAATGTGCCTGAAGGGTGGCAGAGCATGGTCCAAGTTCCTGGGCCTCTGCACCCAACTGGGAGATCTGGATGGAGTACCAGACTCCTGGCTCCCGCCTAGCCCAGCCCCAGCTGTTGCATTCATTTGGAGAATGAATCAGCAGATGGAAAGTCTCTCTCTGTCTCTGCTTTTTCCCTCTCTCTCTGCCTCTCCCTCTTTCTCTGTCCTTTCGCCTTTCAAACAAAGATTATTATTTTTTTTACAAAATTGTTTAGGCTCAAAAGGGAATTTCTAGGGCACGTGGGGTGGGGGAGGAATGGGGAGTTTTGTTTAAAGGGTACAGAGCTTCAGTTTGAGATGATGTAAGAATTCTGCCACTGAATTGTTCTCTCTCTCTCTCTCTTTTTAAGATTTATTTGAAAGACAGAATCACGGCAGTGTGTGTGCGTGGGAGTGAGACAGAGATCTTCTATATGCTAGTTCACTCCCCAAATGGCCACAATGGCCAGGGCTGGGCTAGGTGGAAGCCAGAAGCCAGGATCTACTTCTGGGTCTCCCACATGGGTGCAGGGGTCCAAGCACTCAGGCCATCTTCTGCTGCTTTCTCAAGATCATTAGCAGGGAGCTGGATGGGAAGTGGAGCAGCAGGGACTCGAACTGGCGCCCATATGGGATGCTGACATTGCAGGAGGAGGCTTAACCTGCTATGCCACAAATTCTACTCTAAAAAAAGGATTAATTGACCAGCATTTTGTTGCAGCTGGTTAAGCTGCAGACTGCAACACTGGCATCCCATATAGGCATCAGTTTAAGTCCCAGCTGCTCCACCTCTTTGCTAATGCGCCTGGGAAGGCAGTGGAAGATGGCACAAGTGCTTGGGCCCCTGCACCCATGTGGGAGACTGAAATGGATTTCCAGGCTCCCATCTTTGACCTGACCCAGTCCTAGCTTTTGCAGCCATTTGGGAAGTAAACTAGCAGATAGAAGGTCTCTCTGTCTCTCCCTCTCTCCCTGTAACTCTGCCTTTCAAATTTTTAAATTTTTTATTATTATTTTTTTGACAGGCAGAGTGGACAGTGAGAGAGAGAGACAGAGAGAAAGGTCTTCCTTTGCCGTTGGTTCACCCTCTAATGGCCACCGCGGCCAGCACACCATGCTGATCCGAAGCCAGGAGCCAGGTGCTTCTCCTGGTCTCCCACGGGGTGCAGGGCCCAAGCACTTGGGCCATCCTCCACTGCACTCCCGGGCCACAGCAGAGAGCTGGCCTAGAAGAGGGGCAACCGGGACAGAACCCGGCACCCCTACAGGGACTAGAACCCGGTGTGCCGGCGCCGCAAGGCGGAGGATTAGCCTAGTGAGCCGCGGCGCCGGCCTGCCTTTCAAATTTTTAAAGTATTAAAATGGCAAATTTTGTGTTCTGTGTATTTTACCACATTTTTAAAAAAAAGGAGGTAGAGGGGCTGGCCCTGTGGCGCAGCTGGTTATCGCCCTGGCCTGAAGCACCAACATCCCATATGGGTGCCGGCTCGAGTCCCGGCTGCTCCACTTCTGATCCAGCTCTCTTCTGTGGCCTGGGAAAGCAGTAGAAGATGGCCCAAGTGCTTGGGCCCCTGCACCCACGTGGGAGACCTGGAAGAAGCACCTGGCTCCTGGCTTCGGATCGGCGCAGCTCCGGCTGTTGCGGCCATCTGGGGAGTGAACCATCGGATAGAAGACCTCTCTCTCTCTCTGCCTCTCCTCTCTCTGTGTAACTCTGACTTTCAGATAAATAAATACATCTTTTAAAAAAAATAAGGAGGTAGAATTTCTTGGCTGTAGCAGTTGGCTCAAGCTCTAGGCACGCATAGATCCAGCGGTCTAAGCCGTGCCATCAGGACTCCGCCCTTTTCACTCGCGTTTCCTGGTTCTGTTCTTTCTGTGGGCTTCAGAGGGTAACTGAGCCAGTTAGCAGTGTCACTGGGTTTATGTCTTCGTTAACCCTCGGAATCCTGGAGACTTTTCTGACTTGCTCAACCAAGTGGCTCAGTGGGATCACAATCCCATTCCAGGCCCATCGCTGTCCCAGGGGCTGTCCCTGCAAAATATGGCACCTGGAATGTGGCTGACTTTCCACTAAGGCCACAAGAGTCTTCCTTCTGATAAGCTCCCTGTCTGTTTAGAGTCTGAACTGCCAAGAAAGAAAACAATGGGGTGGGGGTGGGGGGTCCCTTCTCAAAGGAAGCGGGACTACAGTCTGTCAACATACCTGCAAAGAATGTTGTCACCACCATTGTCCTCTATTCTTATCACTTAGAATATCACTTATAGTCCATTGTCTACTCTGCAGGCCAAAGAGACTTTGTCCCAGGCTATTGTTTGTTCTCCAAATTCATTGAGCTCCCTTAAAAACCATTCACTGGTCTCCGCCTCCCCTATAAAAAATGAGGTTCTATGAGGGTGAGTCTTTACGAAGTTTGTGGAAAATGCATATTATGAAAAAAATGATGCCTGGATTGCCATATTTTTTTTGCAGGCCAATAAACTTATTTTGTACATTCTATTTTTTTTCCATAAACTTTTTGGAGAACCCTCCTCTAAGTTTATGAATCATTTTGCGCTGTTAGGTTATCACATGGCTGTGATTTTCCCCCTTTTGCCTATTAGTCAAAGTGTGTGGCTCTTTTTCTATTTCGCTTTCATTAGCAAGTGTCTTCCAGCGAGCTTTCAGAGCACGTGGGACATTTCTCTCCATGCCCTGCATTCCCCAACTCACGCAAGGCTTCTGTTATCAGAAGAAAGGGGTGCGATGGGGCTGGACCGAAACAACAGGCACCCGTTGCATTTCCTGGAACCCAAGCACTACCGAAGCCAAGGCTTCAATGTTTCCAAAACCTTCTTGTGTGATTGGCTGCTGGTTTTTCCTTTCTCAGATTTTATCGGCTTGTGTTTTGACCATTTGCTGGGTCATGTGTTTGCCTTTCTGTGAATGTCAAACAAAATAAAATGGTGAACAGACTGTGTAAAACTCTGCAAAACTAACGAAAGAATGAGTCTTGATTTCCTGGTATAGGGTCACAGTTTTTTATGTTTGCTTGCAGATCGTGTGATCTGTGTGACTGGGAGAGATTGTATCAGCTTCGCCCTGTTAAAACCCATTGTTTGTGGAATTGTCTTCCAGCACATAACACAGGTTCTAGAACCTAGTGAGTCACCTCAAATTTTTTTATTTCATAATACACTATTCAATCACATAGTGTTTTCCAATTTATTTATTTACTTTTTTGCCCATTGCTTCCAGAAATGGAATGTTGAAGATTCTAATAAAAAGAACATTTATCTTTATTCTGTCTTGCCTTTTTGTCCACATGTATTCAATTGTTTCTGAGTCTCATCACTTAATATACATCTGACCATTATGTAATGACCTTATTTATTTATTGTACTGCCTTTTGCTCTGACATCTGCTTGATCTACTACCAAAATAGTAATCCCAGCTTTTCTTCTGTTCACATAGGAAGATCCTCTTACACCACTACTCTGTTTATAATGTTTTTGGTTTGTGTGTCTCTTGTCAGCAACACATTATTGAATTTTATTTTTTAAGAGTCAGTAAATTGGGGTCGGCACTGTGGCGCAGCAGGTTGAAGCCCTGACCTGAGGCTCTGGCATCCTGGTTCGAGTCCTGGCTGCTCCACTTCTGATCCAGCTCTCTGCTATGGCCTGGGAAAACAGTAGAAGATGGCTCAAGTGCTTGGGTCCCTGCACTGATGTGGGAGACCCCGAAGAAGCACCTGGCTTCAGATCGGCGCAGCTCCGGCCATTGCTGCCATCTGGAGAGTGAACCAGTGGACGGAAGACCTTTCATTCTCTCTCTCTCCCCCCCCCCGCCCCCCTTTTCCCCTGTAACTCTTTCAAATAATTTTTTTTTTTTTTTTTGACAGGCAGAGTGGATAGTGAGAGAGAGAGACAGAGAGAAAGGTCTTCCTTTGCCGTTGGTTCACCCTCCAATGGCCGCCATGGCTGGCGCGCTGCGGCCGGCGCACTGCGCTGATCCGAAGGCAGGAGCCAGGTGCTTCTCCTGGTCTCCCATGGGGTGCAGGGCCCAAGCACTTGGGCCATCCTCCACTGCACTCCCAGGCCACAGCAGAGAGCTGGCCTGGAAGAGGGGCAACCGGGACAGAATCTGGAGCCCCGACCGGGACTAGAACCCGGTGTGCCGGCGCCACTAGGTGGAAGATTAGCCTAGTGAGCTGCAGCGCTGGCCTCAAATAAATCTTTTTAAAAAGAGCAGTAAGTTGCTTTCGTTTTACAGGAAACCTCAGCCTGTTTACCTTCAACCCTTTCATTGATGAATTTTACCACGCCCCAGTTCCTTGTAAGTTTAATTTTTATTTGTTCCCTTCCTTTCAATTCATGGTATTTACACAGGGTACTTTGAACTTTTGGTTTCCTTTTGAATTGCATCAGAAGATAGCCTTGGCTAACCTGTTTTTCTAGCATTATTTTCAATTTTACACAACTGTTTTGTTCTGTATTTGCTTCTATTATTAACCTAGCATACTTTGAATTCTTCTGTGGGGATGTTAAAAGTCTAGCTTTTAAAACTTTGCTCTGGGGCTGGCACTGTGCCACAGTGGGTAAGGCCTCCGCCTGCAGTCCCATATGGGTGCCGGTTCGAGTCCCAGCTGCTCCACTTCCGATCCAGCTCTCTACTATGGCCTGGGAAAGCAGTAGAAGATGGCCCAAGTCCTTGTGCCCCTGCACCCACATGGGAGACCTGGAAGAAGCACCTGGCTCTTGGCTTTGGATTGGCCCATCTCCAGCCATTGTGGTCATTTAGGGAAGTGAATGGGCGGATGGAAGACATCTCCCTCTCTGTAACTCTGCCTTTCAAATAAATAAATCTTAAAAAAACAAAACAAAACTTTGTTCTTGGGGCCAGTGCTGTGGCTCAGCGGGTTAAACGCCCTGGCCTGAAGCGCCGGCATCCCATATGGGCACTGGTTTGAGTCTCAGTTGCTCCTCTTCCGATCCAGCTCTCTGCTGTGGCCTGGGAAAGCAGTGGAAGATGGCTCAAGTCCTTGGGCCCCTGCACCTGTGTGGGAGATCCGGAAGAAGCCCCTGGCTCCTGGCTTCGGATCAGCACAGCTCTGGCCTTTGCAGCCAACTAGGGTGTGAACCATTGGATGGAAGACCTCTCTCTCTCTCTCTCTCTGCCTCTCCTCTGTGTAACTCTGACTTTCAAATAAATAAATCTTTTTTTTTAAAAAAAAAAAAAAACTTTGTTCTTTGCCTTTCCCTGCCCCCATCCATGGTTGCTAGGTATTATTATTATTTTAAGGATTTAATACTTTTATTTTTTTTATGATTATGTATATGAAAGGCAGAGTGACAGACACAGAGGTCTCCCATCTGTTGTTTTGCTTGCAAATGTCCCCAACAGGCAGGACTGGGCCAAGCTGGAACCAGGATGGAGTTCCGGGTCTTCCATATGGATGCAGGGGCCAGAGCACTTGGACGGTCTTTTGCTTTCCCAGGCCATTAGCAGGGAGCGGGATTGGAAGTGAAGCAGCTGGGGCTCGAACCAGAGTCCACACGGGATGCTGGTGTCACAGGTGGCAGCTTTATCTGCTGCACCACAATGCTGCCCCCAACCAACATCTTAACTGTTGTATCAAACATCCACGCCTATGGTCAAAGCACTGTTGAATGACACAGAACAGAAATCTAGTAGGTGGAGAACTGTCTTTGTTAGAAAAGCAAACTATGGACCATCATGGTTGTAGAAGGACAGCAGGACTGGAGAGACGGATATGGCAGCGAGACAGAGCAAGACTGCTCAGCATAAGAAAAGAAAAAAAAATTGGGCCATGTGGGGTGAGAACCCCAGGAGATGAAGGAGAGGGAGAAGGCCTTATGTTGTGGCTGCAGGTGGACTGTGTGGCAGAGGCGTCCAGTGCAGGTTCCCTGCTGGGGACTGGAGGGGACGCAGTGCGGGAGAAGGATGGCTGCCGGTTGACTGCGTCATGACGTTTGGGTCAACAAGGGACAGCAGCCAGGAGAGTGGCCGATGCGCGCGTGGTGATGCTGGGAGTTGTCTGAAGCATGGCGTGTAGTGATTTCTGCTCAGGAACTGAAACTTTGCAATGCTAATTAATGACTGTGTGAGTGCTCTATGCCCTTGCTATACTACACTTTCCACCTTTGGTTGGTTCTAAGAAGCACGCACCTGACAGCGCAACACGCACCTGACAGCACGGGCTCACAACCGGGTGTCTGTCCTTAGGCAATGTGCTCCTATTTTGTTTTCAACTCTGCTGCGCTCTTCTGATTTTAAAATCAGGAAATCCATCCGCAGCAGCCGGGGGGGCGGGGTGGCGAGGGGGGGTGGCAGGGAACTCTGAGCAAGCTGGAAATCAGAACCTCAAAGCCTTGAGTCGAAGACCAGAGAGGGGCGCTGTGGTGTAGTGGGTAAGCATCCCATATGGGCGCCAGTTTGAGTCCCGGTTGCTCCACCTCCCATCCAGCTCCCTGCTAATGGCCTGGGAAAGCAACAGAAGATGGCCCAAGAGTTTGGGCCCCTGCCACCCACATGGGAGACTAGGAAGAAGCTCCTGGCTTCCCAGACAACTGGAGAGTGAACCAGTGCATGCAAGATCTCTCTCCCTCTCTCTCTGTAACTCTTTCAAATAAATAAATCTTAAAAAAAAAAAAAAAAAAAAATAGCAGCAGCAGCTCAGGCTGCCCAGCCAGAAGCTGAGTGGGTCCAAGTCCACCAGGATAGGGGTGTGTAGGTTCCCTCCTCTGCCTAGGGGAGGTGAACAGAGAGGGCTGAGAAGAGGGACTGAGGCACTGGAAACCTTGAATAAACCAAAACCTAGAAGAACTGAAAATCTCCATAGAAAAATAATGGAACACGAAGATAAGGTTCTCCTGCACCAGCCCTGTGATCCTGGGACAATCCCTGTAGATTACAGAAAAGAACCCAGGGTTTCCCACTGCCAGATGCTTCGGGCCCCTTGCATCCCAGGCTCAAACAGCTGAAACGCGGATGGTCAGTGCACAGGGCGGCTCTTTTCCAGAGGAGAGGGCTGGGCATTGAACGCGTGGGGAGCTGCCGTCATTCCTTCCTGTGCACCAGGAAGCAGGAATATCGCAGCTCACCACTTTCTAGGACTTAAAAGGCAGGTGCAAGTCTCCGGGTGGGGGTGGGGCAGTCCTCATGGAGGCAGTCACGTTGGTTTCTCCAAACTTGCAATCTCAGCATTTCATCTTCTCACAGCTGCCCTCTGGGTTTTTGGCGACTTTTAAAGCTCATGTTATTGTCCTTACAAAGGGAAAAAAGGATTCTCTTTCCTGCCAGCTTTCCCTGAGACATGGGGGATTTGGACTTTAGTTAGTATGTTTTAAAAGTCTGATCAGGCGTTCCTATGTCTTTGGAAACGTTCCCGATTTCAGCAGCGATCTGTGGTTATGATGTCATCACTGTTAATTACTCCTTTGCAAAAATCTGCCTCCATGGAAAAGAGGCAGGTGTGTCCACATGGGCATTTAGCGCGATGATTAAGGGAATTAATGACAGTTTTCACTTCTCTGGCATGGTGCATCTTTAGGATCTTCTTTAAAAGTGCCTTCACAGGCTTTCATTAGGAAGGAGTGAAACACAAGCCGGAAATGAGATGCGAGAAGGGTCCTGTTGGCAGAACTGTGGTGGAAGCGAGCTGTCCCCTCACAGCTCCACGATGAGCCAGGAGCCGAGCCGTTCTCCTTCCCTTTGATCAGGAACTGACAGGCACAGCCTTTACCTGCAGACTCTTAAGTCCTGGGGCCCCTGCACCCCCCCCCCCCCCAGCCGTGGGAGACCCGGAAGAAGCTCTAGACTATGAACACACAGGCAAATGCCCGGGTTAACTTTGGATCTGCTCAGTTCTGCCTGTTGCAGCCGTTTGGGGAGTGAACCAGAAGATAGAAGACTTCTCTCTCTGCCTCTGCCTCTCTCTAACTCTGCCTTTATAAAAACAAAAAACAAGGACAAAACCAAAACTACAATAAACCCTCAAGGGGCCCTAAATCTCAGAAGTTCTGATTCGCAGGTGCCTCTTTCATTGAACCATTTTGACCGCTGGGTTATGGATGAGACTGTTCTAGATGAAACACTGGAAGGGATAACTGCCGATGAGCCCACTTTTATAGATCCTTTTCACTTTTTGGTGAAAGAAATATAGGGAAGTTGATAGGAATGAATGAAAGGAAAAGTAGAGAAAATAGAGAAGTTTCTGGGGTGGCCATTTGCCTACGTACCAGATCAGAGGGCCTGGGTTCTATTCCCTCTCTTGGTTTCTGATTCCAGCTTCCTGACTGAAGTGTGGACCCTGGGAGGGGGCAGGGATGGCTCAAAGTGATTGGGTTCCTCCGACCCACAAAAAGGGGGAAAGCTGGATTGAGTTCCCAGCACCTGGCTTTGGTTCTGCCAGAACAGTTGCCAGCATTTTGGGGCTGAACCAATGGATAGAGCTCTCTGGCTGTCTGAATCTCTTTCTCTCTCTCTGCTTCTCAAATAAAAAAAAATAGCGAAAAGTTTTCTTTGCATCAAATATACTTAGCTATATATCTGAAAGGGGCCAAATGAAAGGTACACTTTAAAAATTTATTTTTATTTGTTTGAAAGGCAGAATGAGAAGGAGAGGGAGAGAAAGAGAGAGGAGAAGTATCTTTTCTTTTAAGATTTTATTTATTTGAGAGGTAGAGTTACAGACAGTGAGAGAGAGAGAGAGAGAGAGAGAGGGGTCTTCCATCGATGGTTCACTCCCCAGATGGTCGCAATGGCTGGAGCTGCGCCAATCTGAAGCAAGGAGCTTCCTTCTGGTCTCCCACATGGGTGCAGGGGCCGAAGGACTTGGGTCATCTTCTACTGCTTTCCCAAGCCACAGCAGAGAGCTGGACTGGAAGAGGAGCAGCTAGGACTCTAACCGGCGCCCTTATAGGTTGCCGGCGCCTCAGGCCAGGGCATTAACCCTCTGCGCCACAGCGCCGGCCCTGTGGAGTTTCTTTAAAGTGAATCTTAGACATTTCATTTCACTACAAATGCATCTGTATTTTTCCTAGTGGATAGAAACTTTAAAAACAGACACAATCTACAAAAAAAATTATTTAATACTATCTAATAGTCTATTTTTTGTTTCGTTTGATTGCTTCAAAATTGACTAAAAATTCAGTTTGTGTCTCTTAAAGTCTTTTTTTTAACCAAAGAAGATATCCCTTCCTCCTTCCTCCCACATTCCATTAATCTGTTGGAAAAAATGGATCATTTGCCCTGAAGAACCTTCCAGTCTATATTTAGCTGATTGTATCTTTGTCGGGTGTCTTTTTTAACATATTTCGCCATCCCTCCTGCTTCTTTAAATGGTAGTTAGGGCTGGAGGTTTGATTAGCTCAAGGTTCTTTGTGTTTTGCTTTGTTGGGGCGTGCATACTTCAGAGGGAGCCCCTATTGCATCACATCACTTCAGGAGGCAGTATTGTCTGCTGGTGCCATTTTGGGGGCAGGTTAAGACGGATGCATTGTAGGATCCATGACTGCAACTCTTTTATGAAGAAAAACCGTCTCACCAACTTCTGTATTCGGCTTCCCTGAAATGTTGTCTATGAAGGAAAGGCAAGATAGATATGTGATTCGTTCCCTTTAGTTAGCACGCCTCAGAATAATGCCCTAGTAACCTTTGACGTCGGGTTCTTCTGTTTTAAGTATCGTTATAAACTCACAGAAGTAAATTGTATTTGCTGGGTTTTAATGCATGACAGTCACTCTTCTTATAGATGCTCGTTGCACTGTAGGCAAGCTTCGACAGCTTTTCATCGACCCTAGTATCTCTGATGACCTATCCTTTGGAAGAACACACTGGGCAAGCAGCCTTTTCTGCAAGAAGCTCTGGTTCCTTTTACTGGGGAATGAAGAGAGACCTACTTCGGATGCAAAGCCAAGACCCATGATTTCAGAAGAGGCTCCCAGGAGGGAAGACTCTGGGGTAGCGGGCAGCGTTCCTTGAGCAGGATGACAGAAAAAGGCCTGAGCCAACCTTTCATCTGCAGGTGACAAACAGGGTATCATCCACCATCAAAGCTACCTGCTGGGTCAGGAGGGCAGAGCACCGGGAGACCATCCCCAGGGTGTGTGACCTTTGGCAAGTCAAGCCAGCCCTGGCATCCCTTCCAGCCTGCCCTACTGCGGCTCCAGGTGCGTGACTAACATTTCCGGCTCGAGCGCGCCCTGGGACTTTCCCCAACCTGGGCTCCAGCCGAGCTGGTGCCTGTGCGGGGTGCAGCGGCGGGGGCAGGGAGCAAGCGGAGGCCCAGGGCCGCCCAACTCTGGCTCCGGAGCCATGGTGCCCTCTGGCGGCCGTGTCGGGCATGGCGGGGCATTCTGGGGGCGGGGCTTAGCTCCCGGCTGGGGCGTGGTCCCCGGGCTGGCTGCGGAGGTTTCGCAAGGACAAAGACCTTAAGGAGAAAGGAGAAGGAAAAAAAAAAAAAAAAAAAATCCCCGCTGTGGTTGCCAGTCGAGGCTAGCGAGTTGAACTAGTCCTCCGAAGCCCGGGAGGGGCATGGGAGGCGCTGGGGGCCGAAACGTCCAGACCTGTGACTCTCAGTGCCCCTCCAGTACTGCGCCACCGCGCCCTGCGCCCCGGGCACCCAAAGAGGCCTGAGCTCGCACCCGGATTGCGTCTCCCGTCCCGTGTCCCGGCCTGCCATGGGCGCGACGTCACTCGGCCGGGAGTGGGAGTTGGCGGAAGGAGACCGCTGTCTCCGCCCCTTTCCCTCCTCCAGGGGCAGAAATGAGGTCGCTGGCCCAACATCCCCCACGGAGCTGGCGATAACGTTGGAAGGTTGCAAGCGAGAAGACAAAGGGAGTGTGGTTTGCGAATAAAGAAAAGAGAGCTGGGGGTTCTAGCCAGAGACTGGGTCCACCCAAGGTCGTTTAGGAGTGCGTGGCCAGAAGCGGAGTGGCTGCCTCGCTCCTCCCATGCTGTTCGCCTCAAGTAGGCAGCGAGGGTGGGGGGAGCTGGCCACAGGGGCGAAGTGTGTCCCTGTCTTGCTATTGGGAGGCGGGAGAACTTGAAGAATGAGGGGTCTGGACAAAATTATGGAAAATGTGTCATGCACCATATAAGGCACGGGAACTGAGAGCATCTGTCACCATCTATCTCTGACATCATCTAGTGAGGCAGAGCCAGGGGCCAAGTTGTCACTCACTCCGGTTCTCGTTCTACAGCTCTGCTCCCTCACAAATGCTCACATGGACTTCAAATGGCTGCAGCAAATATTTGTGCTCTTCTGCGCCTTTGACAGTCTGCCGGCTACAGTTTGGGGGACATGGGGCAAGAGGAACATTAGCGCTGCATACCACATGTCTCAAAATTTAAAACGTGGGGCTGGTGTTGTGGGGCAGCAGGTTGGGCTGCTTGCTGTCCAACTGTAGTCCCAGCTCCTCCACTTCTGATCCAGCTCCCTGCTAATGTGCCTGGGAAAGCAGGGGAAGATGGCCCAAGTGCTAGGGCCCCTGCACCCACGTGGGAGACCTGGAAGAAGCTCCTGGCTCCTGGTTTTCGATTGGCTCAGCTCCAGCCATTGTGGCCTCTTGGGGAGTGAACCAGCAGATGGAAGACGTCTCTCTCTCTGTCTCTCCCTGTCTCTGCCTGTTACTCTACCTCTCAAGTAAATAAAATATTTTTAAAAAGTCTTTAAAAGGGATTTATTTATGTTATTTATTTGAAAGGCAGAGATACAGAGATGGAAGGGGAGAGAGACAGAAAGACCGACCTTCCATCCGCTGGTTCACTCCCCAAATGGCCACAAAGGCAGGGACTGGGCCAGGCCAAAGCCAGGAACCAGGAGCCTCCTCCTGGTCTCCCACATGGATGCAGGGACTCAAGCACTTGGGCCATCTTCCGCTGCTTTCCCAGGCCACAGCAGAGAGCTGGATCGGAAGTGGAGCAGCTGGGACTTGAACCAGAACCCATATGGGATGCTGACCTCACAGGTGACAACTTTACCTGCTACACTACAGTGATGGCCCCATTCTGCTTCTCCTTCTCCTCTTCCTCCTCCTCCTCCTCCTTCTTCGTCTTCTGCTTTTATATATTTGAAAGGCAGAGCAAGAGAGAGAGAGAGAGAGACCTTCCATCTGTTGGTTCACTCCCCAAATGGCTGCAGCAGCCAGATATCAGCCAGTTTTGAAGGAGCCCAGAACTGTATCTAGATCTCCAGCCATCTTCTGCTGCCTTCCCAGGCACGTTAGCGGAGAGCTGGATCAGAAGTGGAGTATGGGCTGGCGCTGTGGTGTAGTGGGTAAACTCGCTGTCTGCAGTGCCGGCATCCCATATGGGTGCCAATTCGAGACCCGGCTGCTCCACTTCCGATCCAGCTCTCTGCTGTGGCCTGGGAAAGCAGTAGAAGATGGCCCGAGTGCTTGGGCCCCTGCACCTGCATGGGAGACCCGGAAGAAGCTCCTGGCTCCTGGCTTCAGATTGGCCCAGCTCCAGCTGTTGTGGCCGTCTGGGGAGTGAAAGAGCAGATGGAAGACCTCTCTGTCTTTTTGTCTCTGCCTCTGCCGCTCTGTAACTCTGTATTTCAAATAAATAATCTTAAAAAAAAAAAAAAAAGTGGAGCAGCTGGGACTCAAACTAGCACTGGGATATGGGATGTGGATGGTGCACTTGATGGCTTAACCTGCTGCATCACGAGCTGGAAAGTTCTCTGTAGGAGTCAGTGCGTCAGTTTCACTTTGCTGGGCAGTCAGAGGATGCTGATGAATTGACAGCTGCTCATCTTCAGCCCTGAACCCAGGGAGAAACAGCCCAGCTCCCCGCTCCAGAGTGCGGAGAACGCCAATGTGTGTTATTCAGGATGAAGCTCCAGGTGCCCCCAGTGGTGACTTAACTGACAGCATCCTGTGTTTCCATTTGCTTTCCCGTGGGTGGTGGTGGTGATGGGGGAGGGGGCGGGACCCACACTAAGGATAAGGGCATTTCCTGTTGCAGCTTCTGGTCCAAGTTTCCCAGGGTCTTTGTGGGGGAGTTTGCCTCGGCTGCCTCTCCTTGAATGAGCTGGGCTGCTTTCCTTTGTTTCATTCAGAGTCAGGCTAAACACGCCCGAGCCTTCGCCCCTGCACAGTGGCCCAGTTTCCGTGTGACGTGCATGTGCGTGTGAAGCGAGGGTGTGCGGTGACAACGGCTGCTTTGGGATACTGGGTCCCCGCTGGTTGCCCCAAACCAGTGTAGCAGAAATTACCAAGAGATATGAGGGCTTTCCTTGCCTCTGTTAACAAAGCTTTTCCTTCCTTCCTTCCTTTCTTCCTTCCTTCCTTCCTTCCTTCCTTCCCTCCTTTCTCTCTTTCTCTCTTTCTCTCTTTCTTTCCTTCTCTTCCTTCCTTCCTTTTATATATATATTTGTTTATTTGAGAGGTAGACTTACAGACAGAGAGATGGAGAGAGAGGTTTTCTATCCACTGGTTCACTCCCCAAATGGTCGCAGTGGCCGGAGCTGTGCCAATCCGAAGCCAGGAGTCAGGAGCTTCTTCCAGGTCTCCCATGTGCGTGCAGGGGCCTGAAGACCTGGGCCATCTTCTACTGCTGTCTCAGGCCATAGCAGAGAGCAGGATCAGAAGTGGAGCAGCCAGGACTCAAACCAGTGCCCACATAGGATGCCGGTGCTGCAGGCAGAAGCTTAGCCCACTACGTCACAGGCCGGCCCCCCTTCTCCTATCTTGATCTTTGGTTACCAGGGATGTTTGCTTGGGGACATATCAGTCAGTCGCAACCCTCCTCCCCTTGCTTTCCTTCTTCCTGGGGCAAGGTGTTGACGATGAGGCCCATTGGGAGTCAGAGGAACGGGCAGGCCCAGGGGACATGGGCCCTTTCCTTTCTCCCTTGAGCGGCTCTGATCACTCCCTACTTCCACTTGGCAGAAATGGTTGATCTCGCAGGTAGAGGTCTGCCCCAGTGAGATCCTTGGGCTGGAGCTCCAGGTGCGCTGGGGTGGAGGAGACCAAAGGCAAGGTTGAGCCCGCAGGCTGCAGACAAGGGTCGTAGGTTACAGCCAGGCTGCCTCTCCCAGCCGTGACTCAGCCTCCAGGCTTCTACCGGGGGAGCGGCGGGTACGAGAAAGCCTCCAACACTGGTGGAGACAAAGAAGAGTGCTGGCCACCTCTCCCTTTTCAGGGTGAGCCCTCCCTGGGGACAGGGGCTTCATCGGGGGGCTTCCTCTGCCTGTCTCCCCATCCCAGCCCCTGGATTGTTTCCTTCCTAGCAGAGGTTAATTCGGCCGCATTGTGGCTCTTGAGACCCAAATGGGAGAAAATGAACACCCACGCACCCACCGCGAGGGCGCTGTCGCCTCTGATGTGTAGATTCCCACCCAGAGCCCTTGTTCTAGGAAGGCAGCTCCAGGCTGCCTTCCACCAGCGCTGGTGCACCGTGTTCGGCGTGGCCAGAACTTGGTAATTTGCCTTGGGTACCTGGAAGCGCTGTCTCACCCTGCACCCAGGCCTGATAGATCTGCTGGGGTGGGGAGAATGAGGGGCACCTGAACTGCTGGCCAGAAGAACCACAGACATAGGCCCTCCTGCTGCTCTCCACCTGGGTCGGACTCCGGAAACCAGGGCTTGCCAAATGTTAAAGGCTTAGAGATTTCCCCACCCCCATCAGCCCAACCCGTCTTATTAAAAATGCGCATGCTCATACCAGAGGGTGCTGGCGCTCTGCATTGCCAACCAGCACCCAGGTGCTACTGCTGGTCCACTGGCCGCAGTCTGAGCGGCTAGGGTCTAAACTCAGTGCTGGTGGGTTTGCGAAAGCTCAGCCCAGCTGTGAACGTAGCCGCCCCGGGGAACTTTGGCCATGGCCGCAGCAGCCACAAGCGCCAAGCCAGGCCTCTAGTTGATTGGCATGGGGGAGAGCCACCTGCATGGTGTGTGCTTTGAGGTCATCTGCCATCAGCCACCCCGCAGCAAGGAGGTCGGCAGCCTACATTTCTGGAAAACATCATGAATTTAAGCTGCCCTGAACCTTCTCCAGCTCTCTAAGTTACATAACGCGTCCTTGCTGAGAATGCTGTTTGGGTGGCAGGAAGCCAATTTCTGGCTGCCTATTGCTGGCGGCTGGGGCTGGGGTCAGGGAAGGGGACAGGGAGGGTCTGGGGGAGGGTTTAAAGAGGGAAAGGGCCAGGCAGATGGAGAGGGCAGGAGGACCAGGGTGGCCGAGGCCTGGGGATAAAGCCGATTGGTGTGTAAGCAAAATCTGTCACTGGCTTTGGTGATTCGAAAGGCAGACACATTTTTTTCATCCCTGTTAAGCCTCATCTGATACAGGGGATTTTCCTGCCATTAAATCTGGAGTAAGAAAAATAAGCGCTCGAACCTGCACGAGCGACTATTCCTCTTGCTCCCTGTACCCTGCCCCCAGCTCCCCTCCACACACCTTTCCTTCCCTGTTGGACCACTTGTAGTCTCTGTGGCTGCCTGACTTGGGAGATGGATGGCCTGAGACAACCGAGACAGGACCAGGCGGCCTCCCCGGAGGGTAAGCAATGCTGCGGGGCTGTTGAGGAGCGCTCTCGCCAGAGGCTTCCTCTCCCCTCTCCTGCCCTTGGCTGGCTCCCTGGCTGTCGGTGATGCCATCTGAGTTGCTGTCGACTTGGTGGGGAGAGCCTCCGGTGGGCTGTTGTTACTTACTGGCTCCTCCGAACCCCTCAGCCAGCATCACTGGGGACGACAGGATGTGAAGAGACGAGAAGGAAGGCAGGAGCATGAGGACGAAGTGTGCAGGTGTGGGCGGGTTCTCAGGGGCACCAGGTGACCTGTGCTTTGTTGTCTCAGGTACAGATGCCACAGCCGGGTGGCTCTAAGCCAGCAAGGCGCGTGACAGGCAGAGGGATGCTGGTCCTGCTTCTGCATGGTGAGTTCTGTTGCTAGTGGGTGCAGGGCTTGGGAAGACGCGTGGAAGCCACGGGCTTCTACCCACAAAGCCTGCTTCTGTGACTTTCAGTGAGCAGAGAACCAGAGAAAGGAGCAGGTGGAGGGATTATTCTTGTTTGTTGTTGAAAAACAAGACTCCCAAACCCATGATATGATTGGTGATTTTCTTATTCAAATTTCAAATAGGAATTGATTGGTGTGATAACCCCAAACCACATTATTTTAAGTTCATTTGGTTAAAAAAAGAAACAAAAAATCCCTTAAAGAGATCATCTTTTTAAAGGGAAAAGGAAAAGTGAAAAATAAGTTGAGATTGTGGAATCATGGATGTTTAAAATAAAATTTTTAAAAGATTTATTTGTTTATTTGAGACGGGGGCAGGGGTGTCTTCCATCTGCCAGTTCACTCCTCCAAATGGCTGCAATGGCCAGAGTTGGGCTGATCTGAAGCCAGGAGCCAGGTGCTTCCTCCAGGTCTCCTATGTGGGTGCAGGGAACCAAGCACTTGGGTCATCCTCTGTTGTTTCCTATCCAAGTACAAACCAGGCCTGACCTTGCTTAGCTTACGAGATCAGGCGTGTTCAGGGTGGGCCAGGCTGAAGCCAGAAGCCAGAAGCTTCTTCCAGGTCTCTGATGTGGGTGCCAGGGCCCAAGGACTTGGGTCATCCTCTACTGCTTTCCCAGGCCATTAGCAGGGAGCTGGATCAGAAGTGGAGCAGCTGGGACTTGAGCCGGCGCCTACATGGGATGCCAGTGCCGCAGGTGGAGGCTTAACCTACTATGCCACAGTGCTGGTCCCTAAAATTCTTTTCAAAGTTTTTTTTTAATCCTTTTGTTATATGCATTTAATTTTTTAAAAGATTGTATTTATTTATTTGAGAGGCAGAGTTACAGAGAAAGAGAGAGAGAGAGAGAGAAAGGTCTTCCATCTGCTGGTTCACTCCCCAGATGGCCGGTACAGCCAAAGCTGCGCTGATCCTAAACCAGGAGCCAGGAGCTTCTTCCGGGTCTCCCACGTGGGTGCAGGGACTCAAGCACTTGGGCCATCTTCCACTGCTTTCCCAGGCATATTAACAAGGAGCTGGATCAGAAGTGGAACATCCGGGACTTGAACCGGCGCCCATATGGGATGCTGGCATTGCAGGCGGAGGCTTAGCCTACTGTGCCACAGTGCCGGCCCTAACATGCATTTTAATATACCAGGGAAACTCACTGCAACATATTCTCCCCAGCTCCGGCTGCTCAAATCTACCTGAGATAGCCCAAAGAAACATCCTTGTTGCTTTTTTTTTTTCCCCACTAAACAATTCTATGCAAAGAATATTTTTCTGACGCTGGGTGAGTTTAATTATTTGAGGTTGTGATGACCTCTGTATGCGTTGCTGGTAGAGAAATTTTGCCAGCTCATTCTCAAATAGCACTAATAGAATCTTCTGCTTCTCTTTATTGCATCTTTTTTAAAAAAATAGAACTTGCTCAGTTCAACCAATCAGCCACCAGGTATATGCTGTGTGCCTTTACTACTCTCCAGGGATGTTATGAGGATTATAACTGTGTGGTCTTTGTCCTTGAGAAACTTACATTCTTTTATGGCAGGTGTAATAAATAGATGAGGAAAAAATTGGAACAAGGCATAAGGAACACTGTGATAAGTAGGACGCGACTTCCTAGCTCAAGGATCCACTAAAAGGACAGAGGTTGACATTTAGATAATTACCAGCAGCCAACTTCTTGCCATTTCTCCTACCTAGAGAGGATGTGAAGCTTGATTGACTCATTGGGACAGAATGTTTGCTTCCTAGACTCATTATTTGAAACCCGCACCAAAAGCTCTACCGTTCTTCACGGCATGCAGACAGTGCTCAGAGCCGGCACGCTGCAAAAGCAGGAGCTGTCCCTGCTACAGGAACCTGAAATACAGCCAGCCTTTTGTGACAAGCCCCAGAGCACAGCGGTGACATCATTCGCTAACAATAGCTGCATTTAAAATTAATGAACATCTCCACAGCCCCTGGTGCTTTCATTTCAAACACACTCTAACAGGGCAGAGAATAATTCTCTGAGAGTCACAAGGAATACGGACAACTTGCTCCTGAGTAGCGGGCATGGCTGGGTGCTCTACCTCCTTAACTAAATGAGCCTCACAAAACAAGGCTGTGGGGGAGTCAGAAGTGGCTCACAGCTGGAGAAACTGGGGGCAAGATCAAAACAGCAGTTCTCCCGCTCCGGACACAGGCACACACAGACGCGCTGGTCTCCCAGAAGTGCTTCTCCCTTCTTAGTGCAGATTCCTCCACCTTAATCATTTACCTTGCTTTACAGGCCCTCACATCTGGCTTGCTCTACAGAGTGAGTCTTTTTTTTTTTTCTTTAAGATTTATTTATTTGAAAGGCAGAGTTACGGAGAGGCAGAGAGAGAGAGAGAGAGAGAGAGAGATGTCTTCTGTCCTCTGGTTCACTCTCCAGATGGCCACAACAGCTGGAGCTTGGCCAATCCAAAGCCAGGTGCCTGGAGCTTCCTCTGGGTCTCCCGTGTGGGTGCAGGGCCCCAAGGACTTGAGCCATCTTCTACTGCTTTTCCAGGCCATAGCAGAGAGCTGGATTGGAAGTGGAGCAGCTGGGACTTGAACTGGCTCCCATATGGGATGCCGGCACTGCAGGTGGTGGCTTTACCCACCACGCCACAGCACCAGCCCCAGACTGTGATGTTTTTGAAAAAAATAATTTTATTTACTTTCATTTCATTTGAAAGGCAAAGAGACAGAGAGAGGAGACACACACACACACACACACACACAGATATCTTCCATCTGCTGGTTCACTCTCCCAGATGCCTGCAACAGCTGGGGCTAGGCCAGGCCAAAGCCAAGAGCCAGAAACTCCATCTGGGTCTCCCACTTGGGTGGCAGGGGCTCAAGCATTTGGTCATCTTCCACTGCCTTCCCCGGTGCCTTAGCAGGGAGCTGGATTGAAAGTCGAGCAGCCGGGACTCGAACCAGGCACTGCAATGTGGGACATGGGCACTCTGAGTGGCATCTTACCTGCTGTGCCAATGCCCACCTCTATGCTGTGGGTCTTTAAAGAGAATCTGGATTTGTGTTTTATTCACCTTGCTGTCTTAGAGTCTGAGGTATGAATTCTGTGTGTAGTTTTTTCATAATACACACATTTCCATTAACTTTTTGAACACCCATCTATCACCCATCTATGCACAGGCTTCAAAAATTTTTGCAAAAATTTAACAGACACATAAAGTTGTACATACTTATGGGGTCCTGTGTGATGTTTCGTTACATGTATCATTGTGTAATGTCCAATCAGGCAAACATATATTTTTCCTTTCAAGTATTTAACATTTCTTTATAGGGGGAACATCCCCAAATCCTATCATCTAGGGTTTTTTTTTTTTTTTTTGACAGGCAGAGTGGACAGTGAGAGAGACAGAGAGACAGCGAGAAAGGTCTTCCTTTGCCGTTGATTCACCCTCCAATGGCCGCCGTGGCCAGTGCGCTGCAGCTGGCACACCACGCTGATCCGAAGGCAGGAGCCAGGTGCTTCTCCTGGTCTCCCATGGGGTGCAGGGCCCAAGCACTTGGGCCATCCTCCACTGCACTCCCTGGCCACAGCAGAGAGCTGGCCTGGAAGAAGGGCAACCGGGACAGAATCCGGTGCCTGACAGGGACTAGAGCCCGGTGTGCTGGCGCTGCAAGGTGGAGGATTAGCCTACTGAGCCGCGGCGCCGGCCTCATCTAGTTTTTAAATAGTGAAATATACAGTAAATTGACATTCTCTGTCTCACAGAGACATTTTCTGTCTCTGCAATAGAACTCCAGAACTTCTTACTCCTAGCTACTTGTAACCTAGTACTGTCAATCCACATTCTCCAATCTCTCCCTCCCCAGCCTCTGGTACCCACAGTTGTATTTTTCTATATAACTGAGATCACCTCTTTCTCCCTCCCTCCCTCCCTTCCTCCTTTCCTTCCTTCCTTCCTTAACTCCACATAGGAGTGAGACCATGTGAAACTTGTCTTCCTGTGCTTGGCTTCTTTCACTTAATTTAATGACCCCAGTTCCATCCATATCATTGCAGATGGCAAGATTTCATCCTTTCTAATGGTTAAGTAGTGCCCCATGGTGTAATGTGCCACATTCTTTTTTCATCCATTCATTAGTGGGTGGACACTCAGGTTTCCATTTCTCAACTATTGTGAACAGTGCTGCAATAAACATGGGAGTGCAGATGCCTCTTTGACAGATGGATTTCATTTCCCTTGGGTACATACCAAGAAGTGGGATTGCTGGATCATATGGTAGTTCTATTTTAGGTTCTTGAGGAACATCCATGCTGTTTTCCATAATGGCTGTACTAATTTACATTCCCATAACAGTGTGCAAGGTTTCCTTTTTTTCCACATCCTTGCCAACACTTGTTATCTTGTCTTTTTGATAATAGTCAATGTTACTGGAGTGAGGTGATACCTCATTGTGGTTTTGATTTGTGACGTGGTGCATCCTTTTACCTATCTGTTGGCCACTTGTATGTCTTTCTTTGAGAAATGTCTGTTTAGATCTATTGCCCATTTTTAATTGGACTGCTTTTTTTTTTTCTTTGCTGTTGAGGATAGTTCTTTATCTATTCTAGATATTAACTCCTCGTCAGGGTTTAACTTGTTTAACTTGCAAATATTTTCTTTAGGTTGTCTCTTTGCTCTGTTGATTGCTTTGCTGTGCAAAAGCCCTTTAGCTCGATGAAATCCCATTGGCCTGTTTTTGCTTTTATTTCCTTTGTTTGTTGGGGGTCTCATCCAGAAATCCTTGCCCATTCCAAGGATTTCCCTATCTTTTCCTCTAATAGCCCAAAGTTTCAGGTCTCACATTTAGGTCTCTAATCCATTTTGCGCTGATTTTTGTCAATGGTGATAGATAAGCATCTAGTTTCATTCTTAAGCACCATTTGTTAAAAAGACTGCTTTTCCCCCCAATGCACGTTATTAACACCTTTGTTAAAGGTCAGTTGGCTGTAAATGCACGATTTTATTTTTAAAGTCTCTATTCTGTTCCATTTGCCTGTCATTGGTCTATGTATCTGTTTTTATGCCAAATACAGGCTGTTTTAAATGTTTGTCTAGTTATTTATTTTAATCAACTTGAAAGGTAGAGCAACACACACACACACACACACACACACAGATCTTCCATCTGTTAGTTCACTAACCAAATGCCTGCAATAGCCAGGGCTGGGCCAGGTTAAAACAAAGAGCTCAGAACTCCATCTGGGTTTCCTATATGGGTGGCAGGGGCCCAAGTGCTTGAGCCATCATCCTCTACCTTCCACGATGCATTAGCAGGAAGCTGGATCAGAAGCAGAGAAGCTGAGACTCAAACCAGCACTCTGATATGAGAGGTAGGCATCCCAAGCAGTGGCTTAACCCTGGCGCCCTCTATACTGTTTTAATTACTGTAGCTTTATAATATATCTCAAAGTCAGGTAGTATAATTCTCCCTATTTTGTTCTTTTCACTCAAGATTGCATTGGCTGGGGCCAGCATTGTGGCACAGTGTGTTAAAAGCCTTTGCTTGCAATACCAGCATTCTGTATTGGAGTGCTGGTTTGAGTCCTGAGTGCTCCACTTCCAATTCAGTTCCCTGCTAATGCACCTGGGAAAGCAAGAGGATGGCTCAAGTCCTTAGCCCCCTGCCACTCATGTGGAAGACCCAGATGGAGTTTCAGGCTCCTGGCTTTGGCCTAGCCCAGCCCTGGCTGTTGGGGCCATTTGGGGAGTGAACCAATGGACAGAAGCTCTCTCTCTGTGTCTCTTCCTCTCTCAATGTAACTCAAATAAATAATAATTTTTTTTAAAAAAGAAGTATTAGTGTTAATTCTTCTTTAAATGTTTGTTAAAATTCAACAGTGAAGCCATCTGGTCCTGGGCCTTTGTTTGTTGGGAGGGTTTTGTATCGCTCCCCGTCTTCGTGGAGGAACGACACAGGACCCTGCACTGTTCTTTTGTCTGCTCGGCCCTCCCCGGGTTTGCTGCTGGTTCTTCCCGGGTTGGCTACCATCCCTCCACCTCCGTGGAAGGGCGGTTCCCCCTAGCCACTTTCCCCACTTCCGCGGGGGAGCGGCACACCGCCGGCCAGCTCTCTCGGGGGCTGCACAGGTGTTCCTTCAGATAGATGTTCCTGGTGCATGTTGTCTCTCTCCTCCTTTATAGTCCTCTTCCACCAATCCCAACTCTGCTACCCACACGCCGAGTACGCTGCTCTCCTCCAATCAGGAGCAGGTCCTGCTGTTTATTGGTTGAACTGGAGGCAGCTGTGTAGAAGCTGTTTCCTCCCTTCTCAGCGCCATGTTGTGGGAGAGCAGATGCATAGAATAAGTCTTAATTCGAGTAACAGTCTAGTCCGAGTTGCTCCCAGTTGCTCCCCACAGTTTTGTTTGTTTGTTTATTTTTTGATGATTCAGTCTTGCTACTTGTTACTCATCTGTTTAGGCATTCCATTTCCTCATGACTCAACCTGGGCAAATTGTATTCATCCAAGAATTTTTCCACTTCTTCTCTAGTCTGGTCAAGAATTTATCCAATTTCTTTTCAAAGAACCTGTTCTTCATTTCATTGATTTTTGGGGGTATGTTTTTAGACTGTGTGTCATTTATTTGTGCTCCAAATTTTATTCTTTCTTTCTACTAATTTTGAATATGTTTTTAAATAAAGATTTATTTATTTGAGAGGCAGAGATACAGACAGAGGAGAGAGAGAGAGAGAGAGAGAGAGAGAGAGAGAGAGAGGTCTTCTGTCCACTGGTTCACTCCCCAGATGGCCACAATGGCCAGAGTGGGGCCAATCTGAAGCCAGGAGCCAGGAGCCTCTTCTGGGTCTCTCACGTGGGTGCAGGAGCCCAAGGACTTGGGCCGTCTTCTACCGCTTTCCCAGGCCATAGCAGAGAGCTGGATCAGAAGAGGAGCAGCCGGGACTTGAACCAGCGCCCATATGGGATTCCAACACTGTAGGTAGAGGTTTAGCCCACTGTGCCACGGTGCTGGCCCTGTGAATATGTTTTTTTCTTATTTTTCTAGTTCCTTGTGATACAGCAATAAATTGTTTATTTACGACTCTTTTTTTTTTTTTTTCTGCAGGCATTGATTGCTATAAACTTCCCTCACAGTACTGCATTTTCTGTATCTCATAGGTTTTGGTATGCTGTGTTCCCATTTTCACTCATTCAAGAAAAATTTTAATTTCCTCCTTGATTTCTTCCTTTATCCAGGAAGTAAGTTCAGGAGTAAGTTGTTTAATTTTCATGTATTTGTATAGTTTACAACCTTTTTCTTGTTGATTTCTCATTTTATTGCACTGTGAACAGAAAAGATATTTGATATGATTTCTATTGTTTTAAATTTGTTGAAACTTTTTTTGGTGACCCACCATATGATCTGACCTAGAAAATGTTCCCTGTGCTTTTGAGAAGAATGTGCATTCTGCAGCTGTGGGATGGAAAGTTTTGTAGGTGTCTATTATGTCCAGTTACTCTAGGGTGCAATTTAACTCTGCTGTTTCTTTGTTGATTTTCTGTCTGGATGATCTGTCCATTTCTGAAAGTGGGCAGGTAATGTCTCCTACATTGTATTGAAGTCTACCTCTCCCTTTAGATCTATTACTGTTTGCTTTATGCACTTGGGTGCTCTGATATTGATTGCATATCTATTTACAAGTGTTATTTCCTCTTGCTGGATTGAACTCTATCATTGTATAATGACATTCCTGGTTTCTTTTTACTGCTTTTGATTTTTTTTTTTTTTTTTGGACAGGCAGAGTTAGAGAGAGAGAGAGAGAGAGAGGTCTTCCTTTTCCGTTGGTTCACCCCCCAAATGGCCAGTACAGCCGGCGTGCTGCACCGATCTGAAACCAGGAGCCAGGTGCTTCCTCCTGGTCTCCCATGTGGGTGCAGGGGCCCAAGCACCTGGGCCATCCTCCACTGCCTTCCTGGGCCACAGCAGAGAGCTGGACTGGAAGAGAAGAAACCGGGAGAGAATCCAGTGCCTCAACGGGACTAGAACCCCAGATACCGGCACTGCAGGCGGAGGATTAGCCTAGTGAGCTGCGGCGCCAGCCTACTGCTTTTGATTTAAAATCTATTTTATCTGATAGAAGTATGGCTATTCCTGCTCTCTTTTGGGTGCCATTTGCATGGAACATCTGGTTCCATCCTTTTACTCTCAGTCTACGTGTGTCCTTGGAGGTGAAATGAGTTTCTTTTAGTAGCATGCAGCTGAGTGGTGTTTTTTTAGTCCATTCTGTCTCTCTGTGTATTTTGATTGGAGAATTTAGTCCATTGACATTTCAGGCAATTATTAATGGGTAAGATCTTTTTCCTGCACGTTGATACTTGTTTTAGACTTTTATTATAGTTCCTTTCTTTTTTGGCCCTAAATTATAATCTTCACTTGTGGTTAAGTGATTTTCTCTAGTGGTGTACTTTGATTCCTTGCCTATTATGTTTGGTAAGTCTATGTATAGGCTTTGCCTTGTGGTTACCTTGAGGCTTTCAAAAAATGTCTTTTGGCTATAACAAGCTACGTGAAATGATAGCAACTTAACTTTGATTATAAAAATAGAAAAAGAGACAAAAAAAAAACCTAATAAATAAGTCTACAAGTGTGCTCTGTCCCTCCCCACATTTTGAATTTCTGATGTTACATTTGCCCTCTTCCCATATTGCCTGTCCCTTTAACATGTTCGCGTAGTAATTATAATTTATTTTAGTCTTCACGGTGAAGACATAAGTGTTTTATACATCAGGCTTATAATGTCAGAACCTGGAGTTTTCTACCTCCTGATAGTTCTTGTTACTTGTTAGAGTCTTTTTCTTTCAGTTTGAAGCACTCCCTTTAGTATTTCTTATAACAGAAGTTTGGTGGTGAAAAATTCTTTCTGCTTCCGTTTGGGAATGTCTCTCTCTCCCTTATATCTGAAGGACAGCTTTGCTGGATTCCTTATTCTTGGCTGGCATTATTTTTACTCCAGGACCATAAAAGTTTCATCTTAGGGGCTTGCACTAAATATCAGATTAACCCTCTGCCTGCCATGCCAGCATCCCATATGGGCTCAAGTTTGTGTCCTGATTGCTCCACTTTTGATCCAGCTCCCTGCTAATGGCCTGAGAAAACAGTAGAAGATGGTCCGAGGGCTTGGGCCCCTGCCACCGAGGTGGGAGACCTGGAAGAAGCTCTTGGCTCCTAGCTTCAAAGCGGCCCATCGCCGGCCATTGTGGCCATTTGAGGAGTGAACCAGCAGATGGAAGATCTATGTTTCTCCCCCCACATCTCTCTGTAATTCTTTCACATAAATAAATCTTTTTTTTTTTTAAAGATCTGATTTTACTCCCTCCTAGACAATAAGGTTTCTGTTCAGAAGTCTACAGTCAGGTACACTGGAACCCTCTCATTTCTAATTTGTGTCTTTTTTTTCTTGCAGCTTTGAGAATCCCCTTATATTTAACCTTAGAGATCTTGATTATAATGCATCTTGGGGTTGATTGGTTTGCAATGAATCTGACTGGTGGCCTCTTTTTTTTTCCTTAAAGATTTATTGTTTATTTGAGAAGAGAGTGACACACAGAGAGGGGGAAAGACCGAGAGAGAAAGACATCTTCCATCTATCTCCTGGTTCACTCCTCAAATGGCCACAACAGTCAGGGCTGGGTCAGGCCAGAGCCAGGAGCCTGGAACTCCATCCTGGTCTGCCACAGATGCGGTGGGGGCCCTAGTGGTTGGGTCTCTGCTGCCTCCCAGGAGCATCAGCAGGGAGATGGAATGGAAGTGCAGCAGACAGGACTCGGACCAGCACTCTGATGTGGGCTGCTGGAGTAAGAGCTGGGGGCAGGGGCAGGTGGGCTCCGCTGGACTGAGTTTTTCCAAGTGGGCCTGGCACTAAAACGCAGTTCACTCTCATTCCCTTCCATACCCTACTCCTTGGAGCTGGAAAAGCATTGACCCAGGCAACCTTTTCCTTCTTGCTCTCTTCAATGCGATTTGCCTTATAAGAAGACGAGGCACTGGACTCTCTCCCTTGGCTTCTATAGCTCTTTTTTTTTTTTTTTTTTTTTTTTAAGATTGATTTATTTACTTGAAAGTCAGAGTTACACAGAGAAGGAGAGGTAGACAGAAAGAGAGGTCTTCCATCTGCTGGTTCACTCCCCAATTGGCCACAACGGCTGGAGCTGCACCGATCCGAAGCCAGGAGCTAGGAGCTCCCCCCGGGTCTCCTATGCGGATGCAGGGGCTCAAGGACTTGGGCCACCTTCCACTGCTTTCCCAGGCCTTAGCAGAGAGCTGGATCGGAAGTGGAGCAGCCAGGACTCGAACCGGCGCCCACATGGGATGCCGGCACTGAAGGCGGTGGCTTTACCCAATACGCCACAGCTCCGGCCCCTTCTATAGCTCTCGTGCAGCTGACTCGGTGTGTGGAGAGCTGTTCACACTGGTGTTTCTGCAGGGAAGGGGTCGCCGGAGCCTCTTACTCAGCCGCAAACTTTATTGCATTTTCCACAATCTATATGAAGTACCTTCATAGTAGGTGCTTAATAAGGGTGAAGCCACCCAGAGTAGAACTTCTAGTCAATCGGATACCCCCAGTCATACGAAGTATTAGCTCTCCTATGACAGTTTCCTTATGATGGTAAGGTTCCCATTTAAACAGGAAAGTAAAATCACAATGAGATGTCACTTGCACACTCACTAGAATAAAATGTAATGCTTTTTTTATGCAAAAGGCAGAGCAACAGAGAGAGAAAGAGAGAGAGAGAGAGAGCACGCTCCCATTTGTTGGTTTGCTCCCCAAATGCAACAGCTGGACTGTGCCAGGCCAAAGCCAGGAGCTGGGAACTCAATCTGGGTCTCCCACAAGGGTGGCAGGGAACCAACTACTTGAGCCATCACCTGTGCCTCCCAGGGTCTATATTATCAGGAAGCTGGAGCTGGGAACAGAGCCAGGACTGGAATCTGATATGGGATGCGAGCATCTCAACTAACAGCTTAAGTGCTACCCCAAACACCTGCCCCCGGAATGGCTGCAATTTCAGACTGACAAACACCACGTGTTCCCGAGGATGTGGAGCAACTGGCGTGCCCACGTGTTGCTGGTGAGAATATAACATGGTGCGAACACTTTGGGAAACTGTTTGGCAGTTTCTTAGAAAGTTAAACATATCCTTGTCATATGACCGAGCGATCCCACTCCTGGATAAATGAGAAATGCAAACACATGTCCATAACAAGCTTCGCACGCAGCTCTTTATATCAGCTTTTGTCACCATATGCTACCAATCGAAATGTCCATCAACAGAGGACTGAATAACAAATCGAAGTACTTCCATATAAGAGAATACTGCTCAGCAGTAAAAAGCAACGGTCAGCTCAGATGAATCTCACAGACATAATGTTGAGTGCAGAAACCATGTGATTCCATTTATATGAAGTTCTAGAACAAGCAGAACTAATGTATGGTTTAGAAAGCAGCTCAGTGGTTGCCTGGAGCTGGGGTGGGGAGAGGGAGAGGACTGAGGCTAAGGGGGCATGTGGCACGTCTGGCAGTACGTGTGTGAGATTCATTGACGTCACTGTATGGATCGGTAGCTCTTTCCTTTCGATTGCCACCCGCTGGCTACTTTGATTGCTGGCTGGCTCCTTTGTAAAGCAAACAGGGTTATCTAGCTCACGGTTCCAGAGGTTCAAGAATGACTGCCTAGCTCTGGTGAGGGACTCGGGGGAGGCTGTGCAGGAGGGAAAGTTCACCATGGAGAGACAGGAAGCAAGGAGGCTTCAGGGGGGATGTTATAACAACCTGTTCTTGTGGGATGTTAGGAGAGAAAGCTACATTAATCCCTTTCAAGTGCCCCCCCCCCCCCCCGTGATCTAATGACCTCCTAAAGATTCCACACCTGTCGACACTGTCACACAGGGGACCAAGCTGCCAGCACATGAACCTTCCTTTGGGGGGCAGCACTCACAGCATATGCAAACCAACCATAGCAGAGTGGTAATCCACACCAAGGCCCTCTCTGGGGCCTCGTCTTCTACTGCTCCCGGGGCAGATCTCTACCCTTAAATTGCAGAATTCTCCATCCCCCATGCCTCACTTTAGCCAACAAAGCTACAGCTGGAGTCCATGATCCTTTCTTTTCTGTCACCAAAGCTGCTTGCGTGATGTGAGAAGCCAGTTCTGGGGTCATGTGAGGCCGCGGGCTCTGACACAGCTTCCCCACTGTGTTTCTGTTTCCCTCAGCCAGTTCTGTTTTGAAAAATCCAGCACTGGGTCTTGGCCTGAGAAACCACTGGGGGTTGGGGGTAACATTTGCCAGGAGTGGGAGGCGAGCGATTTCAAAAGCCAAAGTGGCTGAATAGATTTTGCTGAAACCAGAAAAGTGACCATATTTTCCCATGCTATTTTGGTTTCACGAGGCACAAGCTCTTTGAAAACAATGAGCATAAAGAAACATTCCAAAGTCAGTCTGTGGTTGGAAACTCCATGAGCAACCATTTTGTGAGCAAACCTCCAGGGGGAAAAACACATATTCCCAGAGCTGAGGGCCGACCCGGGAGAGAGGCCGCTCAGCCACTCTGCATGAGGACAGCTTACGTGGGGCGCCCGGGCCTGGCCAGAACTGCCTCCCTGTGGGGCCTGGGAGTTGACCAGTGCCCCCATTCAGGACACACAACAGGGACCTGTTTCTTGTGTCTGTTCAGATTCAGGGACACCTTGTAACATCTTTTTTAAATTGAGGTAAAATTCCCAGGAGATGAAATTAATCATTTTAAAGGGTAGAACTCAGTGGCATTTAGTGCATTGACCATGACCATCACCCCTAGTCCTAGGACATTTTCATTCCCCCATGCCTATTTTTTTTTTTTTTTTTGGACAGGCAGAGTGGACAGTGAGAGAGAGAGAGACAGAGAGAAAGGTCTTCCTTTGCTTTTGGTTCACCCTGCAATGGCCACCGCAGCCAGCGTACCGCGCTGACCCGATGGCAGGAGCCAGGTGCTTCTCCTGGTCTCCCATGGGGTGCAGGGCCCAAGGACCTGGGCCATCCTCCACTGCCTTCCCGGGCCACAGCAGAGAGCTGGCCTGGAAGAGGAGCAACCGGGACAGAATCCGGTGCCCCGACTGGGACTAGAACCCGGTGTGCCGGTGCCGCAAGACGGAGGATTAGCCTAGTGAGCCGCGGCCTCGGCCCCCCCATGCCTATTAAAGTCATGCCCCATTATCCCCCTCCCCAGCCCTTGGCAACCACGAATCCACTTTCTGTCCATAAGGATCTGCCTGTTCTGGACATTTTCTATTAGCACAGTCACAGCACAATATGCGGTCTTCTGTGATTGGCTTATGTCACTCAGCATAATGCTTTTGAGGTTCATCCCCGTTGTACCATGTGTCAGCTCCTTATTCCTTTTAAAGGCTGGGTAATATTCCACTGTATGAATAAAGCACATTTGTTTACCACTCCTGGGTTGATGGAAATGTGTGGTTCCCACCTTTTTGGCTTTTGTGAATAGTGCTGTTCATTGGGGTACAACTGTTCGTTAGAACAGCTACTTTGAATTCCCTCGGGTATAATGGAATTGCTAGGTCACACTGTAACTCCGTGCGACACCTTGTAACACTCTATCCCACCCAGGTGAATCTCATCTTGATACACTTGGCTCACTTAGACCTCCAGATTTGGACTTTGGCTGCATATTGGAATCACCGTGGAGCTCTAACAACACCAATGCTTGGCCCCACCCCTGAAGATTCTGATGGCATTAGTTTGGTGTGTGGCCTGGGCACGATGAGTTTTAAAAGCTGCTCGCGGGGCAGGTGTTTGCTCAGCAGTTACGACACTGCTGGGTCATCTGTATCCCATATCAGAGTACCTGGTTTGAGTCCTGGCTCTGCTAATGATCCACCTTCCTGCTAATGTGTATCCTGGGAGGCAGCAGGGATGGCTCAAGTACTTGGGTCCCTGCCACCCACATTGGAGACCTGGACTGAGTTCCTGGCCTCTGGTTTGGCCCAGCTGTGGCTGTTGCAGGCATCTGGTGGGTGAACCAGCACCTAGGATCTCTCTCTTTCGAATAAAAATGAAAGTAATAGTAAAAAAAAAAAAAACTCCTGAGGCGATTCTCTTGTAAAAAAAAAAAAGACCGTGTATTTGAAAGGCAGAGTGATATAGGGAGAAGGTGAGAGAGAAAGAAAGCGAGCGAGTGCTCTTCCATCTGTTGGTTCATTCCCTAAATGGCCATAATGGGTGGGGGTGGTCCAGGCTGAAGTCAGGGCCCTGGAACTCCCTCTGGGTCTCCCATGTGGGTGGTAGGGACCCAAGTCCTTGGGCCATCTTCTGCTGCTTTCCTAGGCACACTCACAGGGAGCTGGGTCGGAAGTGGAGCAGCCGGGACTTGATCCAGCACTCCCATATGGGATGCCAGTGACACAAGTGGCGGCTTAACCCACTGCACCACAGTACCAGCTCCCTCAGACGATTCTAGTAGGCAGCCCTGGCAGCGAACTGTCCTGGATTTTTCTTTGCAGTCCACCTGTAGTCAAAACTTCAATATTCTGACAGCTGATGGCTTGCTTTCCACTCTGGGGGTAAGTTTCTATAAGAGACTCGAAGGAGTTGTCCCTTGCTGAAATTTAATCCTGTAACAAGAGTGGCTCATGCAGCCTCGGCCCAGCGCTTTCCCAGCTGTCTCCAGCACTACAATGCATCTCTTCCTTGTCACTGGAGAAGAGGAAACAGGCTGAGATGGAAAACAAAAACAAAAACAAAAACAGCAGGGATGAGAGCATCCTTCGAGTTTCTAAGAGAACAAGGGCAAGAGGGCACACCCTCAGAGTAAGTGTTTTAAGATGGAATGTTCTGGAAATCCCCACAGCGGCCAGTCCTGAGCCCGGCCACGGGGCTCTGTTTCCGCCTTTCCCTCCCTCATTCCTCAGAGTGGGAATAAAAGCACTGCAGCTTTTTCCGAGCTCCAGATGGGAGCCTTCCCCCAAAACACTGGCGTGAGAAGAGAGATTGCTAAGAAACTGCCAAATGAGCTTGACCTTCTCACAAACTGTAGTCTTTCTTTTAATTGTGTAAATGTTGTTCTGGCCGAGGTATTCCCATGGGACTCAGCTTTGGCCGGCCATGGTTTGCTTTTGGAATGCACACTGCTGACGCCGGGAGAGGCCACTTTTCACTTGGATCTGAAAAAGTCAGGGATGTCTGAATGTCAACGATTTTCATTTTTTTTCTTATTAATTTGAAAGGGAAAGGGGGAGGGGAGGGGGAGGAGAGGGGAGGGGGAGGGGGAGGGAGAGGGATCCCAGGCTTGCTGATTGGGGGGCCATACTGCCCAGAGCAATCCCTAAACCAGGAATGGGCAGCTCCAGCATAGACCCTGTGGCTGCCGCCTCTGGTGGCCACCGCTGACAGCTCACAGGAACCATGTTGGGGGCTGGGTACCAGAAATTCCACCACATAAACTGCAAAGCCAGGTGCCTTTGTCACCATTCCAGCCAGAAAAATGATTTTTGCTTGGTGCCTACTTATTTTTTTAAAAGATTTTATTTATTTATTTATTTACTTATTTATTGAGAGGTAGAGTTACAGACAGTGAGAGGGAGAGACAGAAAGGTCTTCCTTCTGTTGGTTCACCCCCCAAATGGCCACAATAGTCAGAGCTGCGCCGATCTGAAGCCAGGAGCCAGGAGCTTATTCCAAGTCTTCTAAGTGGGTAGAGGGGCCCAAGGACTTGGGCCATCTTCTACTGCTTTCCCAGGCCATAGCAGAGAGCTGGACTGGAAGTGGAGTGGCTGGGACTCGAACTGATGCCCATATGGGATGCTGGCACCACAGGAGGAGGATTAACCTACTGCGGCACAGTGCCGGCCCTAAGTGCCTACTTATTTTTAAAAATTAATTAATTTATGTATTTGAGAGGTAGAGAGGGAGAGAAGGAGACAGTTCCCTCATCTGCTGGTTCACTCCCCCAAATGCCTGCAGCAGCTGGGGTTGACCAAGTTGAAGCCAGGAGCCAAGAAATCAATCCGGGTCTCCCACATGGGTGGCAGGCCCCCAATTACTTGAGTCATGACCAGTGCCTCTCAAAGTCTGCATTGGCAGGAAGCTGGAGTCAGGAGCCAGAGCCAGCATCAAGCCTAGACCCTCTGATATTGGATGTGAGTGACCCAATCAGCCTATTTACCACTAGGCCAAACCCCTACCTTTGGTTCCTACTTCTGAATTCCAGTCTCACTGAGCCTGAGAAAGCTAGATCCCATTGTGTGGGCCCTAACTGCAAGAACAATTGGGAAAGAGAGTTTCTGCCTCTTGAGCAGGCAGGACTTACAATGCAGGGACTCCCCTAAATGTGTTTAAAAAGGGCTGGGTCAGCAGCAAAGGGGTCCCATAAACAAGATGCCAGCAGCTTCCCGCTCGGAGCTCCACCCCGGAGATTCTCGTGTCACCTCCGGTCCTCTCTGCCTGTGCCATGGGCTGAATGTCTCTGTCTACCTCCTCTTCAAAGTCAAATGTGGAAACCTACCTCCCAGGGTAATGGTATCAGGACGTAGGCCTGTGGGAGTGATGAGGTCATGAGGGAGGAGCCCTCATGAGTGGGCTTAATGCCCACAGCCCAGAGAGACCCCTTGCCCTTTCCATCATGTGAGGATGCTGAGAGAAGGTACTGTCTCTGAACCAAGAAACGGGCCCTTACCAGGTACCAGATTTGCTGCCACCTTGCTCCTGAACTTCCCCGCCTCCTGAACCATGTAGCTCTGCTGTCTACAAGCCACCCGGTCTCTGGTCATTTGTTGCAGCAGCCTGAATGAGCTAGGGCATCACAACAGCTTCCCCACCTTTCCCTTGGCTCCTGCTACTCCTTTTCTTTGGTCTGCGTGTGGCTTTGGTACAAAGCCCCAGCCTCAGCACTAGACAGGCTTGTGCTCACGTGCTCTCACTGACCAGTCGTTCAGGGCCTGTTCCATTTCCGTGGAGAAGGCATGAGTTCAATTAGTTCTGCTGAGGTCAAAGCGCTCACCCCTGGTGCAGACAGCTGTGGCTGGGAGGCCGCAGCAGAGACACACGCAGCTCTAAGGAGGGCGTTTTTTCCTTAGAGGCGGTGGCTAGTAACAGCTGCTGTTGAACCATGGAAAATGAAAGCCCGAGGAGCCCTCAAAGACCAGGATGTGAAGTACCTTCCGTTCGCAGTTGCAGAAACAGAAGCTCAGAAGGCCAGGCATGTAGGGCGGGAGACAGGCCGCCATAGTGGAGAGAGAGATGAAGGCTGGCATCATTTCACCAGGGGAGAATCCTCCTTACCTTGCAGGGCTGTTGCTTTCACTGGCATAATGTATGTAGAAAGCTTAGCCCTGAGCAAACCCTTATTAACATTTGTTACAGAGCAAAAGAAAGTCATGAAGTTTAATTCAAGTAGCGTTATACATGCTTGTACCCCTCAGATAATATATTTTACCATGGTTCCTATGTCCTATAGATATTTGCTGTCATTTGGGATTGAGTCCATTGTGTAGGGATTGAGCTTCTTTTTTATTTCCTAGGGATGACAACATGCAACTTTAATTTGTCATGATTTATCTGGAATCTTATACTGCAGAGTACAATTGAATTTATCTCCCTTCTCATCCTTTATGTTATTGTTGTCATACTTTTCATTTACATATGTCATAAACTCCATAACATCTTGTCATTTGTGCTTTAAACAGTCACTTGTCTGTTAAGCAATTAAGGTGAGAAAAGAGTAGTCTTTTCTGTCCAGTGACATGTTTTCCATTTCGCTTGCACTTCATTTTCTCCTGTAGGTCTGATTTTCCTCCAGAATACTTTTCCTTCTGGTGGAAGAATGTCTTCATTTTCGGTTGTGCAGAAGATCTGTGGGAGATGAATTTCCTCAGGTTATCTTTAGCTCGAAATGCCTGTTTTCCTTCATTTCTCTTCAGGCCTTTGCACTAGATATAGAATTCTAGCTTGCCAGAGTTTGCTGTGCTTTCTGCACTTAAGTATATCATTTTATTGTCTTGTGGGCTGTGCTATAACAAAATCACCATAGACTGCGTGCAGGGGCCCAAGCACTCGGGCCATCCTCCACTGCTTTCCCAGGCGCATGAGCAGGGAGCTGAATCAGAAGTGGAGCAGCTGGGCCTTGAACTGGTGCCAGCACCACAACCAGAGACTTAACCTACTATGCCACAGTGCCGGTCTCAAGTTTGTTTCTTTTCTTATAAAAATTGCAGGCACTCTGGTTGCTTCTTTGGGTTGCTCTCCAGGGCTCTTGTTTTTAATAAAATTTGTATTGATTGATTGAGTATTGATTTATTTGAGAAAGCAAGTTCATCTGCTGAATCGCACTCAAATGCCTGAAATGGCCGAGGCTGAAGTGAAGCTGGGAGCTGGGATTGCCATCTGGGTCTCCCATATCTGGGTCAGGAACCCAGGCACTTGAGTCATCACCTCTGATTTCCAGGGTCTGCACTGGCAGAAAGCTGGAATTGGGAGCTGGAGCTGGGGATCCAATCTAGGCCTCTAACCAATGTTTTAACTGCTGGACTGAATGTCTACCCCCGAACAAGATATTTTTTAAGCAGCAGGTGTTTAGCTTAGAAGTTAAGATGCTGGTTTGGGTGCCCGTCTCCTATACTGGAGCGTCTGGGTTTGACCCCTGGCTCTGGCTTCAGCTCCGTCCAGTCCCGGACACTGGGAACATTTGCGGAGCGAACCAGTGGATTCTGCCTCTCAAAACAGACAAATAAAAATTTAAAAAAAATTTGTTCCAAGTTTACAATAGGTGTCAGCAGGATATTAGGGAGATACAAGCTACTCTGCCAATACTGCAAGCAGAACTCACTCAAGGATGTTTTTAATAAAAAGTTTTTTTTTTGGTGCCCCACTTTTTCTAGCCCACCAAATATATGTATGAGAGGGGATTTTAAAAACTTCATGGAGAAATGGAATTAAAAGATAAGTTTATTTTGGTGCAAAAAATTTCTGAAACCTATATATAATTTTTTCATATATGCATTTTCCATGAACTTTTGGTAGACCCCCCTCATACACATTTAGTCTCCAAACTGGGTAAACCAATGCTGGAGTTTTGCTGTCTGCTCTGAGAATCTACTTAACTGATTTGTTTAAATTTTTACTTATTTATTTTCATTTTATTTGAAAGGCAGAGAGACAGAGACACAGCTGGAGAGAGATCTTCCATCCACCGGTTCACTCCCCTAAATGCCGGCAGCAGTCAGGGCTGGCCCAGGCTGCATCCAAGAGCCCAGAACTCCATCTAGGTGTCCCACATGCATGGCAGGGGCCTGAGTAGTTGAGCCAGCATCTGCAGTCTCTCAGGGTGCACATTAGCAGGAAGCTGGATCAGAAGTAGAGTAGCCTGGATTTGAACGAGGCGCTCCAGTGTGCGATGTGGGTATCCCAAGCAGCGACTTAATTGCTGCACGAAAGGCTCACCCCTTGACTTAATTTAAATTTCACTAAATAATCCAGTAGATTAACTATTGTTCCCAATGGCTATCAAGGTTTCAGACACTGAAAATAGGTCTTTAGCAGTGACAATGTCTTGAGTATTTCACTAAAATGGAAAGTAGGGGCTGGTGCTGTGGCATGGTAGGCTAAGCCTCCGCCTGTGGCACCAGCATCTGATATGGGCACCAGTTTGTGTCCCAGCTGTGCCACTTCTGATCCAGCTCTCTGCTATGGCCTGGGAAAGCAGTAGAAGATGGCCCAATGGCTTAGCCCCCTGCACCTGCGTGGGAGACCTGGAAGAAGCTCCTGGCTTCAGATCGGTTCAGCTCTGGCTGTTGCAGCCATTTGGGGAGTGAACCAGTGGATGGAAGACCTCTCTGTCTCTCCCTCTCTCTGTCTGTAACTCTATCTCTCAAATAAATCCATTTTAAAAATGTAAAATAAGCTTTAATTCAGCCTACTTTCTGAAATAATACTTTCACATGGTCCAATACTCAAAAGGTAAGAAGAGTATAAATAAATAAAATAAAAAAATAAGAAGTTTCCACTCATCCCTCTTGCATGCGTTTTTTAAGCACTGGCAGCTAACTTTTTGATCTCTCGCATTATACAAATTGGTTGCAGCCTGCCAGTTATAATCTCATGAGCTCCTTGACAACGAGATTTTTAAATAAATGACATCCTTTAGCAGGAATCCTCACAGGACTAAGGCATCGATTCCACTTAATTGTACCGACAGTGGGCCTCCGACAATGCTGGCCACTGAGGGGTAGAAACGTGAGTCCTGTGATTGAAGAGTATACTTTTCTTAATTAGAAAGGAGAAGAAAGTAGAATGAAGGGCTATTTGTAAGGAAATCAGATGCCTTCGACTTGACCCAGTTGGAAGAGTTGAGAAAAATGCTGGGCCTCTGTCCAGCTGAGGTCTGGAGTTCAGGTTCTATTCTCGGCCCTGTCTCCCCAAAGGAGCATCTCCCTAGCCTAGAAGTGACCCTGTTCACAGCCAAGCTCAGCACAGGGTCCAAGAAGCTTGGTACCTATCACACAGTTTGCGGGAGAGGGAAGAGCTAAGTCAGACCTCCTGACCATCCGAATGTTGCAGTAGCTACAGTTTTCAACTGAGCACTCAAAGCTCTGAGAGTTCTCCAGCCAAGTGCCAAAGGGCCGACTCCCTTCCCTAGCAGCTGGGAAAGCAAGAGCATTCGCAGCAGGTGGACTGAAAAGACACGGGAGCCGGACAAGCCTGCAGAAGCGGCGAGTGTCCTCTACAGGCCCTGGTGCTGGCTGCACTGACAGGCTGCCGCCCCGGCCTGCGGAGGCGAGCGCGCGAGACGTGGCCACGATGGCAGGGACTGAATGGTGGGCCAAGGGCATCTTCTGGGAGTTGGGGAGTGCTGATGAGGAAGATCAGGAATGATGAACCAGTGGCCATGTGTACATTTGGGTATGCTTTGTTCCCCCTGCAGGAATTTCACAAGGAACACACTCCATCTTGAAGCTACTCCTCACTAAAACATAAAAAGTGTGGACTTATCACGCTGTTTTTCCCACTGGTTCTCAAGACTGGGCTTGGGGCCTCTGGCATCCACTGGGCAGCAGGCCATGACATTCGGGTTTGCTGCCTGTGCTGAGCCTACCTGGGGTGGCCGGGGGTGGGGGGTGGGGCAGTCTTTACTGGATCCCCCATTCAAATGCTCAGAGCATAATTCACTTACAAGCACCTTTCTTTTATGGGATGATGTAAAAAAGTTTCCAGAGAGCAAAAACTAGTGAATGGAACTTAGCTGCCTGATGGCCACAATTTTTTTTTTTTTTTTTTTTTTGAGATGTGAAAGAAAGGCCATTGATAGTTTTGGCATGAGTGAGCATTAAAATAATTAATAGGCTTTTCCTTCATTCCCAACTCCCTGCTCCTTAATTCTCCCTTCTCCATATGGCTTAATTCACTCAATGGGAATTTTCAGGAATTGAATTCTTACAGTGAGAGGGACTATAATGGTTATAATAGAAATATAACACATGCCACAACTGTCTACATTTTCTTTTTTTTTTCTTTTTTTTAATTTTTGACAGGCAGAGTGGACAGTGAGAGAGAGACAGAGAGAAAGGTCTTCCTTTTACCATTGGTTCACCCTCCAATGGCCGCTGCGGCCGGCGCACCACGCTGATCCGAAGGCAGGAGCCAGGTGCTTCTCCTGGTCTCCCATGGGGTGCAGGGCCCAAGCACCTGGGCCATCCTCCACTGCACTCCCTGGCCACAGCAGAGGGCTGGCCTGGAAGAGGGGCAACCGGGACAGAATCCGGCGCCCCGACCGGGACTAGAACCCGGTGTGCCGGCGCCACAAGGTGGAGGATTAGCTATTGAGCCACGGCGCCGGCCTGTCTACATTTTCTAAGTAGGTACATTAAAGATGTAGGAACAGTTCACATTTATTTTAATATTTTACTTAACCCACTATATCTAAAATGTCATTTCAAGATGCAAACAATATAAAAATTATTGATATGGGGGTAGGCATTTGGCCCAGCAGTTAACACGCTGCTGGAGTGCCTGGGGTGAGTCCTGCCTCTGCTTCCGATCCAGCTTCTTGCTAACACACACCCTGAGAAGCAGCAGGTGATGGCTCCAGTCCCCGGCTTCCTGGAACCCCCGTGGGAGATGCAGATTGACTCCCTGGCTCCCAGCTTTGGCCTGGCCCGGCCCTGGCTGGTGCGGGGAGGGCATTTGAGGAGTGAACCGGGGAACAGAAGGTCACTGTTGCACTACCTGACATCCAGTGGGTGTTGGATACTTAACAGCACTTCTCAATTCGGGCTGGCCACCATTTCGAATGCGCAACAGCTCGCGTGGCTAGCAGCTACTCTACTGGGCAATGTAAGCCTACAGTTAGGCCACAGGGATGCCCTGGGAGATTGCCTTCTGGGCACGAACACCACAAATCGCCATCACCCTGTAGGAGCACACAAGCGACGATACGGGCTGGAGCAAGTCTAGAATGGGGCTTGGTGCAGGGATTAACGCCAGGATGCGGTTAGGTAACCGGACAGGAAAAGGGGAGGGCGGACAGGAAAAGGGGAGGGCGTCATGGATGGGGAAAAATGTGACACTCAGGAGGTTGCAAGAGGCCATGGGCAGGCTTGCATGAGAAGCTAGTGGAAGGCCTGCATCCTGCTACCTGGGTAGGTAGGATTCAACCTGGGCCGGCTTTCTGACTTCTTCTTTTGTCTTTCCTTGTCTGTCCCGCTGCCCCTCCCGCCCCCACTCTCCTGCCCACCAGCGGTGTTCCTCGGCCTGCCCTGCGCCCGGGCCGCGGAGGCCTGTACTCGCGCCTGCCCCGCCGCCTGCACCTGCAGCAGCGTGGAGCGAGGTTGCGCCGTGCGCTGCGACCGCGCGGGCCTCCTGCGGGTGCCCGCCGAGTTCCCGTGCGAGGCGGCCTCCATCGACCTGGACCGCAACGGCCTGCGCATCCTGGGCGAGCGGGCCTTCGGCACGCTGCCGTCGCTGCGCCGCCTGTCGCTGCGCCACAACAACCTGTCCTTCATCACGCCTGGCGCCTTCAAGGGCCTGCCGCGCCTGGCCGAGCTGCGCCTGGCGCACAACGGCGACCTGCGCTACCTGCACGCGCGCACCTTCGCCGCGCTCGGCCGCCTGCGCCGCCTCGACCTGGCCGCCTGCCGCCTCTTCAGCGTGCCTGAGCGCCTCCTGGCCGAGCTGCCCGCCCTGCGCGAGCTCGCCGCCTTCGACAACCTGTTCCGCCGCGTGCCGGGCGCGCTGCGCGGCCTGGCCAACCTGACGCACGCGCACCTGGAGCGCGGCCGCATCGAGGCGGTGGCCTCCAGCTCGCTGCTGGGCCTGCGGCGCCTGCGCTCGCTCAGCCTGCAGGCCAACCGCGTCCGCGCCGTGCACGCCGGCGCCTTCGGGGACTGCGGCGCGCTGGAGCACCTGCTTCTCAACGACAACCTGCTGGCCGCGCTGCCGGCCGACGCCTTCCGCGGCCTGCGCCGTCTGCGCACGCTCAACCTGGGTGGCAACGCGCTGGGCCTGGTGGCGCGCTCCTGGTTCGCCGACCTGGTCGAGCTTGAGCTGCTCTACCTGGACCGCAACAGCATCGCCTTCGTGGAGGAGGGCGCCTTCCAGAACCTCTCGGGCCTCCTCGCCCTGCACCTCAATGGCAACCGCCTCACCGTGCTCGCCTGGGCCGCCTTCCAGCCCGGCTTCTTCCTGGGCCGCCTCTTTCTCTTCCGCAACCCGTGGCGCTGCGACTGCCACCTGGAGTGGCTGCGGGACTGGATGGAGGGTGCGGGGCGCGTCACCGATGTACCGTGCGCGTCCCCGGGCTCCGTGGCCGGCCTAGACCTCAGCCAGGTGGCCTTCGGCCGCTCCTCCGATGGCCTTTGTGTGGACCCCGAGGAGCTGAACCTCACCGCGTCCAGCCCGGGCCCGTCCCCAGAGCCAGTGGCTGCCACCGTGAGCAGGTTCAGCAGCCTCCTCTCCAAGCTGCTGGCTCCGAAGGGCCCAGTGGAGGAGGTGGCCAACACCACGGGGGGTCTGGTCAATGCCTCTATGCCTGACAACCTTCCCTCCCGCGGGGTGGCAGGCTCGGGCTGCGGGACCACCTTTCTCCTCGCCTCCTGTCTCCTGCTCGCCGCGGCCCAGCACTCCGTGTGTGACTTGCAGAGGAACTGAACCTGCTTCGTTGGGATGTCCAAACTGCTTTGGCCAAAGGGGGAAAGTTTGCTTATCTGGGCTTGGGGGTGTTTTGATTGAGGGGAGAGGGGACAGGGTGGAAGCCCATGGTGAAATTTTGGATGCAAGGTGGAAGGTATGATTTAGTTCCGGAGACGGCCCCCAGGCTGAGGACGGAACGGGGAGCTTACAGATGTCTGCTTTTGTCACATGGATGCCCATTGGGAAGGAGTAAGAATGAATGTGCGCCCCCAAGTGGGAAGATTAGGAATTGGAAGCTCCTAGGGCTCCGCCCCCACCCCTTCCCCCACCTTCCAGGCAGCAGTGCCCGCACTGCCTGCATTAGACAGTCGAATCATTGGCCAAGTACTAAGAACTGTGCCAATTCTCCAGGTGGGGTAACCTATTAAACCCAGCCCTTTTGTTGTCTACCACAATCTTCCCCCACTGCCAAACCACCCAGGGGCTGGGAGACACCAGGGTTCAGGAAGATGGACAGGACAAGAAGGAAGGGAGATGGGAGAAGGTGGTGATTCCTGGATTAGGAGGTGTTTAAAACAAAGATCCATTGCATTTACTCCACAACTATTCTCAGGGGGCCGTCTGAGCCAGAAAAAGTTTGGGTCAGAGTAGGGAAAAAGGGGGCAGTGTGGTGTGTTTATGGACAAATAAATATGTAAAACCCTAAAGTTAGAAAACAAATGGTAAGCGGATTTCTCTACGGAGGGACTTTGCAGTCTTTCATATGCTAACGCGCATTGTGAAGCTCCCCGGAAGCCGCACAATCCTCTCTGCTTAGCGTTTTCTGGGCAGGCTGCTGAGAAGACGCGGAGGTGCTGCGTCTGGGGACTGGGACTCTCAGCTCCCGCGATGATTCCAGTAGTTGTAGGAATTATTATGGGCTGCACACTTTGGGACTCACAGCCAAGAGGAATGCAGGCAGCCCGGAGCTGGGAAGGAGGATTTGGAAATTTCTCAGGCTGGGAGCCGGCCAGCTATGTAAACCAGAGGGCGCCACGGCCCCTGGGTGTGCTGTTCTGAGGGCACGGTTGCCAAATCCCACCCCAAGGGCCCTAACAGGCCAGTTTTTTCCTCAAGATTGCAGTGGAAATGGACAGAGACTGACTGTTCTGTTGACCTCAGGATCAGCAGCTCTTTCAGCAAGGGTAGGCTTTGCAAGGCTGTGTCTTCCTTTTTTTTTTTTCCCTGTAAGATGGATTTTTATTTATTTGAAAGGCAGAGTTACAGAGCCGAAAGCTGGCTCTGCTGTGCTTCCTGCCCATCTCTGCGGTCAGCAGCTGATCCATCCTGAGCTGGTCACAAGAGGCTCAGGTTCCTGGCGGACTGTGGGATGGTTAAATCAACGGAAGTGCTGTACGTTTGCACTGATGGCTGCATTCGAGAATATTCTGAAACTCGTCATCTTCTTGATGTCCTGAGTTTTTCTCTGTGTATTTGAAGAGGTGGGTTTTCAAAGCCCCAAGGATTCAGGGTGCCCCAGTCTGTCAGTTCTTCCTGGTGACTGTACTTCTACGTCTTATTAGCGGTGGTGCAGAAAGAACTGCCTGCGCCAGGAGAGTTGACATGGGCCTTGCCCCTTAGTGCTCTTCAAGTCAATTGAACGGGTCATGAGCAGCATTTAAAAAAAACAAAAACACGGTAGAATAGAAAAGTCACAGAACAGACCTGTAGTATTCTAAGTATTGTTTTGTGAATCCTTTTATTTAATTTGTATGCATTTGTTTGACACATATATGTACATGTGCGTACTGGGTTGCTGTGTACAATCTGTATTTTATTGTGGGTTGTGGTTAAACAAATTTGAAAGGTGTTGGTTTGCAGCATGCATGATTTTTTAAAAAACTTTTTATTTTGAAATTTTCAAACCTGCAGAAAAGTTACAAGAACAGTAGAGCATACACCTAGGTTTCCCCGTTGTTAACATCTTACTATATTCGCTTTCTCTTTCCATATTGTTATTTCTTACTGACAGTTTGAGTTAATTGCAAACATCAGGACCCTTTAACCCCTAAATACCTCGGCGTGTATTTCCCAAGAACAAACATATTCTCTTATTCACAGTCATCCAAATCAGGAATTTTATCATCAACACAACAGTGTTATTTAAAATGTACTCTATATTGAAATTTCAGCAGTTGTCAAAATGCTGTTGAAAGTGATCATTCTTTTTCCTATGGCTGGAAAGTGAGGTTACCAGATCATGGCTTAATTTCACTGGGTCACAGTACTCAGCCCTCTCTATACCTGTTGGTTGATTTTAATGTTTCAAAGCGAATTGGTTCTCCGAATGTCTTGGGTTTCAAATGCAATGATCAGTTGAGGTCAGCAATGTTGTTTGCTCTAGCCGTATGTCGTGGTCATGGTAACTGAGCGAGGATCCTGAGACTCCGAGAGCCCAGATCTCTGCGTTTGGGTAACCATGGAAGTGAGCTGCAGACAGGCGGCCTGGGTTACTGAGGAGCAAGGTGGCACCGTGAGAGGAATGGCCTTCCTTTCATTTGGAGCAGGGTCTGCGAGTGCTGCTCCAGCTCTGCCTGGGGGCTTAGCTGGCCAGCTTTGTAATGAGCACTTGCAAGGCTGGCTGGTTTGGAACAAGGATCAATGTGAAAACAGCCTCTGGGGAGACGGATTTTTGTAGCTGCCCAGCCCTGTCGAACTCTGGGAACGTGGGCGCTACTTACTGCCCAACAGATCCAGAGTTGCCTGAATGAGTTTCCAGTGACTTTGGGGGCCGTTATTGAGCTCTCTGGAGAGAAGGGGGAGTGAAGAGTTCCCATTTGAGTTCATGAACTCTCACACCTGGTTATCGGCTGGTTAGCACCTTGGGAAAATATCAGGTACCAAGGATTCTGCTAAGCCAAATTATGTGTCTTAGTCTGCATGGGCCACATCGTGCCATGGTAACAAACAGTCCCCAAACATCAGTGGCTTAATGAGGTTTATGTCTTCCTCATGCTACATGGCCAAGGTCGTTTCACTAGATATGTGTGTATGTGTGTGTGTGGGGGGGGGGGCTCTGCTCATTGTAGTCATTCAGGGTCCCAGGCTGGTGAGGGATCTGCCATCTCCGGACACTGTCACCCGAACACAAGCCTCTAGGGGTTTGCCACAAGGGAGAAGGAGGGCTAGGGGGGCTCATGCATCACTCTTGAATACTTCCACCCCATGTGATGCATGTTGCTGTTCCCATTTCGTTGGCCTGACAGTCACATGACCATGCCCAGGAGGAGAGAAAAACTGGGAATATTTGTGACCGGCTCCTAGCTGGTGGCTCCCCTGGTAGAACCAAACCTGTATTTCTCTGAACTGTCACAAGAAAGAGACTTGAGGGGGCAATCTGGTGAAGGGGACACCAGCCCCCAACCACACTTCTGAACCCAATATTGACTCCAGCCAATAGCAGTGCTACAGCCTCATTGTATTGGCTCTTTCAGGAGAGGGGACAGACAGTGTAGAGGGGATGGTTAAGACACCACTTGGGATAGATAGCTGCATCCCACATCGGGGCGTGTGGGTTGGAGTGCCAGCTCCAGCTTCCTGTGAATGCAGACCCTGGGTGGCACAAGGGGTGACTCAAGGGTGTGGGCCTCTGCCACGCACATGGGACACCCGGATTGAATTCCCAGCTTCCCGCTTCGCCCTGGCCCAGCCCTGGCCATTGCAGACATTTGGAGAGTGAATCTGCAGATGGGAGTTTCGCCTCTCTGATTCTGTATCTTTCTGTATCTCAAATAAAAATGAAAATGTTTTCCATACAAATACTCAGAATATTCCATTCCCTGGAAGCTTGATTGGAATCTTCGACACATGTGTCCTTTCAGAAAGCCCGCTGCGGGTCTCTGGGAGATTCCTCGCCTCCCACCCCCGTGGTTTCACCGGGAGGGTCAACAGCCCTCCCCCCCGCCCCCCCTTCTTGGTCATGCGCCCACAATGCTGCCCTCTGGCTACAACTGTCCTTGGCTGCTGGTCTACTCTGCCATCTTCACTCCTTCCTCAAGGGAGGGCACTTAACTTTCTTCCCTGCCCACATACACCGGACATCCTGCAGCCTCGCTGTGTTGCTGAGCCAAACTCTCAAGGAGGACTTTTTTCTCGCCCCCCAGTGTAAGGCTCACCCCACCCCAGTCCCACACGAGACGGTGGCCGGCCTTGCCTCTGCAGGGCTGTCCACAGGATGTCAGCACAGCCCCTGCTTGTGGGCCACTGGGGCCCAAGAGGACAGTGAAGTCCAAGTCCTCAGCCTACTTGCCATGTAGTTGTTTTTTTGTTTTTGTTTTTGGTTTTGGTTTTTTTTTTTTTTTTTTTTTTTTGGTCCCAGGTGCACATTACCTTTTGGGGCTTCTCAGAGCTCCAAAAGATCAAACAATTCAGAAAACACCACTGAGCTTGAAGTGAGGCAGAGCAAAGTGACATTTCTTTCCTAAGGGCTCCAGCATCTGGAAGACAAGGAGACACTAACAGCTACAGCAAACCCCCTCTTTTTAAAGCATTGCCTATGTGGCCAAAGTTTCTGTCTTCAAAAATACTCCCCTTTTCTGTCATCACTCTTCACTTCCGGGCTGGTGGGAACAGCGGGTTTCCCAGCAATAGCCGGCAGTGGGCCCTGCCTTTCTGTTTGCACTGGGCCTGCCTGACGGCCTCCCAGAGCCAGAGTCAGTCTTCCCATGTCACCGCCCCAGGAGACAGAAACTGCTTGTGCCAGTACAGGAGTGTGCCAGGGTCCAGATGTCTGAGCGCTCCGCCGTTGCCCTGTTCACCCTGTGGGCCAGGGAGAGTCTTGTGGGCAACAGGTGCAGGTGCTAGCACAGCCTTGCACTCACCGTCAGATGGAAGGGATAAAGGGGACAGGAGACAGTAACAGCTGGATCATCCCCCCTGCCTTTGCATGCACGCACGCACAGGCTGGGCTGATTGGAGGAGGAGTCTTCTAATTCGCTCCTCCCCAACTGACACACACACTGGACCTCACAGTCAGAGATCACCTTGGCCTCTGCCTCCCTGTGGAGGTGGGGAGGGGGGACCGGGCAGGGGGGACGCACAGCCTTTGGTCGCCAGCCGCAGCTCCTGCGGAACTTCTCTTCCTTCCTTCCCGTTGTGTTCCCGGCAGAGGACGCTCGGCAGCTCTTGCACCAACCCTTGCGATCTTCAAGGGAGTTCCCTTCAGCATTCGCCCACTTCCACAACTGGGATCCCGAGAGGAGAGAAGGAGGCTTTGTTCACACCAGGCCACAGGGAGGCCCTGGGAGGCCTTGCCTTTGTTGACCCCGTGGCCTAGCAGGAACTCCCTATGTGCCTACATTAGTTTTCCTGTGGCTGCGGCTTACACGTGGCTCGCTCTCACTCCATTAGCAAGTCGTGGCATCGGTAGCGGCAACCAGTGTGAAAGAATACCAGTAACACAAATAGATGGGGACTTTTCAGCACGGGTCACCGAGTGTAAGAAAGGTATTAGTTTATTAGACATTTGCGACAGTTTGTGTGTGTGTGTGTGTGTGTACGTGATCACGGGACAAAAATGCAGCTTTCCTTGTGGGCCAGGACATGAATATTAAGCCATTGTCACCGGCACCGCGGCTCACTAGGCTAATCCTCCGCCTGCGACGCCGGCACACCGGGTTCTAGTCCCGGTCGGGGCGCTGGATTCTGTCCCGGTTGCCCCTCTTCAAGGCCAGCTCTCTGCTGTGGCCAGGGAGTGCAGTGGAGGATGGCCCAAGTCACTGGGCCCTGCACCCCATGGGAGACCAGGAGAAGCACCTGGCTCCTGCCATCGGATCAGCGCGGTGCTCCGGGGCGCGGCCGCGGCGGCCATTGGAGGGTGAACCAAAGGCAAAGGAAGACCTTTCTCTCTGTCTCTCTCACTGTCCACTCTGCCTGTCTTCTTTATAGCCCATTTAAAGACAAGGTTAGAGCCCAAGAAAGAAGACTGGAGTCTTGAAGATCACTTGGGCAATTCGGAGTTATAACTGTGGTGTCTTTGGCCTGAAAAAGGCGCGGTGAATTGGTGTGTACGCTGCGGGCCACTGATGAGGGCTGGGCTCTGGCAGTGAGATTCTGTTTCATTTAATGAATTAATAACCATTAATGAGCATGTCCTTGAATGACTCTCTCGGTGTTTCACACTGATACCTATTATTAAAGTGCTGAATAACAAGGGGGAAAAAAACACCCAAGCCCAACAACCCAAGGAGAAATGATTATACAGGTTGTGATAATTTAGGACAAACCTCATTGTGCCATCTTCGTGCCCTGTTCCTGGTATTACACATAACTGCCTTCCCAAAATGTTCCTAATTCTACTCCCAAATGCATTTTTGCTCTGTGAATCAAATGGCTACTGGGCCAGGTAGGTAGTCAATGCCTAATCACCTAATTCTTTCCTTTCGTTTTTATGACAATTCCATGATGGGGGCATTGTTATGTTACAGATGGGGAAGCTGAGGTTTAGAAAATTAAATGCTTGGCCACAGGCCCAGAGCTGGTATGTGGCAACACTGGGAATGGAATCCGGGCCTCTAAGCTCCAGGCCCCTGAGTGAGCTCCCACGTCTCTAGATGCAGAGCACGCATCTGTCTTCCGGAGCTCACAGCTGATGTTCGGAACAAATGACTGGGGCCGGCATTGTGGCCTAGCAGGTGAAGAAGCCGCCCGTGACTCCGGCATCCCACAGGAGCGACGGTTTGTGTCCCAGCTGCTCCACTTCCGATCCAGCTCCCTGCTAATGGCCTGGGAAAACTAGTAGAGGACGGCCCAAGTGCTTGGGCCCTGCACCCACATGGGAGACTCGGAGGAAGCTCCTGGCTTCAGATCGGCCCAGTCCTGGCCGTTTGCGGCCATTTGGGGGAGTGAACCAGTGGCTGGAAGACCTCTCTCTGTCTCTGTCTGTCTGTCTCTCCTTCTCTCTCTGTAACTCTTTTAAATATATAAATTAATCTTTTTTATTTTTTAAAAAAAGAATAAGCAACTTTAAAATAGTCCAAAAGAATTATATATACATCATGATCAAGTATCATTCCAGGTATGCAAGGTTGGTCCAACACATGAAAAATCAATGTAATCTATCATATCAGCAAGCTAATGGAAAAAAACCCACATTATTGTGCCAATTAGTGAAGTAAAATCATTTGACAAAATCTAACACCCATTCATAAAATGTGGATAAAAATGTTCCTCAAATTAGAAATAGAGGGGGAATAAAAACTTGATAAAGACCATTTATAAGAAACCTATGGCTAATATCATACTTACTGGTGAAAGGTTGAACGCTTTCCCCTTAAGATCAGAAATGAGTTGATGATGTCTGCTCTTTTTAAAATTTATTTTTTAAAGCTTATTTGAAAGGCAGAGTTACGGGGAGGAGGGACAGAGAGAGAGAGAGAGAGAGAGAGAGAGATTGATTTTCCATCTGCTGGTTCACTTCCCAAATGGCTGCAATGGCCAGATCTGGGCCAGGCCTAAGCCAGGAGCCAGGAGCTTCATCTGGGTCTCCCATGTGAATGGTAGGGGCCCAAGCACCTGGGCCATCTTCTGCTGCTTTCCCAGGTGCATCAGCAGGGAGCTGGATCAGAAGTGGAGCAGCTGAGTCTCAAATTGGTGCCCATACTGGATGCTGGCATTGTGGGTAGAGGTTTAACTTGCTACGCCACAATGCTGGCCACAATGTCTGCTCTTAAAACATTTATTCAACACAGTACTGGCAGTACTGGTCTGAGCAATAATTCAAGAAGAAGGAATAAAAGATATACAGACTTGAAAGGCAGAAATAAAACTTATTTCTAAACAGCACAGTTTTCTGCGTAGGAAATGCCAAATAACACACACACACACACACACACATACAAAACCACTCTAGAACATGTTCTTTAAGGTCATAAAATGCAAGGCCAGTACACAAAAATCAATCAGCATGGGGACCAGGGTTGTGGTGAGGTGGGTTAAGCTGCTGCTTTCAATGCCAGTATCCCAGGTCAGAGTGCCACTTTGAGCCACATTTGCTCTGCTTCTTTTTTTCTTTTTTTTATAGGCAGAGTTAGACAGTGAGAGAGAGAGACAGAGAGAAAGATCTTCCTTCCGCTGGTTCACCCCCAAATGGTCGCTACAGCCGGCGCGCTGCACCGATCCGAAGCCAGGAGCCAGGTGCTTCTCCTGGTTTCCCATGGGGTGCAGGGCCTAAGCACTTGGGCCATCCTCCACTGCACTCCCTGGCCACAGCAGAGAGCTGGCCTGGAAGAGGGGCAACCGGGACAGAATCCGGCACCCCAACCGGGACTAGAACCCGGTGTGCCGGCGCCGCAAGGTGGAGGATTAGCCTAGTGAGCCGCGGCGCAGGCCAGTTGCCCTACTTCTGATCTAGCTCTCTGATACTATGCCTGGGAAGGCAGAGGAATATGGCCTAAGTACTTGGACCCCTGCCACCCTGTGGGAGACCCAGATGAAGTACCTGGCTCCGGGCTTCAGCCTGGCCCTACCCTGACTATTACAGCCACCTGGGGAGTGAATCAGTATGTGGAGGATTCTCTCTCAGGCCGGTGCTGTGGCATAGTGAGTCAAGCTGCCGCCTGCAGTGCCGGCATCCCATATGGGGGCCGGTTTGAGTCCCGGCTGCTCTTCTTCTGATCCAGCTCTCTGCTGTGGCCTGGGAAAGCAGTAGAAGATGGCCCAAGTCCTTGGGCCCCTGCACCCGCGTGGGAGACCTGGAAGAAGCTCCTGGCTCCTGGCTTCAGATTGTTTCAGCTCCGGCCGTTGCGGCCATCTGGGGAGTGAACCAGCAGATGGAAGACCTCTCTCTCTATCTCTCTGCCTCTGCCTCTCTGTAGCTCTACCTTTCAAATAAGTAAATAAATCTTAAAAAAAAAAACCCTATACCATTAGCAATCATTCCAAAGAAATGAAACTTAAGTTCATGGATTGGAAGACTTGACATAGTAAAGCAAGTCACTTCCCACTGAATTTTTCTAGAAGAATAATGAAATTCCTATCACAAGCTCAGCAAGGTTATTTGTTAACACCAGCAAGTTTATTCTAAAATTTATACAGAAACAAATAGTCCCTAGGATACCTAAAACAATCTTGATAAGGAAGAATGTAGTGGGAGGAATCATTCTATGTGATACTAAGTCTTACTATATAAGGGCACTTTAAAAAGTTCATGGGAAATGGAATTAAAAGATACATTTATTTTGGTGCAAAAATTCTGAAGTTCATGCATATAAAGGGTCATTAAAAAGTTCATAGAAAATGTACATCATGCATAAAACTACCCATGGATTTCAAAAAAATTTTTAAAGATTTATTTATTTATTTGAAAGAGTTACAGAGAGAGAGAGAGAGAGAGAGAGAGAGAAAGTCTTCCATCTGATGGTTCACTCTCTAATTGGCTGCAACAGCTGGAGCTGCGCCAATCTGAAGCCAGGAGCCAGGAGCTTCTTCCGGGTCTCCCACGTGGGTGCAGGGGCCCAAGGACTTGGGCTGTCTTCTACTGACAAATTCTATCTTATAAAAATTAAGAAGTTTTATTCTGCACTATCCCATGTGGCTGGGATGAAAAGACAAGCCACATATTCCACAAAGGAATCAAAAAACCAACAGTAAAAAAACCCCAACAACGCAATTAGAAAATGAGCAAACTGCTTAAACAGAAATTTCACCAAAGATGATATACAGTCTGCATATAGGCACACTAAAAGATGTTTAACATCATTAGTCATAAGAGAAATGCAAATTAAAACCCCAGTAAGATAATAGTACACATTTATCAACACAGCAAAAATTTAAAAAAAAATTAGTGACAACACCAAATGCCAGCGAGGATGGGGAGAAACTGGACCACTGACAGGTGGCTGGTGAGTATGTACTGGGGCGCAGCCCCTCTGGCAAAGGTTGGGCAGTTTCTTAAACATGCAGCTACCATATGATCCAGCAATCGCCCTCCTGATTGTTCATCTGGGAGAAATGAAAACTCACATTCACACACAACCTGTGCCTGAAGCGAGCGGCTTTATGCATCATCGCTAAACATTGGAACCAGCTGGCTGCTCTTTAACGGGTGGCTGGTGAAGCAAACTCTGGCACGGTTTTTCACCTTGCAAAACGGGCATCCTGCGGCTGGGAGCTCGTCTCCCGAGGCATCACGCGCCGCGGCGCTTCCGTAATTTCAGGTCATGGATGACTCGGGATGACTTGTGCGTTCTGGTTTCCCCGGCACACGGCTGGCATTACAGGGCTCACGTGTGAGTGGTGCAGCAGCTGCAGGCAAAGCCTTCTGCAAAGACAAAGCCAGCATCGTTTGTCTGACCTCGCCACCGAGGGCTGAAGCTCCCACTTCTTCGTTAGGAGAATTCCTTTCCCCTCAGAGAGCTAGGGTGAGGAATGAAAAGTAGAAATAGTTGCGAAGCACTTTTCGTGAGCCAAGGAAGCGTGAGTCACCATTCGCGTCTTTTTTTTTTTTTAATCTTCTTTTTTTCTTAAATTTTTTGACAGGCAGAGTGGACAGTGAGAGAGAGAGACAGAGAGAAAGGTCTTCCTTTGCCATTGGTTCACCCTCCAATGGCCGCCGCGGCCGGCGCACCGTGCTGATCCGAAGGCAGGAGCCAGGTGCTTCTCCTGGTCTCCCATGCAGGTGCAGGGCCCAAGGACCTGGGCCATCCTCCACTGCACTCCTGGGCCACAGCAGAGAGCTGGCCTGGAAGAGGGGCAACCAGGACAGAATCCGGCGCCCCGACCGGGACTAGAACCCGGGTTGCCGGCACCGCAGGCGGAGGATTAGCCTAGTGAGCTGCGGCACCGGCCAGCCATTTGCGTCTCAAGTAGGGTTGGGCTCAGCTGTGGGTAACGTAAATCCCCCCCAAACACCAGTGACTAAAACAAGGTAGAAGTTTATTTCTCTTCCAGACGAGATTGGGCATGTTATTTGTCTTTCATAATACAGTGCAGGGGTGTGACGGTGTGGATGAACTTGGAGGACATTCTACTAAATGAAGTAAGCCAGATACAGAAAGACAAACACCATTTCACTTATACATGGAATCTAAGAGACAAACTCATGGAAGCGGAGAGTAGAATGGATGGTGGGGGCCGACACTGTTGCACAGCAGGTAAAGCCGCCGCCTGCAATGCTGGCATCCCATACGGTCACCGGTTCGTGTCCCGGCTGCTCCATTTCCAAAAGCAGTAGAAGATGGCCCAAGTCCTTGGGCCCCTGCATGTATGTGGGAGACTGGGAAGAGGCTCCTGGCTCCTGGCTTTGGATCAGTGCAGCTCCCGTCGTTGCAACCAATTGGGGAGTGAACCAGTGGATGGAAGACCTCTCTCTCTCTCTCCCCCTCTCCTCTCTCTGTGTAACTCTGACTTTCAAATAAATAAATCTTAAAAAAAAATGGATGGTGGTTGTGGGAAGTGGGGGGATGGGGAGAGCCGGTCAAAGGATACAAAAGTACAGGCACTCAGGATGAATGTCCAGCATGGGGACAATAGTTAGCAACTTTTGGTTCCTTTGTTATAACAAACACCTGACAAAGGCTCCTAGGCGTTTGGCCTAGTGATTAAGATGCCCCATGGTGCACCAGCATTTCTCCCAGGAGCTTCCTCTGAGAGCTCATTGCAATAGTCACAACTTTCATGTGCGTTTTAAATTTCTTCAAAATAACTTTAACTACAAAAATGAAGAAACAAACTAAAAAAAAATATTTTTTTAAAAGGCTTCACATTCCGCGGGGTGGTGGGTGCTCATGTGAGCACTTTCTGGTCGCTGGCTTATGCTGCTTCAGCGGCGGAGGCCAGTACGAGACGTCAGCTGACGTCTGGGCAACCCGGCACCCGTGAGGAGTCCCTCCCCATTTTCGCCTGAGCTCCCTACCGGACCCTGACAACCCCACACCTGCTTGCTGCTGCTATGTATTTGCCCCATTCTGGGTATTTCATCCGAATGGGATCACACATGCCTGAGGTTCTATGGCTGACTCCTGCACCGAGCACAATGTCGTCAAGGTTCATCTATGTTGTAGTGTGTGTCGATGCCTCATTTCTTTTTGTGGCTGAATCAGAATCCATTATATGGATGTACCATACTGTGTTTCTCTGTTTAGTCATTGTTTGATGGCCTGGTAACTTTCAAGTAGAGGAGAAGCAGGGTAAAGACTTCCAAAGTGCCACCCATCTTGGAATGCAATCCCATTATAGGAAGGTTGGTAAAATAATGTGAAATGACCACCAAATCTGAGGGAGTGTCCAAAAAATGCACAGCACCAAAAAGCTACATTGTTCTTCCCCTCAAAGGAAACCTACAAAGGTTAGAGGGTCAACAATGGTGCTGGAGGTGCCAGAACATTGGTAGGAGGTGTAGGAGGTGAAAATGACTTGGCTTTGGATGTGGCAAGCGGGGGAGGGGTGGGAACCATCTAGGTTCTAGTTGGTGTTGCGGGTGATGGATGGATGTGGGGCCCACACACCATGGAAGGAAAGACAGAAAGAGAAACAGAATTGGAGTGGAAGCAAGGGGGAGATGATGAGCTTGGTTCGGGGTTGCTGGATGTCATTTTGAATCTGGCAAAAAAGAAGATTCTTCCCCAGCTCCTTCTTTGAAATGTTGGGGGTCAAGCATCTGAGTACTCTTCCTCTTCGGGTGGATGGATATTTCAAGGGAGGAAGGTGGAGCCCTACTTGCTGCTGTGAAAGGTGAAGAAAGGAAAATACTCACCGCCCTCGCCATGGCCGTGGCCACAGCCACGGCCACGGCCACGGCCACGGCCACGGCCACGGCCACAGCCACGGCCACAGCCACGGCCAATCTGGTAGGTGGAGGTGTGACCGAGTACATTTAATGGAAGTCCCCTTTGGGGCCTTTCAATCTCATGAAAGGGATAGAAAGAAGGAGATATTCAGAGAGGATTCAAAGAAGTGAGGCAAATGAGCTTCCAAGAAATTGCTCTGGGCCAGGGAGAGAAGCAAATATTATTTGGGAACATGGAAAAGATGAAAATTTCCAAAAATGATCTAAGCAGCCTTAGTTTCCAAGTAAACAGTACTGGGGTTTCTGCAATTTATGAGCTTTGTTTGGCAGAGAAAAAAATCATAACCTGTAACTAGTCACTAATACACTGGTCGTTTATAAAATTAGTCTCCATTTAAACCTCGCTCTACCTGTGAAGCCCTATTGCCCTTTGCTTCAATGTACTATGCACATTGATTACAAAGGGAAATCACAAATGTCGCAAAAACATAGAGATTTTATGATGTCAGTGAACTTGATGCTGAATTACATTGCAAAACCCTCGACAAATGAGCATCTGGTAGTGATTCCAAGCAGTTATTGTTTAAAAATTTTATTTATTTTTTTGAGAGGCAGAGTTACAGATAGAGAGGCAGAGGCAGAGAGAGGGAGAGGGAGAGGTCTTCCATTCACTGGTTCACTCCCCAAATGGCCACAATGGCTGGAGCTGCCCCGATCAGGAGCCAGGAGCTTCTTCGGGGTCTCCCATGTGGGTGCAGGGGTCCAAGCACTTGGGCCTTCTTCTGCTTTCCCAGTCCATAGCAGAAGTGGAGCAGCTGGGACTAGAACCAGCGCCCATATGGGATGCCGGTGCTGTGGGTGGAGGCTTAGCCCACTACGACACAGTGCCGGCTCCTTTAAGTAGTTATTGAAGAGTAAATCAACAATGGTGATGGCAGGAATGTCAAAAAGAGTGTGATAGGCAAAATAATCGAGAGAGACTCTTGGGAAAATTGACAAAACACCAGAATCTTTGTTCTGTAGTGACTACAAAAGTCAACCATAATGTAAAAGGCATAATATCCTGCCCTCTCCTCTCCTCTCCTTCCCTCCAAAATCCCCCCTTCTTTCTCTCTCTCAAAGCAGAGAGAGTGAAAGAGAGAGGAACAGAGACATAGAGACCTTCCATCTACTGGTTCGCTCCCCAAAAGCCCGAAACAACCAGAACTGGGCCAGGCCGGAGCCAGGAGCCAGGAGCCAGGAGCCCCATCCCAGTCTCCCAGGTGGGTGTCAAGGTCCCAAGCACTTGGGCCAGCACTGCTGCTTCCCAGGCTTCCCCTGAGCAGGAAGCTGGAATCCAGAGTGGAATCAGGACTGAGACTTAGGCAATTCATTATGGGATGTAGGTATCCCAAGCCGCATCTCAGTCACAGTGCCAAACACCTGTCCCCAGGCCATCTTTCTATTGCAAATGTCAACCATCAAGAAAAAGGTACATCACGACACAATACAATTTTGAAGAAAATTTATAAAAACATTTAATTCATCACTTTTGTTAAGTATTACAGCAAGTTGCCACCATGTCATATTTTTGATGGGCAAAGGGTTAAATGTACTCATTTTCATAATTTCTTTGTTTTAAAGATTTATTTTATTTATTTGAAAGAGTTACAGAGAGAGGCAGAGACAGAGAGAGAGGCCTTTCATCTGCTGGTTCACTCCCCAGATGGCTGCAATGGCCGGAGCTGCGCCGCTCCGAAGCCAGGAGCCAGGAGCTTCTTCCGGGTCTCCCATGTGGGTGCAGGGGCCCAAGGACTTGGGCCATCTTCTACTGCTTTCCCAGGGCATAGCCAAGAGCTGGATTGGAAGAGGAGCAGCTGGGACTTGAACCGGCGCCCATATGGGATGGCGGCGCTTCAGGACAGGGTGTTAACCCACTGCACCATAGCACCCGCCCCCTCATAATTTCTTTTTTTTTTTAATTTTATTTAAGTTATACAAGTTTCATGTATTTCTAAGTTCCATTCCCAGGATAGGGTTTTAATCAGATCTTTTCTCCTTATTACTTAGCACAAGCTTGCTGTTCATTTTAAGTGGATTAACTTTTATTGATCTTTTCCTGGTACAGATTATCCAAGTATAACGCGGGGCTCCCAGGACTATTCAGGTTTTTCCCGGAATGCACTACTTTAATTGGAGAAAATCCACATGATTATCTCAATAATGGCCAAAGAAACTATCTGATAGTATTCAAAACGCCTTCCTGAGAAACGTTCTTGGCAAACCAGGAATAGAAAATGAGTCAGCACCTTCAAAGCATTCGAGTGTAAAGTGTTGAAGGATGTATTAAAAGTACCGGCTTTATGCAAGGTGCTTATTCATTACAAAGGGGAAAGTAATAACTGGAAACTTGGCAGATGCCACCTGAATTAAGTGCTCAACACTAACATCACTGGAAATGAGACAAGGGGACAAGTCACGCTCTCTGAAGCCATGCACTGGGAGGAATCACAGAATTGCCGTATTCTGAGTTCAGTCACGAGGGGACCTCAGAGACACCCAAGTTGAAGGAAGTTCAGCAACTGGTACTCTTATTCGAGGAAAGTGTCATAGACATGAAAGACGACAGACCGAGGAACTGGCCGCGACTGAAAGAGGGCAACGGAAGACAACCTTTGGCCTTGATCCAGAGCAAAGGAAATTAGTAGTGCAAATGGTAAAATTTGAATAAGTCTTCGAAATTAGATCATAGTCGTGTATCAGTGTTCCTTTCTTGATTTTTAAAAATGATTTATTTATTTGAAAGGTGGAGTGGCAGAGAGAGAGAGAGAGAGAGAGAGAGAGAGAGATTGATCTTCCATTCGTTGGTTCACTCTCCAAGTGCCTGCAGCAGCCAGGGCTGGGCCAGGCAGAAGCCAGAAGCCAGGAATTCCATCTGCAGCACCCACGTGGGTGGCAGGGACCCAAGTACTTGGGTCATATTTTGTTGCCTTCCCAGGGGTCTTAGCAGGAAGCTGGATCAGAAGAGAAGCAGCCAGGACTCAGATTGTCACTCTGATGGGGGACACTGACATTTTGAGCAGCGGCTTATCCCACCGTGCCATGACTTTCTTGATCTTGATCATTGTACTGCTGCGATTATAAAACTAACATTTGGGCAGTCTGAGTAGATAGAAACCCCTTGTTGGGCATTCTTTGGTATTTAGGATCGTTAAGATGCAGAGCCCTCTCCTGATGCTTAGGAGAGATACAAGAGGGGAATAAAAGGTATTTTGTAGTGCCTGGGGGGGGGGGTGCACAGCATGCCTTGGACACACACACACACACACACACACACACACACCCCGCTCAGGGAGCACAGGTGGGAAGAGAGAGACAGTGGCCTGTGGGTTACTGCTTTTATTAGGGTCCAGGGCGTTATCTCAGCAGATTTCCTCTGGGGAGTTCTTGGGGGTGCTTAAGGGAAGTAGGCACGGGTTCCACGGAGTGACAAGGGGGCGTCCCTAGGGCGACACGCACGGTCCACAAAGGGTCAGAGGGTAGGTGCAGACAGTCACAGGCCGCCGCCCCCGCTGCCCCGGAGGGAGGCGGTCCCCAAGAGGCGGTTGTGTCAAGCACACCTCGGGGACCTGGGAGGCCGAGGGGAGCTTCCCCAGGTCATTAAGGGCGACTGGGCCCCGCCTCTGGTTATGGAAGTCCAGCCTAGGGCTGTGTTTCACGTGGGTGGCGAGGCAAGATAAAATTGTAGGACGCTACTTTCTGGGAAAGTTTCAACTTCTTTAATAAAAAAAACATCCATTGGAGGTCCCTGCAGGAATTCTGAGATGGAGCACGTATTTGCCAGTGAAGGAATAAAAGACTCACACCGTCTTGTAGGGTCCCATGGTGCCCCATGGCTCAGCCCCGCCCAATGTGGTCATTTGGGGGCGTGAACCAATGGATGGAAGAGCTCTCTTCCCCGCCTCCACCTCTGCCACTCTGCCTTTCAAATCAATAAATCCTTACCAAAAAAAAATCATTCGAGGCCGGGGATGATGTTAACTTGGTGCTCCAGAGATGAATGGCATTTTCTTCCGCCGGGCACCCGGGCACAAGCTGGGATTCGCTCAATCAGATTTCAGGATTGAGAAGGTTTGAAGCTGAGTAGTCTCTGTAGGGGCCCAGTTCCGAGGAGGCAAAGTCTCAGGGCTGCCACTGAGCTCCGGGAGTTCACCAGCCCCTACGTCCTCCCCCTGAGCACCTGTCACCTCGTCTGGGACGGGCAAATGCCCCTAGCACAGAAGTGGCCCTCAATGCTCTCTCCTGTCCCTGGGCATCGTTTTTCTCCCAGACCCTGGCCCAGAGCTTCCTCCCCCTCTGGTTAGCTTGTGACACTTGCCTAACAGATGTGTTTTAATCAGCTGTTTTATGTGTCTGTTGCTGAAGGAGGGTTGGTCCCTTAGGCAAACACAAGGATACAAAGGGAACTTTTCAATGTTCCTGCGATGCCGGCATCCTACATGAGCACAGTTCGAGTCCCGGCTGCTCTACTTCCCATCCAGGTCCCTGCTAATGACCTGGGGAAGGCAGTGGAAGATGACCCAAGTCCTTGGGCCCCTGCACCTATGTGGGAGACCCAGAGGAAGCTGCTGGCTGCTGGCTTCGGCCTGGCTCAGCCTGGGTCATTGCAGCCATTTGGGGGAGTGAACCAGCAGATGGACGACCTCTCTGTCCGTAGCTCCCTTTCTTTCTCTGTAACTCTGCCTTTCAAATAAATATTGTGTAAAAGTATGTTTAAAATATTACAATTAAAATTATAAAACAAAGACAAAACTTTATCGATTATCCTGATGATCAGAAGTCCACCACTGTGTGAATTTGGGCCACTCATTGATGATGAGCTCTCCGCTCAGCCGACTGGCGACAGGGACACGGAGGGGTGCAAAGCGCTCAGCACCGGCAATACCACAGGCACTACTCAGTGAGGTGCCAGTGCCTTTCATTAGTTTTAGATTCTTAAGTTGCTTCAGAGAAGTGTGCCAGAAACATTGTATAAAAAGACAAACCTTCATGTTGATGGTCCTTGGTAGATATCAACATAGCATTTCCAGTCCTGTGAGCAGTGTTTGAAAAAGCAGTTTATTTAATGTGCATACACACCAGCTCTGGGTATCGTATTTTTAAATTAGTAGGTCAATAGAACACTTCAAGAGTTTCTAAACATTTGACTTGTTTTTTGATCATTGAGATATTTTTCTATGTGTTTATTCCTCAATAGCAATTTTATTTATGGTCTGTTAAGTATTCATGTCTTTTGTTCATACTTGGGAGGTTAGCATTTTTAAGAACTCCATGTAAGCTCATTGTATAATAAACATAGTAACTTTCTGTATAACATATTTGTGGCAAAATGTCTTTTCTTTGCAAGTTTTTTTCATGTAAATATATGATTTTATGGGATCAAATATTTCAGCTGATTTGTGACTTCTTTCTCCTGCATAAACTTAAAAATTTACCCTCTTGCCACCACCAGCCACGCTGGCATCTCATATGGGTGCTGGTTTGAGTCCTGGCTGCTCCACTTCTGATCCAGCTCTCTGCTAATGCTCCTGGGAAAGCAGTGGAAGGTGGCCAGTGTCCTAGGGGCCCTGCAGCCATGTGGGAAACCTGGAGGAAGCTCCTGGCTCCTGGCTTTGGATTGGTTCAGCCCTGGCTGTTGTGGCCATTTGGGTAGTGAACCAGAGGATGGAAGATTCTCTCTATTTCTCTCTCTCTCTCTCTCTCTCACTCTGTCTCTCCTCCTGCTTCTGTAACTCTAACTTTCAAATAAATAAATAAATCTTTAAAAAGTTACCCTCTTTCAGGGTTTATTTTTTGATATTTTATTTATTTGAAGGGCGCGCACACAGAGAGAGAGAGAGAGAGAGAGAGAGAGAGAGAGAGAAACGCTCCCATGTGTTAGTTCACTCCCCAAGTGCCCACAAATGACCAGGCTCAACCCTGGGAGTTGGGAACTACTCCAGGTCTCTCAGGGGCAGGAACCGGACAACATGAGCCATCACCACTGCCTCCCAGGGGCTGCATTGGCAGGAAGCTGGAGTCTGGAGCTGGAGCCAGGAACCCAACCCAGGCACTCTGATGTGACCCAGGCATCCGAACTCCTAGGCTAAGTGCCTGTGCCTCAGTTTTACTGACTAGTTCATTTATTTTGATTTTCTACCATTTAATTTTTATATTTCACTCTTTTAATGTGGCTGAAACTAATTCTTCTGGGTGATGTCTTTACTGTTTGAGAACAGGTTGCTATCCAGATGAGCCATTCACTCCTCCTTTCTTCTTCTCTTTCCCCTAGAATTTCCTTTAATTTTCTCACTGTTTATTTTTCTAGATGAACGGTCATCTCAGACAGGTCCAAAAATTATTGCTTGGATGTCGACTTGGCATCATGCATTAATTTGGAAAGTACTGATGCTATTAACATATTTAGTGCTTCCATCCAAGTACACATTTCTGCTTATCCAAGTCTTTTAAATTCTCAGCGCAGCCTTATCTTTTTAAAAATGTAGATCCCATGCATTGTGTTAGTTTTTGTGAAGTGGTTTGCATTTGAGAACAGCATCCTTTTAGCATTACATTTTCTAACTTCATTGAGTTTTTTAAAAAACTTGTTGCAATTGAGAATGGCATCCTTTTGCCATTATATTTTCTAACTTTGTTGCTAATATATAAGAATGCCAGTGATTTCTGCTTTTTTTTTATCTGTTCTTTATTGATTCTAGTGGCTGTCCAGTTGTCCACAATGATATTGTTAGTGAACATGGACAATTTGATTTTGTCTTTTTCCATGCCCATTCTTCTTTGTTCTCTTCTGACCAAGGTTTTAAAAGCAGTAATCAATAATGAGGGGGCCAGTGCTGTGGTGTAGTAGGCTAAGCCTCTACCTGCGATGCTGGCATCCCATATGGCTGCTGGTTCGTGTCCCAGCTGCTCCTCTTCTGATCCAGCTCTCTGCTTATGGAGTGGGAAAGCAGTGGAAGATGGCTCGGGTGCTTGGGCCCCAGCACACACATGGGAGACCCAAAAGAAGCTCCTGGCTCCTGGCTTCGGATCTGAGTAGCTCCAGCTGTTGCAGCCAACTGGGGAGTGAACCAGCGGATGGAAGACCTCTCTCTCTCTTCTTCTTCTTCTCTGTGTACCTCTGGATTTCAAATAAATAAACAAATCATATATATATATATACATATACAAATATATATATATAAATATGCTGATTCTGTGGTGTAGAAGGTCAAGCCTCCTTCTGCAGTGCTGGCATCCCATATGGGTGCTGGTTTGAGTCCTGGCTGCTCCACTTCTGTTCCAGCTCCCTGCTAATGCACCTGGGAAAGCAGTGGAAGATAGTCTCCAAGTGCTTGGGCCCTTGACACTCATGTGGGAGACCTGGAAGAAGCTCCTGGCTCCTGTCTCCTGACTTTGGCCTGGCTCAGCTCCAGCTGTTGTGGCCATTTGGAGAGTGAACCAGTAGATGGAAGACCTCTCTCTTTCTCCTTCTATTTCTGCCTTTCAAGTAAATAAATACATTTATATATATATACACAGACACACACACATATACACACACATGAGGGGAATTCTAAAAGTTCATGAAAAAATGGAATTGAAAGATATATTTATTTTGGTGCAAAATATTTTTAATAAAATACGTTTTCAAGAACTTTTTGAAGACCTTTCATGGATTTCAACATTTTGCACCAAAGTAAACTTGTCTTTCAATTCCACTTTTCATGAATTTTTTGAAAGTGCCTTGTATCTATAACTTTATATTGGGCTGTTAGCCTAACAGATGTACCCAGAGGTGTTTATAGCAGTTGCCCCAGAGGAGAAGAATTTCATCGACTCTACCCTTTCTGTTTTCTCATTTTTTAAAAGATTTACTTATTTATTTGAAAGTCAGAGTTACACAGAGAGAAGGAGAGAGAGAGAGAGAGAGAGAGAGAGAGAGAGAGAGAGATCTTCCATCCGCTGGTTCACTCCTCAGTTGGTTGCAACGGCCAGAGCTGCGCTGATCCGAAGCCAGGAGCCAGGAGCTTCTTCAGGGTCTCCCACGCGGGTGCAGGGGCCCAAGGACTTGGGCCATCTTCTACTGCTCTCCCAGGCCATAGCAGAGAGCTGGATCAGAAGTGAAGCAGCTGGGACTCAAACCGGCACCCATAAGGGATGAAGGCACTGCAGGTGGCGGCTTTACCCGCTATGTCACAGTGTCAGCCCCCTGTTTAATCATATTTTAAAATTATCCAATGACGGTCATGTCTTATGGAGGCAATTAAAAAATAATTACAATGCTAATGCTTTTATTGTATCACTTTGAGGTGGATTATGCTGGCTGTGAATTGAAACAGTTGTTTACCTAAGGATATTTTATGTATTTATTAATTTGAAAGGCAGATAAATATATATGCATCTATACATATCTATCTATCTATCTATCTATCATCTATACATATATGAAATGCTGGATTGAAAGAGGAGTAGCTGGGACTCGAACCACGCACTCTGAATGGAATGTGGTGGCTTTACCTGCTGTACCAAACACATGCCTCTGTTAAGGATATTTTCTATCTTCTTTTTTTTTTTTTAAAGAGCTTTGGTTTGGGACAGGGTGTTGAGAGTTTGTCAAATGATTGCTTTTTGGCAGCTATAAAGATGCTCATGGATTTCTTTTCCTTTTTGGTAACAGGTGGCCCGTGTGCTGTGTTTTGACCATTGTAGCCACCCACGTCTCCGCCACCCCGAGTAAGAAACAAGATGCTTCCACTGCCCCGGAAAGTTGTAGGGAAAATTCTGTGGCAAGCTGGGCAAGCTGTCGACTGGTGCGGCTCAGCCTCCCCAGCCTCCCACCTGCCTTGTGTGGTCCCTATCTCCCCATCTCAGTTTCAGTTTTAGCATCTCATGGCCTGGAGCCATGTGTGAGGTCCCAGCAGAGTGTCCCTCTGCGTCTGCCCCCAGGTGGCTCATCAGAGCACTCTGGCGGCAGGAGGGAGCCAGAGTCTTTGTAGGGTCTGTGGTGGCGGGAAGGGGGATATAAAGACGCAGCAGCTCGAAGCTCTAAGTGTTCTTGTCTAAGAACGCATTGATGGCCAACATCTGTCTGGGCACCACTCCCTGAAAGGCTACGATGGGGAGCAGAGGGGAGAGTGGGGGTGGCTGTGGTATTGGCAACACTGCCGTAAGCCCGGCATTTGGTCTGTAGGTCTCATGTCTTGTGTGCTTGCTCACTGATAAAGTCAGCTACCATCTTCTGGAATATTCTCTCTTGGAGCACCCCTTCCCTTTGGCTGGGTTGCAAGCGTGCACTACAATATTGCCTTAACAGGGGACTGGCTCCCCTCAGCGACCTTGAACTCAAGGTCACTGCCTGCTGTCCTGCAATCTTTCTGCAGCCTGCGTTATCATATTAAACTGGGACGACCCCCAGAAATACACATTGATATTTATTTCCACCAGCTTCACACTGACATGGTGGATGTTCTAAATACCTTGATGTTCAGAAAAGCCTAATGGTAGCGCTGTGCTTCTGGTGCTGAGTACCTCTAGGGTAAGGCGTCTGCAGAAACACGACTCGGGCTCATTTCTTGTGTCTGAATGTGTTCTAGATTCCCGTCTATGTGTTTTTGTAACGCGAAATGTGCTTGAGTGAAGTAAATAATTCCCCCATAGCTTATAGTTCCTTAATATGGGTATTTTGAAAGTGACCTAGGTAAGCACCTGCAACCCGAGCGCTCTCTGATGTGTGGTGTGTGTGTGTGTGTGTGTGTGTGCCACAGGCCAGTGTGCGGCTCACAAGTCACCTGGGGTTTCGCTTGGGAAAGGGCAGGGCAAGGCAAATGCATGCACCAGGTGAGTGTGGCATCCCGGGGGGGGGGGGGGGCTCGTCCCAGACCCCAGCCAGAGACCAAATCGAGCCACAAAACAGCCAAGGCACCAGGTAGAGTGACAGTCCCAGTGCAGGCTTCCTCCATAGCTTTTGAAAGAAGCGACAAGTACCTACGCCACTACAATCAATGCAGACTTCTATCTGCGGACGTGTCACAACTTGGAGGTATATATAAAATCGAAGCTGGCTTTAATCTGTATTCAGATACAAGCAGCTCTGCTTGAACTGCTCTCCGGATGCTCTCTGGGACGGGCTCCTCCGGGAGGGGCGGGAGCTGTCCCTCTGCCCCTGGCCCTTTTGGGGGAAGTTCTGTGAGGGGCCTTTAGCAATCAGGCCGTCCCTCTTCCTCTGACCCTCGTGTGTCGTTTGTCCCCAAGCCGTTTGGCCTGCAATCTGAGGAGACAACTGACTTTTCATGTTTTATACATTTTATTCATACATTTCTCCAACTTTGAAATGACAAAAGCCCAATTCTATGGTTTCCCATTACACAGCATCCTACAAGTATGCATATTCTACAAAGAATACTATGGAGTTTCTCTTCTTCCCCTGTCACACGAGATAACTGCTTAGGGTTTCATTGACTTGTACGGTGCTGGCAGCGCACCGGCCTTGCGGCGGTTCCGGCGACAGGGTTAAGGGATCGGGGCGGGAGGGCATTGCTAAGGCATGTAAATAGATGCACACAGAGAGAAAGAAAAGCAGGACATTTACAAAGAATCCGAACCTTTCCAACCCCTTCAGCTCCTGGGTGTTGAAGGACACCTCCTGCACGCACGCTCTTGCAAGCTAAGGCTTCGCTGTACCCTGCAACTACTTACAACTGGAGACGGTGAAATATACAACAACCGTTAACAATCTCTCTCGTGTTATCACTGAGACAGTACTTCAAAACCTTTTATAAAAAGGCAATAATACATACAGAAAAAAGAACATGTTGGCAAAGCTTGATGCAAAACCACCCCCGGAACTGATCCGCAACGAACCATGGTGCTGCTTTGCTCTCAGCCCGGGAGGGTCGCACGGCCTTGGCGTCAGTCTCGCTGCCTGCTGCACCAGGCAGCTGGCCGCCCACCTACAAACATGACTTCCTGGGAGACAGCTGGCAGCTGAGACTGGCGAGCAGTCCCCCTCAGTCTCAGTCTCCTCCAAATGAAAAAAAAAATAGGCGGGGCCATTCACTGTGGAGGGCTTTCTACTCCCAAGCACAAGTCCCTGCCCAGAGTTGGCACCTCTGCTGGGCGCAGGGATGGTCCCTCCAGGCCTCTGGCCAGAGGTCAGGACCCTGGCTTGTTCCCTCCGGCACACGCCAGACACAATGGAGCTGACCCCTAAGTGGTAGCAGAGTTACAAGTTTCTGAGCTTACGTGGAGATGGCGTTGTGCTTGGGGCCAGAAATGAGGTCTCCGAGTGGTGACAAAAATCTCTCTTTCCATTTTCTTTTGCTCAGTCCATTTGCACAGGTTCAAGGGAGTTGATGGAGGGTCGGGTGAAAGGTGGTGGGAGTTCAGGATTTTCTCTCCCCGCCCCCACCCCGGAGAGCTAAGACATGGGGGTGGTGTGTGTGTGCCTGTGCTAGAGACGGGGCTGGTCCTAGGGGCTGTGTGTGCCCACCCGGGGCAGCCGAAGAGCCACCAGGGAAAGGCCAGATGGAAAGATGGTGGCGAGCACTTCCTGGATGGAGGTGATGGTAAACGTCACTCCCTAAGCCAGACAATGTGATACTTCCCATATCTTCAAGTTTAAGGCCAACTGATGAGCAAGTTCACGGGCAGAGCCAGTCACACACTAAGCCTCACCAGTCCAGTCCCGTCAGCGGAGACAGTGGAATGAGAGGGAGACCTTATGTCTAACGGGCTAAGCAAAGGGCACGCGCTAGCAAATGCGACGAGTCACGGTGAAGGTGGGGAGCCCTTCTGGGAGCTGCAGTGAGAAGCCAAGTCTCTCTCTAAGAGAAGAAGTCATTAGAGGCGCGGAATGAGAGAAGCACGCCCAGGGACCTCCGACCCCGGGATTGCAAGCCCTTGTAAAGAGGATGGAATTAGGAGGCCGCGTTCAGTTCTGAAAACCAAAAAACACAACACACACACACACACACGCACGTGTGCACACGTACACACACACACACACGCACGTGTGCACACGTACACACACACACACACACCAGGTTGATGACAGGGAACAAGGAGGAGGACTGAGGACCGGAAGGGGCTTGTCGGTGGGATGCTGACTGCAAGGTGCCCTCTCCTCTTTCCGGAGACATTTTTAGCAAGAATTTATTAACCAAGCGGTTTTCTTGAAAGCTGGAGCAGCAAGTTCTTTTTGCCCCATATTAAGAAACTGATCTGAAATGAAAAAAGGGACATTTTGTCAGTGGGAGGGGAAAAAAAAGGGTTTGCTCTGGGTTGCCTTGTCCCTTAACGGGGTCGTTTCTACTCTGTGTGGCTCTAGTGTTCTGCTTGATTGACTAAACTTTTTCAAGGAATGAACTCGAAGGCTTGAAGAAACAACTCCAAGTGATGTAAAAACAAACAAGAAGAAGTCCTCTCTGGTGAAGAGATCAAAGGCTTTCAAAAAAAAAAACACAAACAAACAAACAAACAAAAACCACAAACCAGTAGCATCGAGTCCAGGCCTGCCCGGATCCCAGGGGGAACTTGGTCCCACCTGGTCGGCCCCAGCAGCCACAGACTCTGGAAAGAGGAGCGCTCTGCACGTGGCTTTGTGCGCCGGGGAACTTGGCCCATCTTCCTATATTACGCCACCAATAGGACGGCTGGAGAGCACGCCTTCTGCATGCAAATAGCAAGAAGTAGGTCAACCATTTCTTTTCCTCTCTGAGCAAATGTTTTAAACTGTCTCACCTGACAGGAGACAAATTGAATCGCATTTTAAAAGGCTCCAGTGTTATCTTGACACTGGGAAACTTTCACTTGATTTACACTGGGTGACCTTTTTAGTGTGAAAATTGAATATGCTGCATGTGCAAAGTAATTGCTGTCTTATGATTAGAAAATCAGGACATTTCATCATTTTAGCAAAGAATTCAACACCAACACTCCCTTCCTGGCCATGGGGAGTGGGGTTGAGGATCGTCTTGGATGCTTCAGTCGACCACTGATAAGATTTAGGAATCCAATCATTCGGTCTGGTTTTTAAAAGGAAAAAAACAAAGGTTCTGCTGATGGAATGGGGGCAGTAAAGAAGCTTTTAGCAATTTTCTCTGATTGCTTAGTGGATGACTGCAATACAGCAGCAGCAGCAGCAGCAGCAGCGATGTACTGAAATTACTCTGAATTCAAAAATGTAAGTATTTTTGGCTAGGTCACAAAGACATTGCTTTAGGGAAGATGTGGTGTCAGGGGAATGGAGCAGAGGACCTCTCTGAGAAGTCGGGATTTTGCCATGCACACAATGGCACCCTGCCCGTGTGCCTCTCCAGGGATGCAGAGAGCGATGGAGAAGAGAGACAGGCGTGACAGGGCTTCTGAATCCGGGGCCCACGGCTCTCAGCACGGCTTTCTCTGCTCAACCCACCCTACTTAGCAGGGCGCATGGCTTCCGAAGGCCATCGTCAGCATCCTTGGAGATTTGGTCTCGAAGGTGCCAGTTGGGGGTACGGGGCTTCTACCAGAGGGAAAGAAGTTTCTGTCTTCCATACGCAGTTGTCTTCTTTGTGCTTCACTGATAAGAGGTAGAGCGGGCATTTCACATTAAGTGCCCGGATTGTGGTCTTATTGGAATGACTGTTTGGCCTTGGCATCAGTCCAACTGAAATCAGTCCGAATGTAGCCCTCGACAACTCTAGGAAGGGCTCTCTCTCTCTATCTGGGGTGAGACCACTTTTGGGCTTGTTTCTGGTTTGGATGTTTGGTCACCCACGGTGAGGCCCAAACAGAAGTAGTTCAGTCACTATCTACTTAGCTAAAAACTCATCTGGTCACTGACGAAGAGCATCAGAAAAAAAAAAATGTCAGCATCGTTTAATAAAAGTCGGTTGGGGCTCGGGTGTTGACAGCTTAAGAGGAGTAGACAAATGCCTTCTTCGCTTGGTCCTTTGAGAGGAGCCACTGAGCTCAGAACACACCCTGCCAAGGCACAAAGTGACGGGGCCATCTAACCTACAAGAAGCAAAAACGATGGTACGTCTGCAAGATTCGTGCCCTCGCACGCTAATGAAAGACAAGCGACTGACCTCTGGCAAAGAGTCTGCGAACCCCTAGCCCGGAGCGCCTGTGCTGGAAGCACGTGACCTCATGGAAGGGTGATGAGATGGCGAATGTCTCTAGAGCAACAAGGACAGATGGGTCCCCTGTGCCAAGGGATATAGCAAGAGGAAGGAGAGACCACAGGGGGCCTGTGGGTGCACGGCTCTCCGCGAGCGAGTCAGACGTGGTCCGAGCTGTGCCCTGACAGCTGCCTGGTCGCCCTGCCAACTGATACTTGTTCCTGGGCCTTCGATGGTTCCGTGAGCATCTAGTGAATTATAAAATTGAAAAGATTATCGGTTTGGAAACCGGAACAAATCTCTAACGAAATGAAGGACCCAAAGGCATTTGATTATTGAACACATAAAAGGAAGTATATTTAAAAAAAATTGGTCAAACTGTCCTGTTAGTTATCATTTTAAAGGAATTTACAGGGCTGTTATAGATTATCCTTTTGGAGTAATTCAGTTTATAGCAAATGCCTAAACTGGTTTCTTCATTGCACAGTATTTTCTCTTAAAATGGGTGCTTTAAAACAATTACATACAGATTAAAAATCCTCATTTCTTTGCTTAATTAAAACGTTAATACTCTTAGACAACACAGATCTGAAGTGGTGAAACCAGCAATTCCCCCTCCCACCTTACAACAAATTAAATTGAGACAAAATTACAAACACATTTCACTACATGATTATTATTAATAAAAATCAGTTTCTTTTTTTTTATAAAGTTGCCCGAAATGCAAGGGATGTGCATAGGTTTACAACTTAGTCATAATAGCATTTTATTCTTATTCCCCTGGGTGTGCCCCGTGAACGGAATGTACTTTGCTGTAGATTACAGATTGCTTTGTCCAGCACAGACACACCGACAGCATAAACGCTCGCGACTGTCCACATGCATTAAGAGTCGAGACCCAACTTCAAATCTCTAAAAGGTTTACAGGGTGCTTCAAAGAGACAGTATCACATTATCTGGATGTTACATAAAGGACTTTAAAAAAAAGTACTATTCTAAAAAAAAAAGAGAGAGAGAAAAAAAGGCCTTTAAAAATTTATGACGGTTTTGTAATCACTAGACTAATTATTTCAAATAAATAAAGGAAAGAAAGATATTCCAATCCATAAAATCAGACTCTAAAAAGAATGTAGTGTTCCACCCCCAGTCAAGGTAACAGAATCATTGTTTATTATTATTAAAATAGATTATAGAAAGCAGCATCTATTTTTGTGCAGTTTTTAGGGGCCTTGGAAATAAAAAGCTATGATTTCCAAAAATATAACATTCCAAAGGATTGAATAATACATACATTTAAAGATACATTTTATTAAAGTTTTAGGAGAACTGATTAAAAAAGATACTGTCTCTTTAAATTAGTGTGTAATTGTTTTTTCTCCTCCTATCTATTCGGACATGACAATAATTATAAATGTAGGTCACACTACAACTAGGTAGTCTCTAGGGACCACGACCTGCTGACACAAGGCCGATAACAAAGAGGCTTTTCCATGAATGAGGTGGCTCCCAGCTATGCTCAGATATCTGGGGGGAGGCCTAATAGACCCAGGAGACAGGGACCCACTGCGGGGCTGTGCACACGAGCTCGACGGCTTCCTCCAGATGTCTGATTGTCTCATCAATCTCATTGTTGATAATTGTGAGATCGAAGTAGTGGGCATACGTTCTCTGCAAGATGTCAGACTCCTTTTGCAGACGCTGAAGAGATTCGTCCTACATGGCGGCGGGGTGGAGGTGGCGGGGGGTTGGGGAGGGGAGAGCAAAGAGAAGAGAGGAGTCAGTGGGATGCTTTCTCTTTTCGCCTGTCTGCTCACCGCAGGTCAGGAGCAGTGGAGGCCAAACCCCGACGTGCCGCGTTTGGGCACGGGGCCGAGCCTGCTGCTCCCCCACAGAGGAGACGGCAGGGTCGCAGGGCTCCTGTGGGCAACTGTGACCACGCCGCGGGCAACAGGGCGCCCTGCAGCAAACAGCGTCAGACACTCTGCAGCAAACGACACCCCAGCCTGGCCTGGGAGTGCCTGTCCTCAGTCACTTGGAGGAGGGTCACGTGAGGTGTGGTTCCCCGCTGGCTACTGTTATCTAAGCGGCCCTTGCCTCATTTCTCTAACCCAGGCCTGCAGGGAGCCACCCTCCCCCTTGCCAGGACAGCTCTGGGGGACAAGGCCAGAGTTTTTCAGCCCCCACTCCTCCATCCTGTCCTCAAAACTCACTGGAGCCATGCCTTGGGGCTCCTGCCTTTAGACAGCGAATGAAGTGTTATTTCCTTTTCTGCTTAGTCGTTCAACATGTTCCAGGAATTCAATTACACTGAATGGCCCTCACTCAAGAGGAACGGAGGAAGCCAGAGGAAAAAGCTTTTTGGATGCCACAAATAATGGAGGGAATAAGGCCATTTCCCACATATCGCGGCCAGCCTGAACTGCTCTGCGTCGGAAGTGGCCAAACGTCACTGCTCATAGGTAGGAGAAGCTCTGACCTCTAGGGAGCTTGGCCGCAGTGAAGGATGCTCCCTCGGTCACAGCTCGCTACAGATCCTGAGAACTGTCACAGAGTGAGCCAATGGCAAGAGGGAACGCAGGGTCCCGAACGGGGCCCACGAGCAGAGCTTTCACTGCAGGATGGCTGGCCTTTCAAGACGGGGACCTCCTAAGGACCGCCAGAAAGAAATCTGCCTCTTAAACCTTCACAGGTCAAGTTCATTATGCTGAACTCCCAAATGACCAGTTCAAATTTGAAACTAGGGAACTCAGTCAAATTTAGCATCCTCTCATCCGCCAATCACCAGGTAGGTGAACTACTGGCCCGAGTCTTCCACATGTACAGACATAATGAAACACCTGTTTATTTGATTATCATCTCTTTCTCCCTCACTAGGGTTGTCTTGTGTGTCTGACATAGCTCACCCCAGCACTGGGTATATTGCTTTGCTCACAGTAAGTGCATAATTAATGTTCTGGAAAGAACAAGCACTTGGCTGACTGAGACTGGGCATCAGCGGGTTTTATGAGTGTCACATCCATAATCAAGGCACAGGGCAGATCTCTGGAAAGCGGACCAGCGGCGAGATGCAGACATGCTGGGTTCTATCCGGGTGCTGCCTAGGGGATGGGCAGACAGCAGAGCAGGTGGGAACCAGATGTTTCCTAGGAGGATGATTTGAAATAGGAACGTCCTACTTGTTGTGTTGGGGTCTACATGAATTCCAGAGCAGGACATGGACTGCTGGGAGGCTAAGTGTTAACTGCTACGGTGCAGATATGACCTCAGTCAATAATCACCTTCTCAGGTCCTATCAACGCAGGTTCCACTTGCACCTACAGAAACCATGGTATTTTCACCTTGGCTTGACTTTACAATAAACGCAATGTAAAACCCCATCTTAGGAAACACACATTCACCCCTGCCAGTATGAGGAGGACCAGTTTCTACAATGTCACCGTCTGCACTGGGGGGTTCTATTGGCATATTGAGTCCTGTGCTTCAAAAACCACTGGCAGAGGTTACAATTTGCTCCGAAAGCCAGGCCGAGGAAAACATTCAAGAAAATGTGTGGCTGGAAGCATCACACTTATAATGTAGTGCTCTTTAAAAAAAATAAAGTTCCCTTTTAAGGATCTTTTAAGATGAAGCTATATTTGTCAGTTTCTTCCTCAACAACAGCTTGTCTGCGGGCTTGACTCACACGTGAACAGGGTTTAAGGCAGTGACAACAAAATATCTTTATTCTACCAGCAAAAGCAAGATCTGTGGGAACAAAATGTCTACATTCTAAATCTATTAATGAGACAAGGCGTCATCACCTGCTAGCCGGTACTTACAGGCAATTTTCTGCACCATTTTGGCAGCTATGGAAAATTAGTAAAAGGGCAGGAAACAGGCAAAACAAAAACAAAAACAAAGCAAAGATGATAATTCAAGAAAAACACATGGCAACCCAAAGGATAAAAGCTAACCACACTGTGAGGTTTCAAACATGCTTGCGTATTCAATAAGAGGGGAAAGGAGACTTGTACAAAGGAATATACCTGTTGCAAATGAAATGACAAAACAAACAAACAAACAAACAATGACTGAACACATGAATAGCACAGGTAAATCTGAATCTTTCCTCTTCCTTAAAGGTACATAAAATAAAAAGGTCCGAGTCTCCATTTTGCCGAGTTTAGGCCAGTGTTTACGGGACACAGCCACGAGTCCTTTTGATTTCTAGAACACGCAAAAGTAATGGTGCTCGTGGTAACTTTGTACAGCAGTCTCCTCTTAACTCTAACTGCAGAACTCATAGCAGGTGGGCACCGCTCCACTTACCACATCCAAGATAATCCCCCTTCTTATCTGCCCAGTGACAGAAAGCCTTCTAAGAGGGCTTGGCATGAGCCAGCCCAGCCAACTCTCACAGGCACCTTCTGGGTGGCTCTGCTGGCTTGAGTTGGCTTGGGGGCTGGACATCATTTCTAGGTTTGCTAAGCTCCAGGGGTCTGGACAGAAATCCTACATGGGTCTCACCCCAGGGACTACCTAGGGGGAACCTGGGTAGACCAGCCAAGGCAAAGCAGGCCTTTGTTTAGAGCTGGCTGCGGGAGCTGCTACCACCTTAGCGCAATCCCCATCTGGGAAGGGTGTAGGCTGCAAGCCCTGGAAAGCACGGGATGCCTGGGGAGCCTTGTTCTGGGGGTGGAGGAGAGGTTAACCCTAGTGATAAGCCCACAGGCTGCTGGGTTTGACCAGAGCAGACTTTGGCTGCAAATGCACACTGACTGACACACGCCGGGCTATGAGAGATGTCAGGAAGACCGGAATCTTGTCTGGTATGATGCTCATGTGCTTACATCGCCTGATTCCTAAACTGAAAGGGGACCTCGCGCTTGGGCAATCTCAGGGCTCAGCATCGATACCAAAACACAGCCTCGTGTAGTTGTCTTAAGGACGGGGGCTTTGGCTCTGAATGCAAAACACACAGGGAGCCTTACGAGGGGCATGCGTACTTGGGGCAACACAGGTGAATTCTTACCTCATTTAAACCTGGAGTAATAGTAGGTGCGGCAATAAAAACAACAAAGGGAGCAAACTCTGCAGTTCTCAGGACCTTCAGTGCCTGTGTGAACAAACAAAGCCCAGAACAGTTGAGGCTTAAAAGAAACAGCATCTAATGCAACTTTCAGATGAGTCTATCCAAAAATTGACATAACTAAAAACTGCAAGCCCTTGGTTCAAAATTTTGGTATTATTACATTGACCAACTTCATACACATTTACTCCTTTTCTTCTAAAGGATGGACAATAGCTACCAGAAAAGTTGACAAACTGGACACTTTTCTTATGAATCAATCTGATCAGATTTCTTTATAATAGCTGACACTCTTTTGGTTAATGTTCATTTAAACGTGCCTATTGGTGGAGTCCGAATTGTGATGGGTGGGAAGAGCACTTTGGAGGAGACTTGGACCTGCAGGCTGGCTTCACACTGATCTGGAGCCCACCTCATCACATTTTGAATTTCCAGTCACTAATCAAGGGGCACAAAATGCAGCCACTGTAGCCATGTGTGCCGTGTTCACACTTCTACAAGGCCTCTGGAGGTGCCCTGTGGCACTCACAGGGACAGGGACCTTGCCCATGGCTGGAGCCGGGAGCCCTGGGCTTTTTGTCTTAATCCTGCCACGACAGATGCTGTGTGCTGGGGGTAATGTGTAGGCCCGGAGGAAAATGCTGCACTCCAGGGAGGCGGCCTCTGAGGCCAGGTCAGCTCCCTTCCAAGGCATCGTGCACCTCTAAGTGTGCAGGTTCCCAGTGTGGAGACGTCCTGCGAAGCTGTGATCAGAAGCTGCAGGAGCTGATTCTGCTACGGGATTCCTGCTTCAGCTTCTCCCATGACACTCTCGGGGGGTACAAACTGCCTGCCAAGGAACAAACCTAGTACACACAGGTACCCACTTCACAAGCAACTGACATGGAATTAATTCACATGTGCTGAGAGTAAATTTCTTGCTGTCCTTCACCCAAAAGTATAACGTGTCTATTCTATTGCCCTACAGTTTGCTTCCAAAAGGGTCTTTGTGTTTGTTTGGCTTTGCCCTGTTCCTATTACCCCACCTTCTGTTTGGTTTATGGGACTAGCAATTAGATGGTTCTTGGCCTCCAATTTTGCTGATCCAAACTCCACCCTTCTCCTGGAATCTTTTTGGAATGCCAATCCTGTCAATCCCCTGCTCAAAATCCTTCCGTGGCTCCCTCTGGGACCAGGGATAAAACACATGCTTCCTTAGCATGAATGTCAAGTCTTTTCCTCACAAGCTGGTCCAGGCTTAAGCTCTCCACCTCCCCCTGCCCCCTCTCCTCTGGGGATGGGCCTTTACAGTTCCAGACAGGGCTGGGCCAGATGCTGTCATGTTTCCTGGCCTTTTCTCTTCCTCCTCCCTCTGCCTGGGCATCCCCTCATCCTTTCTTCTCTTCCCCCACCCCCCTCCCTTTGGCTTGGCTGAGTGGTCCTTCTGAACTCAGTCCTGTGTGCTGTGGACGTTCCCATCCCCCGGAAGCACAAGTCCCCAGGGACAAGCAGGTGTATCTTGGTCAGCTGTCTTCCTTATGCCCGGTATGGCACTCAGCACAAACTGCCTTTAAGGTCAGCTGAAAATGTCAAAACCGTACATCTCATTTGCACAACGCTGATGTTGCCTTCTGAGGCTGGTTCAACTACAGCACTCCGGTCTCTTGGTTGAAGCAAACCCCACGACCTCGTGGAGCACGCAGACATACAAGAGACAAATTTGCTATCAAAGATTCTGCCTTTCTTTTTTAGTGCAAGGCTCGCTCTCACCAGGGTTCTATTTCTGAACTGCAGTCACATGGTTGTGTTCCGGTAGCTTAAGGGAACCTAGCACATGGCACATTGTTTTATTCATCAAGGTTCTGCCATCATTAAAGTCACAGGCTCATAGTCCCTCATAAGAAAGCTCTTCAGGCTTGTATACGTTTACTTTTGAAAGAGGTAACCCACAATTTCCTTGCCAGTCTTTTTGTGATTGAGGACTTTAGCAGGCAACAGACACCATGGCAAAGCCCATGTATAGCTCAACTGAACTGAACAAGGATCTTTACTTAGAAATGACCTTTTTGTCAATAGCATCTTGAGCCTGTTTTCCCTCCTTCCTGTGCTCATAAATCAGGTGAATACAGCATCATCAGTTGAGACATAAGGTTTTCTCATCACCCCCACCCCATCACGCACACACACCTACCCACAGCCAGCTTGTGAGCAACTGAGACAGGAAAAAAAAATCCTATTTGCTTCTATCCCTTAAGCTTCTATCCGAGTGCCAGATGGAAGTCCACACAGCCTGCATGCTGAACAGAACCCACAGATGAAGTAGAGAATGACAGCCCAGGCATGAAAGGGTTTTTTCCTCTGCTTGGTGACCCAGCCTGCTAGCTACTCAGTCCTTTGGATGCTTTCTGTTCTAGCCTGTTAGTCTGTGACAGCATCAAGAAACAAACTCCTTGGAAAACAGCACTTAAGTTCCCTGTGCGTTGTGCACCTTGGTGCTGCATTCACACCCTTAGTCTATATATATAAACACATGAAGGTGGCTCTGCATTTACTGCAAAAAACCATCAGTGAAGATCATGTTCATCACTTTGCCAAATGCCTCTGTGTCTAAGAGTCAGGTTCTGGCTCTAGATTCCCCCTTTTCTGCCCTGGTTGTCAGGAAGGTTGGACCCAAACTTAATGTTTATCACAGCAATAACAGTAGCCCCCCATGGTTCGATTATTGGCTTTCTCCTCCTTTTCATGGCTTTGCTTTTCTACTTCCCTGCTATATTACTGTTATTTTCCAACATTCTAAGATGCCTCAAATTCTGGCTGAGACGTTCTTGTCTGGTAGGTTTCCACCATCAGCAGAGTCATGACACATTTTTCACTTGTTCTCTAAGGTCTCCATCCCCATACTCTGCTCTCCTGTGGGCCTCAAGTGGGGGCCATTCTTGCTGCAGTCTCAGCGTGGCCGAGGATCACGGTCACTTTGGGGGACAGGAAATGGAACTGTTCACAAGGATTCCCCTTCCTCAAGTGGCCTAAACAGGAACTCTAAATGCTCTTCCTCTCTGACTTCATGTGATGGACAAACTTGTTAAATCGACGGGCAAACATCTCTCTCACCCTGGAGTGTTTCAGACATACTCACACACGCATGCGCGCGCACACACACACACACAGTCTAGAAAGATCACTGAAACATGTTGGATTCAAAAAGCCAAACTAATATTCACTTAACATCTAAAATTAATTCTTTAGTTCTCTTTCCTGGAGAGAAGTTGATCTTGTGGCTCATCCATGGCCAAGAATTAACTCAGGAATAAAATCTCATTTGACCCAGGGGTCTAAGATGCAGCGATCTACAACACTGACCTGGTTTGAGTCACTCTGCACAAAGATCCAGGGTTTTAAGGCAGAGCTCAGTGATCCTAGAACCAATCTTAAGAGAGCCAAGCGATTTAACAAAGGAGGCCCAGGCTTAGAACGTGGCTCTTGGACAGATTGTACAGATTTCTAACAAGGCTGGAAGCTACCGCTACATGATGGCCTTTCTCTCTTTGGCCAAAAATCAAAGCACAAATACTCGGCTATGGGTCATTTTAGATGTTCAAAATGGATAAATCAGAATAAAGTTAAAATCTAAAACTGTCACATTCAGCTGTGATTACACACTATAGCTAGGACAGTTTCAGCTTAAGGGCATAAATTATTTTTGAGCCACAGCTCTGCTTCCCTGAGAGATAGGTTCTATTGTTCTCAGGCTTGCGTGCCTCCTAGGTTTTTCTCAGGGTTCTCAACGTTACAAATTAGTATTTAAATTGTACCACTACATACAAAGTAGACCATCTTGATGATCCCAAGAGTTACCTCTTCTAGGATGGTTCAGTAAAAGGAGGTTGGGGTCGATTGTAAAAAAGCAAGATAAAGAAACCAAAATAGTTCAAGTTCAAACTTCACTTTTAACTGGCTATAAAACATTGGTCGAGCCACTATTACATTAAGCCTTAGCTTCTTCATGGACAAATGTAGATACTGATCTCTATCTTGCAGCATTATAAAGACCAGGCAAGGAGTAATAATGCTTGGTAAAATACAAAGCATTGTAAGAACAAAATCTATGATTATTTTAAAGGAAGCCAGGTTAACTGAATTTTTCTATTTAATGTCTTTACAATGCTCTTCTAGGTTTAAAATTGGACCACAAAACCCTAGCTTACAGTATTGTTAGACGTGTGCTCGATTTAGTTTTGATTGCCTAAAATAAGTTAAGATGGCACAGTGTTAGGCCTGCACTAAGCGAGCTGAACAGCAGAGTTAGGTGAACTTTCTGTGATTCCCATGTGGTGAAAGTGGCTCTGACAGTGGTAGAAGTGAGAGGATTTAAGAGAAAAAGTCACAAGGCACTTCTTTTAGGGGCAGTTTTGGATGTATATTAAGGTAAGAGTTTCATCCTCACCGGCTCGTCTTCTTAATTGTATTCTGAGCTCCTGACACAGGGCTTGGCGCGTAATCAGTGCTTAATAAAAGTTCATCAAATCGAATTGTCCATGAGATACAGTAGAGGGGTTCATCTAACAAGCCGGGGCAGGAAAGGGTGTGGAGGAAAAGGTCATATGGAGAAAGGCTTCCTAGGACAACGGGGCTCTCTGCCTGAAAGCAAGTTGTTCCCAGCCACGGGCATCCTGAAGGCAGGACGACATCCTGGGCCAGCTGGGGAGAGCGGGCTGGGGTCAGAGAAGCCCGAGGGTGAAGCCCAATCAGCACTCATGTGGGCCATCCGAATGGTGTGGCTGCAAGCAACAGCCTAAGATCACGCCTGCGCGTTAGGCCAGACTGGGCACGAGAGTCTGGGACCAGGGTGGTCAACCAGCCCAACGAGAGGAGCAGGCCTTGGCCATCCCTACCCGCTGCTGGCCCAAAGCGGCTCAGGCAGACACCAGGATGCCTATGGCCTGGGCTCAGGGGCAGTGGACCTGAGAGATCACAGTTCTGAGAGGTGGGGACACAAGAAGCGAGAGAGAAGAGTGCAGGTGAGCTCATCCAGCAACCAGGGGAGCAGGGGAGGTGTTCCCAGCCGGGGCAAGAGGGTGCTCTGGGCCCGAGCGCAATGGGGAAAATAACTGCTGTGGATGTCCTGATGAGGCTGAGAGAAGGAGCTCTCGCTCAGCAGTGCAGAGCAATGCATGGCTGTGCAAGGGCAAGGAGACAGGGACAGCTGGGCGCCATGAGTGGAGCGGCAGCGGCAGTAGCAGTGGTGGCGGTGGCGGTGGCAGTGGCGGCAGCGGCAGCAGCAGCAGGTAAGGCGGAAAGCCCTCAGAAGTGGATTTAGGTAATGCAGAGGGGGACTGAAGAGCCCTGCAGCCAGCATACTGCTAGAGACATTACTACCAGCAGAAAACGACGTTCAGGTGAAGACCAGTGTGGAACCCAAGGAGAGGATGTCGAAGACCAGGACCAGGATTGAGACTTTGCCTCTAGCCACCCCTGGCCAGAAGATTTTTCCAATCCCTAGTAAGGAGGGATTAGTAGTTAAACAAAAATCAATCCGTGTTACACATCATATATTTAGTTCTACATAGGTCCATGTTAATTCAGTTAACTATCGTGTTCGCCCTACTACTGCTTTCCTCCCTAACCCCTTCACCAGATCCTTGGTAGTTTCCCAAAGTTCCAAGTTCAAGAACCCCATCAAGCCTTGTAAAATGGAAATGGGTGAACCTACTTGGCCTTGAGTCAGGATCTTGAAGCCCAGAAACTGAGGCCCAGGTCACATAGACCTCAGGTCACACAGACTCTGGCCATGCAGGTTCTGTCCTCAATTTGGGGATGGCTAGGGGACCAAGTCTCACACAGTGGCCCTTGAACAGGGATTTTTCCCTGCCTGGGACAGCCAGGGAAGCCTCCTGATGAAACAGAGCCTGCTCGAAGGGAGCAGGTGTACTATTTCAGCGAGTGGTTGGCGGACTGACGCTAAATGCTAAGGGATTTGCAGTAGAGATCAGTCTTAGAGATGGCAGACCTGGAGTCACCAGCGCACCCCCAGCCTCTCCTGTAACCTCCCCTGAGGTCTCAAACTCCCAGACCCTTCCTACTGTGCTTTAAGTCCAACTTCTATTTGGTTTGGTGCTCAGAGATGAAAAAAACAGATTGCCAGCATTTTTGATGTAAAGCCTTCAGCTTTCTCTTTTTCAAGTTTAACAAATTCCTATTGCTTCTTGCATAAGACTTGTCTACAAATCTTTTGCTCATCTCTGCATCTGGCTCTCCTTTTTGAACTCCCTCCAAGTCTTCCATCTCTCTCCTAGTTTTAGCTCAGGGTCAGGCACCGTCCTCAGGCAAGGGGATGGCAGAGGGTGACAGCCACCATGGGCCTCCATTCCTGCTCCATCTGGCACCTGGGCTCACTCATGCTTGCCTTCATAAAGCCAGTGCTGTGTTTCAGACCCAGGCCCCAGGGTCAGTTTCTCATTGGCGATTAACATAAGAAGCTGGCAGAGGCTCTGATGGTCCAGCACAAGCTTTACCAAGAGAGGAAAGGTGGCTGGTAGGATAACAAAGTGCCAGAGTCTCATCCGGAGGTCAGATGATGGCAGCATTTCTGGTGGGCACAGACCCATTCCGGAACGTTACTGAGCTTCTGAGTATAATGAACTTCCTAAAAGAATAATCTCTGCCTCTTAAATAGATGGTATGTATACTGAGTCCATGGTTAGTCAGTTTGCATTCTAGACTCTTAACCCATGATGCCTTCATTACTGACGCTTTCCTGTTGTTTATGAAATCATTATGCAACCCATAACTTTCTGATGGCATTTCTGATGTCAGAACCTGAGCTTATTGGCATGCACGCTGTATGGCGGGGGACCAGGGTGACAAGGTATTACCTGAGGCTCCACGTCCAGTATTGCAATCAGTCCCTGCTCATGGATCTTCCGGATGGTCTCCAGTTTTGTCCCATACATTGCATCCTCATGGCTGCCATACTCCAAGTACTCATTATTAGAGATGTCTTGCATCATTTGGTCATGAGATACAAAGTAATAATTCTTTCCATTTTCTTCATCTTTCTTTGGAGGTCTGGTTGTATCTGCAAAGTTGCATGTCATGAGAGGTTTAAAAGGCTGAGTTGATGAGCTTATGCTCCCAATGGACCTACACAAACTGTCTCTTCCTAAAAGCCGTGGACTCTTTAGTGTCCGTCTCGTATCCTTTCTGACCTCACCATTAGTATCTTTCTAGAACTAAGTTCTAAAAACTGTATTTATTTGTGTACATCAGCCAACAATCAGTTGTTTGGTTTGCTGAATCTTTCAGTATTGATAGAGGAGGTATATTTCATCCCTTCATGGGCCACCACTGGACAAAGACATGAAGTGACTCAACAGCAATATAATTCACTGCATGCCTTAATGCAGTTGGGTCTTAAGCAGAACAAAAACAAGAATGAAAAAGAAAGACTGGAAAACAGCATATGGCTATTTAAATTTAAATAAGCTATCATTAAATAACGTTAAAATTTTGCCCTCGGTCTCACTAGCAATATTGTAACGGTACAGCCACATACAGCTAATGGCTACTTTATTGGATAGTGCAGCTATCGAAAGCTATCATTGTCACTGCAAGTTCTATTGGATAGTGCTGGTCTTATAGCATCTTGTAAAAGAATGTTAGAATATAGCAAAAAAGCAAATGATATTGAAAATCCAATGACCTTAGCTAGATGTAGCAGCACTTATTATGGAAGACCTAAACCAACAGAGAGTGGGCTAAATATGGCCCACTGTTGGTCTTTGTTAATAAAGTTTTATTGGGACACAGCCATAGAGATTTGTTTACATGGTATCTATGACTGCTTTCCTGCTACAAGGGCAGGGCTGAGTAGCTGTGATGGAGCCCATATGGCCTTCAAAGCCTCAAATGTTTTTTCTCTGGTCCTTTATAGGAAAAATTTGCTGACCTCTGACCTATACAAATATATACTGAAGGATATGCCAATAAGTCCTAGCTCTGTGGGATCCTGATATGACCACTGTCTTCCAAAACACATTCCTCTTTCCCTTCCCCCAAACCTCTGTCTCATCTCCCTATCTTCCTCTCTTCCCATTTCCTTCCTCTCTTCTTACTTGCTTTCTTCTTCTTTTGCGCAAGGATACATTTACGTGGTTCTTTTCTGTGCCCATGAGCCCAAACCAGTGGGAAATTCCCCCTTGCCTGCTAACCATTAGGAATGCCATGTGCTCATGGCCACCAAAATGTGGCCATTTTAAAGAGGAACTCTTTCTTGGGGCACATCAGAAGCTGCAGAAATGGCAGACTATATTGATGGGCTATCTGTAATCAGCTCAGGAGTTCAACATGTTACATACACATCTGTGACCAAATATCTTCAAGAGCAGACACGACTGACATAATCAAAAGTATGTTTTCAAACCAAGCTAGTTAACTGGTCACTTAATAACAGAAGGTCAATTGTTAGTGATCAAGAAGAAACTGAATGTTAGCCATGTTTGCTGTAGTCATGATCCAGACATAAGGAGAATTCAAAGACATTTTTTTTCTTCTTCTTTTTTTTTTGACAGGCAGAGTGGATAGTGAGAGAGAGAGCCAGAGAGAAAGGTCTTCCTTTTGCCGTTGGTTCACCCTCCAATGGCTGCCACGGCTGGTGCGATGCGGCCTGCGCACCGCGCTGATCCGAAGGCAGGAGCCAGGTACTCCTCCTGGTCTCCCATGGGGTGCAGGGCCCAAGCACTTGGGCCATCCTCCACTGCCTTCCCTGGCCACAGCAGAGAGCTGGCCTGGAAGAGGGGCAACCGGGACAGAATCCGGTGCCCCAACTGGGACTAGAATCCGGTGTGCCAGCGCCTCTAGGTGGAGGATTAGCCTATTGAGCCACGGCGCCGGCCTCAAAGACATTTCAAAGTGTCTTACTAGAAAATGCCAGTAGCATTAATGGAAATGAAATTTGATAAACTTCTTTTCCTGTGTAAATTAGACAGGGTTCGGAATGAGGGTGGTCTTATGAAGGCATTTGAAAGCCCTACAGGATGGAGCCAATCTTGACATTTTTTCCTACTGCTCTTTAAAATCATCTCCTTTAGCTTTTCCCACCTAAACAAAACTCTACTTGCTAGAAAGCTTTTGTAATTGAAATTTTAAACTTTAGAATCATGATGGTAACAATAAATGACAGTGGCAAGATGGCTACTCCTTATCCACCATCTGCTAAATGTTTCATACACATGGTCCTGAATCCTCCTTGTAATCTGGTAATAACTTCATTTCACAGTTAAGGAAGCGTGCAAGAGATAGAAAATAAGAGTAATGGACAATTTTACAGAGTTGAAATTTCTTAGAGGAAACAATTAAAAGCACACTGACTAGGTTTTAACAGTGGTTAAGAACCCAACAACTTAGAAACTGATTAGGGGAAAGATTGTCATATCAGAGAGAACTATACAACTGTTAAAACTTTCTGAAGAATAATTCATATAAATAATGGTTATGACATACTATTGGAAAAATCAGGTTATAAATAGAGTGGATGAGTCTCATGTTATTCAAGAAACACAAATGGGGCCAGTGCTGTGGCGCAGCGGGTTAAAGTCCTGGCCTGAAGTGCCAGCATCCCATATGGGTGCCAGTTCTAGTCCCAGCTGCTCCTCTTCTGATCCAGCTCTCTGCTATGGCTTGGGAAAGCAGTAGAAAATGGCCCAAGTCCTTGGGCCCCTGCACCCATGTGGGAGACCAGGAAGAAGCTCCTGGCTCCTAGTTTCGGATTGGCACAGCTCTGGCCATTTCGGCCATCTGGGGAGTGAACCAGCGGATTGAAGACCTCTCTTTCTGTCTCTACCTTTCTCTGTAACTCTGTCTTTCAAATAAATAAAAATAAATCTTTAAAAAAAACACAAACAAAATACATGTGCACACATATACACTAGGAGGGTATACAACAAAATATGTATAGCAATTATTATTTGGAAAGTGGTGTTGGGATTATTGTTAACTCATTTTCTTCCATGTTCTTTTTTGGATTTTATGAATTTCCTATAATGAACAGTTATTACTAAAGTAACCAGAAAAAATATGTAAAAAAGTGATAGACAAAATCTAATTAAAGAGACTGTGAGACATTGCTTACGTGGAATAGGGTACGCAAACCGGTCTGGGTGCTTTGTGATGAGGGTGTTTTTTATGTGTCTTCTCCCAACACCATGTGCACCTGTGTCATTTAAAAAAAAAGAATGTTAAAATTGATAATTGTTAATGATGCTCTCAAGATGTTTTGAAGGGGAGAATAAGCAAGTTACTTGTATAGTCAAACTTACCTAGTAAGACTAGTGTTTTCCTTTTAAATGCTGGCAGTTTTACTACTTCTTCATATGTGACAAGATCTAATTGATCAAACACTAAAATATAAAGATTTGGAAGAAAGGTAAATTTATAGAATTAATAGGTCATAACTATAATTTTCTGGCAAAACTAATTTATATTAAAACCATGTCTTAAAAATATGAATCCAACTTCTGATATATGGCTTACATGTAATTAAGTCATATAGCCTTGAGGGGAGACCATTCTATTTTTAAGCCCATGAAAATGCATTTTATAATTAGGTGCATCCAAAGATACATTGAGTACATGCATAAAAGTCCAATTCTAAAAGATACTGCATATCTTTTCATGCAGTATCCAACAAATCAAATGAATTCATTCAAAAGCACATGCTGTTCATATTTTTACAATTCTAAGAAATCAGCAATACCCAAAAGAAAAAGTCTACAGACAGTGACTGACATGAATAGAGCATGAATGTAACTAAAGTCAACCAAGTGAGGGGCCAGTTAGATCATTTCTAGAGATGAGTAAGAAATGCAGGGCCAACTGGTTTTTAACTTCATGGTTCTTTCTTTCAACAGAGTTGATGAAGGTAGCATGCTTGATTCTTTCAAAGTCAAGTTCTGTAACTATTTCATGAGCTTTTAAATGAGCATCTCATGAGTTCTATTGTAACCCAGATATATATTCGATGGAAAGTCATAGGTATATGAGTAGGGGAACATGCTTCCCGGGTCTGAAACCATGTCTGCTGTGACAAGAGCAGTCTGTGTGCACTCGGGAAGAAAAGAATTGTGAAGCAGAGTCTGAGCTTGGACACCTTTGCAAAAGGGGAGTTCTCTAATCAGTACAGATTGAGAAAAGAACTCTAAAAATAGTTTTTATGAAACCCACCTCTTAACGGCACTGTTACAAAAACAATTTCAAGCAACGTATGAAACTTTCTTAAGCGGATGGCCATTCCTGTTGAAGTTCAATGTGGTCCAATTCCCACACACATTTGAAAGTTCCCACAAGAAGGCTAATATCATACATTTATGTTTCCTGTAATTTATTTTTTGCATGTTTATACCCAAATGTTGTCAGGTACACACTGAAGTTCCTTTTTTTCTTTAAAGAATAAGCCCTGGCTTTTAGGGGAATTGAGATAAATTCAATAAAATTGATTCCAGAGTGTATCCCAGGAATCTGGGATGCTTCAATGAATCATTAAGAGAAGTGCCTGCTCCCTCAAACTCTATAGCCGAATGATTGTGCCTATCAGCTCAGTCCTTAACCTTTGTGATCTTCCCAGTAGCAAAGAACGTTAAAATGGAAGTAAGATACTCTGGAATGGAATAAATCAGAAACAAATGAAAAACATCATTCTTAATACATATATATGTATAAAAAAGAAATAGTGCGTTGAAATAAAGGTTAGTGCATATTAATGGGTATTGGGGTATTACTTTTCTTTTGATAAATTGATTCCATAAAGGTTGACTGAAAGTCTTTAAGGCATATTCTCTAGCAACAGCTAAATCCAAGAAATGTTTTCTATGTTCAGAATGGGAGACTCGCAAAATTAAAATGAGTATGAGGTTCTCTGTAGTAGAGCTAGCTAGCTGTACTGCAGTGGTAATGGAGGAATGAGAGTTGTACAAATAAAAGCTGGAGTGCTTATGGCATTGCTTTTTGAACCTACTGTCCTCTGAGAGATAGTTTCATCAAGAAAATGCATGCTTATGTAAGAAGAGTACCAACAAGCTGATGTGTTTTAATATATAAAAATAATCAAGCATCTCACAAAGAGCAAGATGATGATGACACAAGCTTTCTGAAAGGCATATACATCCCTCTCCCCCTACAGAGTCCTAACTAATCCTACTGAGTTAAGACCTGTTTTTAAACACGTAAGAATGAGTTAGATATCAACACTCAACACCACAAACAAATGAACAGATAGGTTAAACATGAACATCTGAACCATCAACAAAGTAGCATGATGAGGTTATTCTGGTCTCAATGAAACTGCCACATGGTCATAGGGATGAGAGACAATGAAAAGGGTACTTCCAAATAAGAGATACAAGGAGTATTAGAGCACTTAAGGACTGAATTTTTAAAGGTTTTATGTTGATTGCTGATAAAATAAAAAGGACTTAATAAAAAGAAACTGTCAAAAACACAGAGGCATAGTCATTCAACAGGTTACTTACATGCACAGAGGCCATTGGGAGTGAGACAGCATGAAAAATGTACAGGGGTCATTGAATTATGGCTTTTCATATATTAGTAAAATAAAAGTATAATATGCACAAAATAAACTTTATCATGCAATATTCTAAACACAAGGCAAATAAATCACATTAAGAAACAAACTCATTTTAATAAAAATTCCAATAATATCCTTAATATAAAAGCCAGTGGGTTTTATATAGCAGCATATGCATAGAAATTTTACTTGGGAATAGTTACAAGGAACTCTCTCCAGAGAGTGTAGTGTGGAAGTCTTCTGCTTTTCACTGTGTAGCTTCCTGAACTGCTTGCAATGTCTAATCATGTGTGTCTGTGACTTTTGTTATTTGCTTTTAAAGGCTAACAGGGCAGGGAAGTTATGGGTCAATCTTTATTGCCTGAAGAGTTCATTGTAGTCAAAAAGGAAAAAGAATAGTTTGTTAAGGTCAACAGTACTAATCTATGTTGAGATGTGTGCACAGAAATATAGTATTTTGGGGATCGAACATTAAAAAAACTTAAATTAATGAAGACTTTTTTTTTTTGAGTTTACATGGGTAACTTGATCTAAAATTGACTTCTGGAAATCCTGGGGCCAAGGAGCATCAGTGTCTCTAGAGGACAGTTCTTTGAGCAGCACGACAAGGCCTTTCCCACCAAATGTATGTAGCTAAAAGTCTTTCATGTGTTGCATACAAACATACCTGTTGTGAACATGACATGGACCATAAGCATACCTATTTCCCAAGGATTCAGAAATACTGCCTGAAACAGTTTGTTCCTATTATCCTGATTTCCTGGTAAGCTACCCAGCATTTCAGATACAGCTTTTAAGCATTCAGGTAAGTACTTGCTAGTTGAATATTTTTCATAAAAAAGCTGTTAGCATTGAATCCTTGTGTCAGTTTGAAAAGCTACCAATATCTTCAAATACTATAGAAACTTCAAACTGCAAAGGGCATGGCATACTGGCAGCACTGGGCCCACGAATATACCTGCAATGGCCAGGCAGCTACTGTGGTTGAATGAAGTGGGTCAGGCACAAGAACACAGAGTGGTGGGGATGGAGGGTGATGAAGAGTTACAACTCACCCCAAGAGGACATCAACAGCTTAGAGTTGCTAAGATGGCAAGTGGGTTCAGTGTGGTCACATTCCCTGCTCATCCAAGGGAAGTGTGAAAGTCAAGATTTTGTGTTAAATAACCTGACTTTCAAATGTGATAACATAAAATTACTTTAAACTATGTGTGTGTGTTGGGGGAACAAAATTTATTCGTGGGTCAAATTAAGATTCTAGGCTGACTTTATGTCAAATGGAGGCTACACTGCACAACCAAAATCTGCTTTAACTATGTATGTGGAATTTTTTGGTGACAGGAATATAAATAATTCTAGTATGATTGCTTCCATTAGTTCTAGATATTGATAAAATGTCCATCCTTAATTTTTATCGCAAATATAAATAAGTTTAGAATGTGATAAGATTTGAATCTTGTCAAAAATATGTGATAAGTTCTCAAATATTTGAAGCAAGAAACAAAACAAGACCTTTAATTTCCTGGCCACAATGGGAAGAAGAAAGAATATACTATATAGTTTACAATCTATTTCTGAAAAAGCCAGAGAAACCCTTCAGAAATATGAGTTCATTTAGTTAGTTCCTGGTGTGAAAGACCATGATATTCCAAAGTTCTCAAAGCATCTGCCTTACCAATGAAAGTCAAAAGAAGTTGTTTCTCAATCGTTCAGAGCACTTCCTTACATGGGCAGTTCCATATACTGGGATGAAAGTTCACCATGGCTAAAAGCAGAATAGCTGATAAAATGCCTGACTTCCCTTCTTGATACCTGGATCTCTCGTGAAGTAAAAGCAGTCACTAAACAAATAGTTCATCTGGGAAGAGTTGGTTCATAAAGTGCAAGAAAACAGGAAGAGACAGTGTCAGAGAGGAATGGCTTGGTCAGGCAGTATATCTCAGGAAGTCCAGGAAAACAGCTGGCCATTTTCTCCTGACCACAGACACTAAAAGAGTTCTCCAGGGATTAACTTGTGGGTGAGGGAACCCTCACAATGATATGCCAACTGGAGAATCACAGATAAGCCTCAACACAAAGTTCTAGACAGAAACTTAAGTGGCTCTACAACGACTCTAACAAGCTCAGATTTTCTTTCACATGCTTCATTCGCGGTGACAAATACTGACATCTCTTAACCATGACAAGGAAGGCTCTGATGGCCTGAAGACCATGGGTCAGAAAAGCACTAAAGATAACAAAAAAGTGATGGCAGTAGGTCCTCTCCCCCTGCCGCCCTGCCCTTCCTGCCTTTTAAGGTTAGATAGGTCAATGATTCGGGATAGGAGGTATAATGTCAAATGATAGAAAAAAATTACAATCCCCTTTAACCTTGACAGACTATGTGTATGAGAGAGATAAGGCCTGAGATAAGGGCCAATGCAAGAGTACTGGGCTTCATTAAATGATACCCATTGGTCGGGCCCAGTGAGGAAAGAACCTTAGATACACTGAATTTTCAAATTAGAGACGATCTGCTTGATTGACTAACCCAATTCCCTCAATTTGACGACCACAGGAGCTAAGTGAGCTGCCCGAGCTGCACAGTTGCTTACGCAGGTGTGCTAACTCCGGCACCTACCTCAGCCTGCTACCTATTAAGTTCACAGGTGCATTTGCAGGACCACTGGGCAGGACCCATTAGGTATCGGAGAATGGGGATAATAGAAGGAGATCAGTGCTGCCCTGCTCATTAAAGAATGGAAAAAGTGAGCCATAAAAAACATTGGCTGCCAGATTGGATGCTGATTCTCTGGCAAAGTTCTTAAAAAAAATTATCAGAGAGAAGAGGAAGAGGAAGAGGAAAGAGAAAGAGAAGAACAAAAGAAGAAGGAGAAGGAGAAGAAGAATGACACCAAGAACAATAACGAGAGAGGGAGAGAGAGAGATCCTATCTGCTGGTTCATTCCCCAAATACCTACGATGGCTGGGCTGAGGCCAGAGCCAGGAGCTGGGAATGCCATTCAGCTCTCCCATGTGGGTGGCAGGAACCCAATTATTTGAGCCATTACTGCTGCCTCCCATGGTCTGCATTAGCAGGAAGCTGGAGTCAGAGCTGCAGCCAGGAATTGAACCCAGGCACTCTGATGTGGTTGTTTTAAGCACCAGGCTAAATGCCTCCTCTCTGGAAAAATTCTTAAATGAATGTTTCAACCAAGTCTTTGACAGCATTTAGACAGGTCCAGTTTTTCAATCAATTTGCTTCTTAGTTTTCCTCAGAGCTGAGTTAAAGAATGCTGGGAAATTGAATACTCACGTTTACACGCCCTTCATTAGTAGAGTATAAAAGTAATGATGAACTGACTGCCTTAACCAGTTATTTCTTCACTTTTCTAGGTTTAAAGCAATTCCAGAGCCATTTATATATATATATATATACATATATAATTTAACATTGTTGTAAAAATTACAAGGCAAGCTCATTTATAATACATGTATGTACATAGAGTGTCAACATATCGTCTTGAGAGCCTGTTAGATTGTGTTAGAGAAGCTGACAGAAAGAAAGGCAGCTAAGGAGACCTGGCTGATGTCTTAAGCGACATTCTACTGATACTGCAAGTGCATTTCTTCAAATAGTACTACTTGAGCATTTACAATGAGAGGTGCTACGTTACATCAAGCTAATCTGCTTTCAATGTTTCTTCCCTTTGTAAAACAAACAAAAACAAGCCACTGTGACACTGGTGCTCTGTAGTAGTACAGAATTAGAAAGGATACATTTTATTGGTTCCATAAACCTAATGTGAAGGGAAAGACTCCTCATTTAACAGAATCATTCAGCTGAACCCATGTGGCCACTCGCATTCATTCCACATTCTATAGCATTTCAAAATGTTTACTTTTAAGCTCTGAGAAATGAGCCATTCAGTTTCCAAACAGTCTTCTCCTGGTGAATGTTACTGCATGTTACAACATGCTACAGAGAAAAATGCATTTCATATTGGTAAAAACATTATAGGGCTGAATTGGGAATGCATGATTCACTTGATTGTTTTGGCCACATGTTTTATTTTTGGAGTTATTTCTGAAACCTTGGGAACGACTCCAATGCCAATGTCAGGGCTTTCAATTCCTCAGAAAAAGTTCCTTATAAAAAGAGGCATATTAAGGAGTTACTGAAAATAAGTGAAACCCACTCTTTACATCACCATGCATTTTTCTTAAGTTACATCCTGTGAGTCTTCTGAAACTTGAATTGCTATGAAACATCATGGTTGTTGTTGTTGTTTTGGTATTCATTTCAGTTCTTAACCAAACAAATAAACATTTTGATTTAAGTTGAATGCAAGCTTCCATACAGACAAACATATTACGAAAGGAAGCCAAGACAATGTCCTTGGTCTCTCAGCAGCTTGGAAATACCATGAGAGAAAAAGACGAGTCACGGAAACCGATTCAACTAAGTTAGTATTCATATCATTTATGCTCTTTCACATCAACCACTGAACCACTGTTTGGTATAGCTTTCTGGTAACTGTGTAGTTTTGCCCCGAGCTATCTGTCATGGGGCCACGTCCAAGGGCCAGAGAAGACCCAGGAGGGAGGTATCTGATCAAGGACAATCCCAACCAAGGAGGTGAGAATCCTGGTAACTCAGCAAACTCTCAAGACTGCATTTCTTTGAGTTCCAGGGGGCACTATTTCAAAACAGTATTTTTGTCCTGGCGAGTACAGCTTTGCAAAATATCTAGCAAATAGCTAAAACATTAATTGGAGGTAGGGGCTTCTTAAAGGTTTTGCCGGTTGACGAAGGTCTCACAGGGTGGAATATTTTGCAAAGAGAACTCTGAAGACTGAATTGAAATGTTATATCAGTTTTGTGCCTTGGAGATGATTAACCCAGCCTGAGTCACAGCTCTTCCCTACCTGCATTGTGCTTTGCCAAATATTTATCTTTGTACTGCTTCTTTTTCTTGCCAAACCAAGTACAGCTGGCCTGCTGTTCCTGTTTGGTCTTCTCCATGGCAATGCAAGCTACTCGCCTGGCACACAAAGAGAGAAGGGAAGATCAAAATTAATGTACAGTTTTGTAGATAAAGTGAAAAATCACTCATTTGAAGAGTTTACTTGAAACAGCATGAACATACTCATTGAAACCTTTCAAATCACTCCTGTAAAGGTCATTCTTTGGTTTACATGACAATTTCCTAGAAATGCTTGAAAAATATAATGACATTGTATTCCTCAAGCATATACTAACAGATAACATGAATTAGAAGCTTACTCAAGTGGCTGTGAGGTACAGTGAATGATGATGGGATCTTGAGTAAAGACAGATCTGGTTTGAATCCTGGCTTTGTCACTCACTAGCTGGTATGGAATACTTAGTGTCAGGCACTTTTCTAGGAACTTGACATGTACTGTCATTTAATTTTTCTACGGATACATGGAATTAAATCATCATTTTACAGGTGAAGGGACTGGAAGGCAGAGAGGTTAAATAATTTGCTCCAAATCACAAAGCGAGTATGTGGGAGTGGGGAAGGTGTGCCACCAGAGCCTGTCATCTCATCCAGAACACTCCAATGGTAAGGTCCAGAGCTGCTCAGAATCTGCTGTACAGGATTAGAACAAAAAATGTAAATGATGTCCCTACCACAATGCCAGGTACACAAGGGACACTTAATAAATTTCTAGTCTAAGAAAAGGTGCACAATGATAAAATTCAGTTATAATCACAATCAAAGTTATTATTTGGCTCTACTTGAATATGGCATCAAGTATTGACAACATAAGCAGAGCTGTTGTTAAAAAGTTGCTGTCTTAGGTTTAGGTTAAGCAAATACTTGCTGTCATAATGGTTTTGCTAGTGAGCCAATCAGGAGTCCACGAGTCATGCAAAATCACTATCAGATTGCTATATGGTGCGTTATAAAGGTCAAGTTAACTTCTGATGAGGTTTTATTGATTTGTACCCCCCACCAGCAGCACATGAGAGTTCCTATTGCTCCAGTTCTTGCCAACCTTTATTAGCCATCTTTAATTATAGCCATCAAGGTGGATAAGTAATGAAATGCCACTGTATTTTTAGTTTACATTTCATTAATTACTAATTACATTGAACAGCTTTTCATATGTTCAATGGTTACTGGACTTTTTTTGCTGTTGTTTTTATAAAGTTTCTGTTCAAATCTTTTGGTCATTTTCCTGTTCATTTGTCTTTTATCATTGATTGGGAGGAAATCTTTATATGGCCTGGACATTATACCTTTGTTAGTTCTGTGTGTTGCAAGTATCTTCTTCCACTGTGTGGCTTGCTTTTTTACAGTTTGGGTTTTAACATGTTAGCTTTTAATGTACCAGAACTGATTTTTGCTTATGGTGTGAAGTAGCAGTCCAATTTTCTTTTCTTCCCACTAATAGATACCCAATTGTTGCAACATGACTTACTGAAAGGCCTGGTCCATTCCTTACTGCTATGCAGTGCTGTTTTTGCTATATGTCAAGTGTTTTTTTTTTTTTTTTTTTTTACAGTAGTGCTTTGGGTTCTCTGTTCTCTTTAGTTGAGCATCTCTAAACCTATATCTTACATTTCTTAATTGCTATAAGCTTTAATAGGCTGTGAAACAAGACTTCTTCAAGAGCACCTTGGCAATCCCTGAGCTTGTGCATTTGTATGTAAACTTTAAGATTAGCTTGTCAACTTCAAAACTGTTAGGATTGCATTGAACTTATGATGTCAATCTGGGAGGAATAGATATCTTTACAATATTGAGTTTTCTAGCCCATAAACATGGTATTTCCATGTTTTCTTTAATATCCCAATGAATTTTATAATTTATCCTGTAAATGTCTTAAATTCTGTTATATTTGTTCCTAGGTTGTTGACTTAAAAACACATTTAAAATACTTTGTAATCATGAAAATTTCAAACAGATACAAGAATATAGTGAAACAAACTCCAGGTATTTCCAACTTAGTTTTGACAGAGTCATATAGCTTATTTGGCTTTATTTACATTCTATTCTAGATTATTTTGGAATAAATCCAGGAGTGTATCCTTTCCTCCTTAAATAGTCTTAAATCCCTTTAGAATTGATAGCTTCCTTTTTCTTTTCTTGCAATTTATTTGTTGTGGAAACTGTTGCGTAGTTTTAGTACTGTCTGGATTTTTCTTGAGTCCCTATGGTATCTTTAGTATGTCCTTTTGTTCTTGGCATTTCATGCAAATAGGTAATTAATCTAGAGGCCTAACTTGATCCAGGTTCAATTTGCAAGGATACTTTACAGTATTATTGTGTTGCTGAAGTTATGTGCAAGGTACATATGGTATCTCTTGAAAATTTTTTGTTTGTGGCTAGCAAATAGAAATAGAATGGATTTTTGTATATTGATTTTGTATCAGTACTTTGCTAAACTATCATAGTAATTTTAATTGTATATCTACAGATTCCTTTGAATTTCTATATAAATTACATCTTTAATTTTTCCTTTTTCAATTAGTTAATTGTAGGTTTACTTTAGATGTTCTTATAACAGAGTGCCCTCCAAGTCATAGTTTGTGAGAGCTGTAATCTCATCATTGTATGTTGAAATTTTTTGGGGGGGATTTAAAAAATTGACGTAATACTTGTACCTATTTATGGGGTACAATATAATTTGATATAGGTATACAATGTATAATGGTACAATCAGGGTAATTAGCATTTCCATATCCTCAAAAATATATCACTTCTATGTGTTGGGAAACTTTAGACTGCATTACTTATTTTAAAGTATATATTAAATTGTTCTAGCAATGCTATTGTGTCACAGAACACTAGCATTAATTTCTCTTAGTTATCTGTATTACCTGTTATCTTATCTTTCTCTATCTCCTTTCCTGCTTTTCTCTTGTATGTTGAATTTTATCAAATGCTTTTTCTGTATCTAATGATGTGACCATGTGAATTTAGTGTTAATTAAGTGGATTAATTTGATGGATTTTCAAATGTTGAACCAGCCATGCATTCCCAATACAGACCCCACAGGGTTATGCTATATTATCCTTTTTATTTATTGTTGGATTCGGTTTGCTCATATGCTGGGGATTTTTGCATTTATCTTCATGATAGAGCCAGGCAGATTTCTTGTGTTGCCTTTATTTAATTTTGATATCAGGGTAATGCTGGTACCATAATATAAGTTAGGAAGTATTCTCTTCTGTTTTCTTTAAGAGGTTGTCCTCCATGACTCCAAGTCTCTCTTGTTCATCAAGGTATTTATTTATTTTTGGCTGGGGAAAAAGACATGTATCAGACAATAACATGAACTCTCAGTGATAGCACTGAAGTCCATCTCCATATATGGCCAACACAGAATACAGAGGAGGCTGATGAAGATTTTGCTCTGAGGATTCTTCTGGTATAAGCCAATATGTGCTGTCAGTAAGAACAATAGCTTCTATGAGATATAGCATCTTTGGAAAAACACACAGAACTGAGGAACTTTTAGACAGGTAAAAAGACAACTTCCTGACCCTGTGAAGCTTATATTACAAAATACCGAGTATCCTATAGTCAATGTTTTTAAGCTGAAAATTTAAAAACAAGCTCCCAGTAAAAATCTGTGGTGTGGCTCACGTGGCATGATACCAGAAGAATGAAACTTATTTTTTACCAGTCACTCAGGAAATACACATTAATTCTTTAAGTTTAGTCAGTGCACAGAAACCATTTTAAGGTTAAGGTCAAACTGGAGGGAAATTTTAAACACATGCATTTTACTGATGACTTGGATGAAGATCTTGTAGACAAGGGAAGGGATGACAGATCTAGGGACCCAAAACATATCAAAGAACCAGACTGATGTGCTTACAGTAAGGCAGCTGAGTCCAGATAAAATTGATTTCTCATTTTGAGGAATCAAATATATGAACTGGGTAGCTACACATTTGAGCAAAGCTTCCAGGTCTGGCCAACAGTATTGTTTCCAATCTTTCTACGGAGCATTACATGCTGGCTAGCAACTAGATGCCAATGCTTTCTCAACAAAGGAAAATGTTCTTTCCCCTTAACAAGGAATGGTTACTGAGCCTCCAAAGTCCTGCTCAAGTCTTATAGCACATACTGCCTAGTGGGCCACTTCCTCCTCCTCTCAGCTTGAATCCCATTCTGTTTCTTGCAACTATATTGAGCTAATTTTTTTTTGCAACAAAATTGAATGTACTTAAAATGTACAATTTCATCGGTTTTGGCATATGTGTATAACCCATGAAACCATCAGTATGACCAAGATAAACATTTCCATCACCCCTGTACTTTCCTCATGCCCCTCTGTAGACCCTCTCTCACTCTACCTTGTCCCCAGGCAACCACTGTTATTATAGATTAATTTCCAGTTTCCAGAAGTACACATAAATGAAATCATACAGTATGTCATTCTTTTTGCCAGGCTTCTTTCACTCAACATAATGATTTTGAGCCTCACCCCATACTGTCACATGTATTGATAGTTCATTCTTTTTTTACTGCGAAGTGGCATTCCACTGTGTGTACATAACATGATTTGTTTACCCACTCACCTACTGATGAAACTTACTTAAAATTTTAGCCATTCTAATAGGTGTGTGGCTGCTCAGATTTTAATATTATTTTTTCACCCCTGGAATGTCCTCTGGTCCTTCCTCAAATCTGTGATGTCATGTAAAGTCTTTTTCTGCTCCCTAAGGTTATTTTTCAAGCTTGTTGTTGAGTTTTTAAAACCTAATGAGCCTAGCTGAAAAAACTTTTCATCTTCTAATTTCTGTAACTTAAGTAGGTTTGGGTTTGTTTCTGCTGCCTGTCGTTTCTGTCGGGTCAGGCTTGCTTCCTTGTGTGCTGGCAGTTCTGGTTGGCCACTGGCCTGGAAAGAGTTTGCGTTGGGGGTGAGGATGAGGTGAAGATACAAGTGCTCTTCTTCAGAGATTTTCTTTTTGTTTATACCATCCATCTAGAACTCTTAGTAAAGAAAAGGGAAATTCCGAATCAGGTATATGGCTTGAATTTCCCTGGCTCCCGCAGGTTATGTGTACCTGGGTGCAAATCCATTGAAGACAATACCAGTGGCCACAATGTTTTCGGATGAAGTGCATTCCCCTTTTACTCTCATCTTCTGCTTTGCTCCATGACAGTACAAGCTTCTATATAGTCGCCTGGTATTGCAGGGGAAGGAGAGCATGCTTACCTGTTTGTTTTTAACTTGGGGTATCATCTTTTGCAAGTCCTAATAATATGTGGAGAGTCTCCTAACAGATTCCCCAAGTTGTACAGGCACTAAGTATTTTTTCTTTTTATTTGAAAGGGAGGGAGGGAGAGAGAGACACAAACACGTTTACACACAGGAAGGGAGGGAGAGAGATACTTTCCACTCTGCAAATGCCTAAATAGTTGGGGCTGGGCCAGGGCCAAGATGAAGCCAGAAGCAGAGAACTCTATCCAGGTCTCCCACGTGGGTGGCAGGGACTCAAGTACTTGAGCCATGACTCATTGCTTCCCAGGGTGTGCACTAGCAGGAAGCAGGATCAGAAGCAGAGCTGAGACCTGATACCAGGCACTCCAATATGGGATGTGGGTGTCCCACGTCTTAACTGCTGTACCACACACCCACCCCAGGCCTTAGGTCATAACCCTGGTCCTCTGGCACAGAAAGATTCAGCAACAGCAAATACTGTCTTGGCAAAATGGGCCAATTTTGTTTATCATTCTGATTAAAGGCTTTCATACAAAAATCAGTCAGAGTTCCTCCAGTACCTTTCCAGCTATTTAATGCTTTCAAGGCCATTAAAAAACCATATTTTCTGTGGTACTTTTATTTTTTTTCAGCAGGAGGACTGATCCAAATAACCTAGTCTGCCATAACTGGGAATAGGAAGTAATCTGTTTTCCCACCACTTCCAATTATTAGTGAAATACGACTTAGAAAGAAGATCTGACTAGGGAGAAGAGGTCTCAAATCTGCATATTTTAAATAGATACCTATGCTATATGGCAACATTCAAGAAGACATTTTATAAAATGTAAATATCATTACCAGCATAACAGCATCGTCATCAAAACAACTTAGAAATCACTTTCTCCCTAACTCAGGCTTAAATCTGTTTCTTGAAGAGCAGAGTGAAAGACAATGCCAGATGGGAGGCTACAGCTTCTGTATTTGGGCCCACACTTCCTCCAGTGCAAAATGATGGCATCTGAAGTCCTCATTCGTTCCAAAGCTCTACATTTAAGAATATATTTGGGAAATGTGGATAGCATGAAGAGGAGATCAAACACGAGATTGATGAAAACATCTCTTCATTCGTGGGAAAAATGGGTGTTACCCTGCGGACTCAATGTCTGTTCTCCTTGAGCTCGGTTCAAGTATGCGACAGGGAGCAGGAACAAGCAGAATATCCACTGGTTATTTTTTGTTGCATGAATCAAAACTCAGACATTCAGCGATCTCTTTTGCACTAGATTTCTGGTATATTGCCCAAGTACCAACAAAGGTCAGGTCACCAACATTTTTCAAAAAACAGTTCAACTAAGCAAACTGTAACAATGGCACAAACTATATGAAGGCACTTCAAAAAGTTCACGGAAAAATGGAATTAAAAAATGAGTTTACTTTGGTGCAAAATATTTTTAAACCCATGCATACAAGGGGTCTTCGAGGCAGTCACAGAAAATGTGTATTATGAAAAAATTATACACAGATTTCAGTGTTTTTGGTGCCAAAATAAACTTATCCTTCAATATCATTTTTTTCCTGTAAACTTTTTGGAGTCCTCTCATATAGTGATCTGTGACTCCTCTTAGTTAAAAATAGGGTTCAGGGGAGGGTATTGTGGTGCAGTGGGGTTAAGCCAAGGCCTGGGATACCCACATCCCATATCAGAGCACCTGGGTTTGGGTCCTACTAGCTCCCTTTCTGATCCAGCTTCCTGCTAATGTACCTGCAAGATAGCAGATAGCAAGTACTTGGGTCTCTGCCACCCACATGGGAGACCTGGATGGAGTTCCTGGCTTCTGGGTTAGAGCTGGGCTCAGCTGTTGTGGGCATCTGGAGAATGCATCAGCAGATAGAAGGTCTTTCCTTACCCCTGCCTCGCCCTGCCCTTTCTATTTTTTTTAAAAAAGATTTATTTTTTATTTATTTGAAAGACAGAGTTACAGAGAGAGGTAGAGACAGAGAGAGAGAGGTCTTCCATCCACTAGGTCACTCCCCGGATGGCTGCAACAGCCAGAGCTGCGCAGATCTGAAGCCAGGAGCCAGGAGCTTCTTCCGGGTTTCCCATGTGGGTGCAGGAGCCCAAGGACTTGGGCCACCTTCTACTGCTTTCCCAGGCCATAGCAGAGAGCTGGATCGGAAGAGGAGCAGCCGGAACTAGAACCGGTGCCCATATGGAATGCAGGCGCTTAGGGCCTTTAACTCGTTGCACCGCAGTGCCGGCCCCTGCCCTGACTTTCAAAAAAAAAAAAAAAAAAAAAAAAGAAAGAAAAGGTCTAAAATCTCTGTGTAACTTTAGCTTCCTTTCAGAGCTTAAGTTTTCTAACAGAAAAGACATTTTTTAGAACAGCAAAGTCAGGAATGAAGCTTCTGACTTCCCTTTTCTCCTAATGGTGACATATATTTTACCTTCCAATACTGAGTAAGGGGTAGGCGTTTGGCACAGTGGCTTAAGTGGCCTGTTGGGAAGCCCATGTTGCATATCAGAGTGACTACTCTGCTTCTGATCCAGCTTCCTGCTAATGTGAACCCTGGGAAGCAGCAGGTGATGGCTCAAGTACTTGCACCCCTGACACCCACATGGGAGACTCAGGTTGAGTTCTGGGCTTCTGGCTTTGGCCTGACTCAGCACAAGCTTTTGTAGGCATTTGGGGAGTGAACCAGTGGATGGACAATCTGTTTCCCTGCCTTTCAAATAAAATGAAAAAAAAAAAAAAAAAAAGTCAAAAGAACCCTTGATTGACATGGAATCACAGCATGAAAGCATGCAGAGAGGTGAGGAGAAGGTACGTTTAAATAAAGATGCCATTCTAGAAGGACTGCAAGAGCACATCGAGTAGAGGGGTCTATGGTGAGACTGTGCTGTGGTCCAAGGCTAAGTCACTCAACTCTCTCCAGACCTTGTTCCCTTCTGTGTAAAACCAAGACCTGACTCGGTACCTGGTATCTCACCAGATGCTGAGGACTCCACTCTCTCGGAAGACTACTTGAACTGTTTGATTGCCTACTAAAGGCAGGAATATATCAAACAGGCTACACACTATAAAACCATAACATAAAGTGGAAACGTGGATGGGCGGGGTTTTATTTTTACTATAAAACAAACAGAACAACAAAAACATACCATTCCTGAAGTTCAGGAGAAGGAATGAGACCTGCAGTTCCGTTTTTGGAGTTTTCCAGTTTACCCTGCCACCAATTGTGATCATCCTTACTAATAATCTGGATGATGTCACCAACTCTGAATCGAATGCCAGCTTCTTTGCAGGGGATGAGGTCATCCTTGGCTGGATCATATTCAAATTGTGCTCTTACATAGATCTATAAAACAGGAGTTTGTAAGAAAGGATGCCACAGTGCTGTGAAACAAAACAGTTAGCTCTAGTCTAATAACCACACGTCAACACTTACAATACAAACAGGACCTCAGATGGTAAAAGCAAAGACGATGCATGGAAATAGGACAAAACAACAACAACAACAAACCAAAAAAAAAAAAAAAACAAAACAAGAAAACCAAACAAAAAAACTACCACCAGAAACAATGTACTACCTTTGATGTGTGCAGGTTCAAAACCTTGCAGTTTTGATTTGGTAGGAACACTTAAAATACTTGTCATAAAAATAGTGACTTAATTTTTGCTTGTGCTATAACAGAATAGGCCTATAATTATAGAGAAGTATGATATAATTTTAAAATCTGCATTGGGTATGCTGGTTGTTATGGACAAGTTGTCATGGCCACATGGCAGCTTTAAGCTATAGATACTAGTAGTCAAGGGAAGTTCAAGCCCTAAAACAGCACATGATAAAAAAAACTAGCAAGAATTCTGGTAGTATCTTGTTATCAAATGCCTACATGACAACTGGCAGTGTATCGACACACTGCAGACAAACTTAAGTGTAGCTCACAATTCTTTAAAAAGTTAAAAAAAGTTTTTTTTAAAAAAGGATTTAGGCTTTATGTTTGTTTTTTACTCTTCTGAGACAATGAAAATGAATTTGAGCCCAGGCTTTGTCAATGGAAACCTGAAATCACACACAGAGCTTCAAGACATGCATAGTACAGAGCTCTGAGTTTTATATTATGTGAATTTACATAGGGAATAGATTAGCATACAAGAGGTGAGCATATGGCAATGTTTTATGAATTACTGGATTTCTAAATGCTTTAAAATAAGGTACTGTGTATCCAATGATGGTCAATTATGCAGTCTTAAGACTAAACTGGGTGAATTCTATTAGGTGCTAATTTATATAAATCTTAACTCTATATCTGATTATTTAACACCACATTTCAAGAAAAAATCCCATAAAGGCTTGATATCTTGAAATTAAATTTGAATATTAATGTTTAAGTCACTGTAAAACCAACCTGAAGGCTTTGGGTGCATTATGTGATTTTTATGTTTATTTTCCACAATCCAGCCTATAAAATGAACAGAATCCTCCATTTGCATCTAATATTCATACTTTAAAAGTGCTGTTGATTTGAAAGTTACTTGCTAGTGTTACACAGCACTTAACTTCTCATGTTTCAACTAACATAGGCATATCATGTTGCAAGCCCAAGATACTTATGTCCTTTATTTTTCATTATAAATGGCTTTTATACACATGCAATTACAAACTTAAAGACAAAGCTTTCAACTTCAGAATATGAATGCTTAAAAACGCTTACCAGCATGTAATTTTAGCTAGTTTTAGAATTCTAAGAATTTTGTAAGCTTCAAAATTCTTTTCCATACCCAGAGGCAGGCCCATTAAGACCTCCAAAAGGCTGAATTCTCAATGATCAACACAAAATTATCAGGTTGAAATTACAATAACCATCACAGCTACAAAGATGTGAGGAAAAAAATCTGTATAGAGAATTAGTCATGTGTAATGTGTTAAAATGAAATGGTACAAGCTCTCAACGCTCAAATGTTATGGTCCAAAATGCAGACATTATGGGATGGAAAGGGTTAATAAGGGATTGGCTATTAGCAGCTCAGTTTAGAGAAGTTTCTAGAGAGGATATCTATTCACCTGTCGTCCTTTTGGTTGGGTAGTTGATGGCAAGTCCTGTAGAATAAAGCCAACCCAGGAGAAAAATTTTCATTTACTTGTCAAGAGCACAAAGTAATTTGTGTGTTCTGTTACAATATGGTTAAAAAATGAGCTAGATTTAAGTTGTAAAGAGATAATATACATTATTCCATTTCTCAGAAATGTTGAGTTATCAAAAAGTCAAACCCAGGCCATTTAGCAGCAAGCTGAAGAAAGCAGGTAAGTTTAAGCAGAGAGAAAATGTGTTCTTAAGAAACAACTCAGCATCTTCAACACAAAAGCCACTGCAAGTGAAACAGCCTATTAAAAAAATTCCCAACTAAAAGGAGATGTTGCCCTTTTTCAACTCAGTCACTGTAACCATTTGGATTTTGAAAAATTCCATGGCTGTATGGATTTTCACCATCTTAAAAGTACGAAATATTGACTTATCAATGAATTCCTTTGGTAGCCTGCTTTGAAGTTAAAAATAATGTTATAGACAAATTTCTTTCACAATTTCTGTTACTGATAAATACTATTTCATTTGATATGATCTCTAAATTATTTGCAATTTTACCTGATTAAAATGTTGGTATATTTTTTAAAGGGCAAATGAAAAGTCAGGAAAAATGCAATACTGCTGCATCATTAGAACTCTTAATAATTTCAGCTGGGTGATAAACAGCAGTATCAGCAACTTAGAGAAGATTTGCTTACCCCCAAATATTGCAAACCTGCACCTACAAGTGCTTCAGTTTGTTTAAATAAATTAAAGACAATTCCTTCTCTATTCCAAAATAGATATTTCTGAAAAATGTTAAATTCCATGTTCAAGTTCAATATAAAGTACTTTGTGTTAAAGATGTGATAACAGCGTGGCTTAAGTGCAGTTTGAAGCCAGATTCCTTTTGCTTTTCATATCCAGGCAAGGCTTATAATTCACAAAAATATGTGCACGTACCACAATAACAGAGGGCACACCAATTCGTAAACTTAGATAGCGGAAACTAAAACATGTTGCTGATATCACTCAGAATAGAAAAGTATAAAGCCCGAGAATACCCAGATGCCTACTCTGCAAAATCCTCACATTTCATTATCTGTCTCAAATTTAAAAAATTATAAATTATAACAAATTTCCATTTGTTTCCTTTGCATAGGTTTGAGCAAAGTCTTGCATACTACTATGGTGGTGTAGAAATATTTTGAGTGACCAAAGTGGTCTTGAAGTATGTTTCTTCAGATTTAACTACTGGAAGGGAGTTTTAGTGAGAAGAAAATGTTGAAGAAGACTTTCCAGGAGTGAACTGCATTGCAGCTGTAGTAGCCTTGTGGATCTGCAGAAGACAATCTTTCCACTGAACACATGTAACTAGAACACTCATGGCAGGTGAGCACCAACAAAATTGTCACACTTGGCTGTGTGGAGCTAAAGTTCTTACCGAAACAGAATTGTTAGTGCTGCTATGACCATTAGCTGGGGACTGTCTGGAAGTGGAGGGGGAATCTCTCTGAAATAAGACACAAGGTTCATTAACACAGAACACTGGCACAGAAACAGATATTTACATCAACAGTTATAACCAGTCTGACAACCATTTCCTTCGCGGTTTGAGCTGTAAAGGTGTCACACTGACTTACTCGCATGATTTCACTGAAGTAAAGAAAAAAATTTTGCATTTTGAAGATTCACATATTGTAAGCCATGACTGTCATTCATTAATCATTTCTTTCCTGCCTCCCATATAATATGCCCTCTAATTCCTTTTAATGAGACCCAAAAGAGTGACTTGATATTAAAGCTCTACCATGTATTATAAGATGATAAATATTACAATGAAATTATTGTGCTGAAGATAATAACTGCTTAATTGTTATTAAAGATTAGGTTTGAAACGTATTTCATAATTTTTAGGTACCTTGGCAGCAAGGATTACTGAATGGCTCAATTAGAAGAGAAACGAACCTAAGAGAAAGACTTCATATACTGTAATCACCTTAGACTCTTTCTAGAATAGATAGTACTGGTAAAGGGTGAAAGATAGATACACACCAGAGAAGAACTCATTTTTCTTTAGCTCATTTTCATAGATTGATTAAAACAATCATCTTAAGCCTTTAACAATATTACACTTCTGGCAAAGATCCCAGGAGTCACAGCCTCTCTGCCTAGGTCCACACTTCTTGGTCGTTCTCTGTCTACTATTCAACACACTCAAGATCCTTTCCAGACTTCATTCTCTTAGGGTCTAAATCAACTTCAAGGTTAAGAACAAGGAGAGGAAGAAAACAAGTACAGTACTTTTTAGTTTTTGGCTTGGTAGAGTTCTTTTAAGGCCTTGAAAATTGCACATTCACATAAAAGATATTTGTTTCCTCCTACAAAATTTAAAGAGAATTTCTGGAAGTTATTCTATTTAAAGGTAATAGGATCCTTCAGAGGAGCATTCTCAGACAACAGTGAGAAGATCTACCTCCAGGTGCCACCCTCACCGACTCAAGTCAGTACGGCCAGGGCGAGGAGCAGGGGTTCACTCTTTTACCAAGGGTCTGGGCATACAGATGTAGGCCACAGAGCCTTTCTATGAGAAGCACCGCCCTAGCTGGGAAGAGTCCAATCACTGGCTTGAATTCTAGCACAGCACAGGAAGGTCAAAGGGTTGAGAGTGTGGCTAGGAGTATCATTACTTTATGATTCAAAAGTGAAGAAGGGAAGAGGGGCTTCTTACTCAAGACAGCATAGACTTTACATGGAAAATACTGGTCCTAGCCCCAAACACAAGAGAGACTGATGTTAATAACCAACAATACCTTCTGGTTAGTAAGCCAGAGAGACAACAATCAATGTGGCTACCAAATTTCTTCCACAGATGAGAGATGGTATAAGGAACATCTGTGACTTCAGAATCTTAAAATTATTTACATAAAACATGCATGACATTCTCTTTTTCCCAGCAAGGTCTGTGCTCCAGGCCACAAATTTCAGTACTCTGAATTCTGGATCAGAAGGAGTTCTGCGTTTTATTTTGAAACACATTATTAATTGAAGTTCCATATGAAGCCACCAAGAGGAGCTCAAGACCCGATATAATGGTCACCCCAATTGTCATGGCTCAGTAAAAGTACACTTGACAAAGTGACAAATTCTTATACATTTCTTCAATAGGTTAAGAAAAAGTATATAAAGCCTGATTTTTTTGTGTGTGTTAAATTTACAGCTTCACTAGAGACTGTAAGAAGGGTTGTAATCAAATTCTCCTAAGTACAAATCCAGTAAGTTACCCATCAGTCTTAAAAATTAACTTTAGAAAATGTGCACTTCACGTGGATGTGCACATGCTTGGAAGACGCCCATGAAAGAACAGTGTGCAAGGACTAAAGAATAATACCGATCATGCCAGTTTCTATTCCCAAATAAAAAAGAATAGATTTTTGAAACTCATGTCATAACCAATACAATACTGAGTAATATAGGTTAGAAGAACTACAATTTCTATGGGATACACCTATTCTAAGAAAGAAACTTTAGGGGTTTTACTATTCTAGAAAACTTATTTGCTTGTAAGTCACATATATTCCAAATATAAACAATTTTACAAAAGGTTACAGAAACCTATAGCCCTCTGGCCAAGTTAGTTACTAATTTATCACAGAATTATCCATCTATAGACCTGTCAAAATTATTTGAAGTCTATCTCAATGCACATAGACGACTTCTCAGATAATTGGAAAGAAGAACTATCTATGTGATTTCTTAACAAGGGAAGTAAATGTACTTCCTGGAAATACTGCACTTAGATCTTGATTTGGTTTTCCCCTGAGAGGCTCCATTTTTTTCTTTATTGAGTCTTATATTATTATTTGTAGCTTCTCTGAATTTTGCTTAGATTTCAGCCTGCAAAAAGTTCAAGTGCTGAAGAGATCCACAAGGAAGCAGGGCTGAGTAGGTGGATGGGACCTACTCTGTTCCGTTATCTTTGTTGCAAAATTGGTGTGCAGTGATCTAACAGCACAGGCAGAAACAGTTTCCCAGAAAGCAAAAACGTTCAGCCATCAGCAGACAGTTAGTTAAGAACTCAGGAGAGATGGGGGTGCTTTGTTAGAGTCATTACCTCACAGGATGAAGACTGAGTGCGGTAACTCGGCACGATCTTGAAGGTAATACTCCCCCGCATTTCCCTCTGCAGAGAGAAAAAGGAGAGCTCTCTTATAAACACAAGTGGCATACAGAAACACCCGAGGAAGCACTCCAAACATGTGAAGGCAATCAGCTCAGTCTGCTAGGAGCACGTGGTCCTAAACTGAAACCTAGGTAGAAAGCAGGGGCTGCTCATGTTACCAACAGAGGAAGTTCCTGGGAGAAGCCCAGCAAAGTCAAGGCTGACTGCCTTGTTCAGCCAGCCATGGCTTCAGCGATCTTTGATGGCTACCTTTTTGAGACGGGGATGCCAAACACTCCAAGTGATATGCCTTTCAAAAGTGAATATAAAATGAATTAGACAATAGACTAAGTAATTACACAAAAATTATATTTGGTATGATACGGTATGACAGCATACTCCAACAATTTTGCTTTTTACTTAGTCGTTTTAGCTGTATTTATTACTGGAGCAAGTCTGCAGTGCTTATTTCATACTTGATAGGTATTCATAACATGGTTAGCTGCTACACCGCAGTGGGAAAAGGGACCAGGGGTCCAAAACATCTCCCTTTGCTCACTGTGACACTGAACATAGGCAAGGGCCTGCTATTCTGCTATTTAAAAAAATACTAAGCCAAATCTGAATACAGATGTTGGTTATGTATGGTCAAAGCTGGTCTGGCCTACCACGACTTTCCTCCTGTGTTGTAGACAAATCTACTATAGCCAGCTGTGACTCAGCTCAACAGGGAAGTGGTTTCTGACATTGCTGATGTCAGGATACTTGAGGTCAGTGAGAAGCGAGTTCACATGCATACTCACACACTGCACAGGTTCTCTTTAAACATCTGCAAGGCGAGAAATAGGAGGTAAAGGCTGAAAGGGGGAGTGTTAAAGTCTACACTGTTACAGATGGCCAAAGGTTTGCAAACTTTCTTGCATGGAAACATTTTCTTTTTTCTTTTTTTTTTTTTTTTTTTTTTTTGACAGGCAGAGTGGATAGTGAGAGAGAGAGACAGAGAGAAAGGTCTTCCTTTTGCCGTTGGTTCACCCTCCAGTGGCCGCCACGGCTGGCGCGCTGCAGCCGGCGCAAAGCGCTGATCCGAAGGCAGGAGCCAGGTGCTTCTCCTGGTCTCCCATGGGGTGCAGGGCCCAAGCACTTGGGCCATCCTCCACTGCACTCCCTGGCCACAGCAGAGAGCTGGCCTGGAAGAGGGGCAACCGGGACAGAATCTGGTGCCCCGACCGGGACTAGAACCCGGTGTGCCGGCGCCGCAAGGCGGAGGATTAGCCTAGTGAGCCGCGGCGCCGGCCGCATGGAAACATTTTCCTAGTTGTCAGTTTTTATGAATGTTGCGCAAGTGCAAGTCCACACAAATGATGGTACCAGAAATACTCTGATCACAAAGAAATGCCTGCTATTTGTGTATGAAAAAACAAGCTCATGAATTCAAAGTGAATTACAGAAAAAGGAAAAAAAAAAACCTCCCAATTACTCACAAGCATTTTTTGCAGCTGTTCCACTGTTTGGTTAGCCACACTGA